>NC_055691.1:20366142-20701975 GCF_017639745.1 Melanotaenia boesemani | reverse complement strand
TTGAACAATTGCTTCAAAAATATAAAATGAACATAAAGGCAACTTGGAGTGTATTGAATAAGGTTATCAAAAATCGTAATGATAGGTGCTTACCAACAAACATTGTAAAAGGTGACAATGGTGATAAAGAAAACTTGGTGAATGAGTTCAACAATTACTTTGTTAATGTAGGTCCTAATTTAGCAAAAGAGATTCCCCAAATTGGTGGAATAAATGAAACCTTTAAATTAACTTTCAATAGTTGTAATACAATGTTTCTTGGGGGAGTTTGTGAAAGTGACATTTTAGAAGTAGTAAAAGAATTTAAGAGTAAAACATCTACTGATTGTAACGAGCTTAATATGTCACTTATAAAAGAGGTTATTTTTTGTGTCCTTGAGCCATTAACATATATTTGTAACAGATCTTTTCAAACAGGTATCTTTCCAGATAAGATGAAAATAGCAAAAGTGATCCCAATCTATAAAAATGGAGATAAGCAATTGGTGTCAAATTATAGACCAGTTTCTTTGCTGCCTCAATTTTCTAAAATTCTTGAAAAATTGTTTGTAAAGAGATTAGATTCCTTTATTGAAAAATATGATTTATTGAATGACCATCAGTATGGGTTCAGGAGACAGCGTTCAACATCATTAGCGGTGATGGAATTTGTGGAAAATATTGCAACAGCCTTGGATAATAAGCAGTTTGGAGTAGGTGTGTTTATTGATTTACGTAAAGCTTTTGATACAATTGATCACTCTTTACTTCTACAGAAATGTGAACGGTGTGGTATAAGAGGTACAGCACAACTTTGGTTAAGAAGTTACTTAAGTAATAGGCTTCAGTATGTGAATATTAATGATATTAAATCTCATCTTAAACACGTAATTTGTGGAGTACCACAAGGATCAGTATTGGGACCAAAATTATTTATACTCTATGTAAATGATATTTGTACAGTAAGCGATAGACTAAGATATGTTATGTTCGCTGATGATACCAATTTGTTTTGTTCTGGAGGAAACATTAAGGAGTTGTTGAAAACTGTAGAAATAGAATTGACCAAGTTAAATAACTGGTTTGCTTTAAATAAGCTATCATTAAATGAAAGTAAAACCAAATTTATGTTGTTTGGTGGTAAAAGGATTAATATTGAAATAAAACTAAATCTAAACAATGTGGCAATTGAAAGAGTATATGAAACTAAGTTTTTGGGTATAATAATAGATGATACAGTTTGTTGGAAGCCCCACATAAAATATGTAAAACAGAAATTATCTAAGTCTATTGCTATTCTTTACAAAACAAGAGATTTATTGAATAAAACTTGCCTCCATTTGCTATACTGTTCACTTGTGATGCCTTATATGACGTATTGTGCTGAAATTTGGGGAAATGTATATAAAACGAACTTAGATCCAATAATTAAATTGCAGAAAAGGGCTATTAGGATAATAAATGAGGTTGGATACCATCATTCTACAAATCAGCTTTTTATTAAATCAAAAACAATAAAATTTTTGGACATTGTATATCTAAAAACATTAGAAACAATGTTTCGAGTGGTAAAAAAGACAATTCCTGACTGTATTCAAAAAATGTTTAAGCTAAGGCAGGGGATTTATAACTTAAGGGGGTTGTTAATGTTTGAAACATATAAAGCTAGAACTAATCTTAAGTACAGATGTGTGTCAGTTTTGGGTGCAAAATTATGGAATGGATTAAACGATGACATTAAGATGTGTAACTCTATGTTAGTTTTCAAGAAGACTTTAAAATCAAAAATTATCAAAGGTTACAATGAAATTGATTGAATTAGATTGTTGTTGTTTTTTATTTTTGATGTCTTATTGTGAATTATTTCTATGATAGTACAGGATAGGCAAAAATAAGCCCTGGGGCTTCAGCCTATTCCTTTTTCGGTTGCTGTCTGATTAATTCTTTTGAGAAAATGTAATTTTATATACTTATTTTTTGTTTTTAAACCGAAATAAATAAAGTATTCAATAAAAAAAATAAAGTATTCACACTGCACCCGACCCCTATGGCCCCTCCTGCAGGTGGTGAGCCCACGGGAAGAGGGGGCCCATGTCACCCTTTCGGGCTAAGCCTGACCGGGCCCCATGGGCAAACATCTTATAATAACATCTCATTAAACTTTTGAAATGTTAGGTATTATTTGCATATTAGCAAGAGGTAATTTTCATATTATATGATGTGATATAAATATTAAAAAAAATGGGAAAAATATTTCCTGCCAAACAGAATTATTGGCATGACATGTTTTCTTGCATTTGGGGTTATGCGTATCTCCTTTAAACATGGAAATAAGGGATTTTTCTAATGTAACTTGTGCTAATCATTTCCTAGCATTATGTAATCCTGAGAACATTTTACCTAATGCATGTATAAACATTTTGGTTTAAATAAGAGAAAGTAAAGCAGTTTACATGTTGTTTTATTATTCAAGATTCTAAGTGGTTATTGTCCCTTTCCCAGTAGGGAAACAAGCTTTCCTGAACAATAAAATTCTTACACTGCAGTCCACACTGAATACCATAAAAGATTATAAAATAAAAGGAGAATAGTGTAAAAAATAGAAGATAAAGATAAAAAAAACTGAGTAAATAATTTATGTACATAAATGTGCAGTGTGCTACATAAATTGTTATACCAAATTCAACAATGAATGATTAGTTGTGCAAAGAACTTTCATGAGGTAGATGTAAGATGCATTTACAATATTTATTATAAATAATAAAACACATTAAACAGTAAACAATATTGCAGTAACTGTGGTTGACAACATAAAAGAGTGTGCAGGGTACAGGCTGTTGTTACAGACTCTTATCAGCTGTTAAGGAGTCTGATGGCCGAAGGAAATAATACCTTTCTAAGTCTGGTTGTCCTGCATTTCAGACTCCTGGATATCCTGCCTGAGGGGAGGAGAGTGAACAGTCCATGTTGGGGGTGGGTGGGGTCTTTGATGATGGAGGCAGCTCTCCTGTGGGCTCTGTGTTGGTAGATGCTCTGAAGATCTTTTGGGTGGTGTTTTTTACAAAGGAGAATAACTTTTTGGTGTGTGTAAAGCCCTATTTCATTGTTTTCTCTGTTTTATATTTGTATCATTTTTGTCAGAAGCTTTACATATGTGGTGAATAGTGACACTGTTGCCAACTCCTCAGTAAGAAAAGTAGCTATTGGCTGTCCTGAAAGTCGCTAGAAGTCGCTAAATGACGTCATCGCCTAATTTGCATAATTGGCCATTTGCATGTAGTGTAATGGCCATTGTAGGAGAAAGAAATAACATCGTGGAGAGACAAAAGTATAGTCAAAAACACCCTAAATGTGTTTAGAACTACAAATAGTTTTTTCTGTTGATTCTTGGTTTGTTTTTTGTTTTTGTGTTTTTGTCATTGAAATTGGCCATCACTTTTAAAAATAAGCTTTGATAACCTTTGTCAAGATCCACATTACATAAATCAATTTTGTCTTTTATTGTTAAATGTTAGAATATCAAATTTAACAAAAGGACTGTTAAGTTGCGTGGAATTGCTAGCTGTGTCTAACCCTCCTCCTTTATCCGGGCTTGGGACCGGCAAAGTAACACAAAAGAGACACTTTGGCAGAGTTACTCAGACTTTTTTTTTTTTTTTTTTTTTAGCTTTTTTTCTTTAGTTTTCTTACTTTAAGTTTAGTTTCTAACCTTATGCTCCAATTAGAAGCCTACAACGAGTCACAGTAAAACATGAACATTTTTTCATTCTTAACTATATTTAGGATAGACAGTTTTCAGACCCCCTGCTGTGCTGGCTCACAGAAAGAGTAGGTCATCTTCATTTTGGTCAAGGCTTTCTATGCCAGGTTCAGTAACTGAGGGAGGTCTTGAATGAGTAAGCAGCTCAGTGTGTTTTTTGTTTCATTCCACTTACTGAGATGGATGGCACACCATTGCTGGACAATCTTGTCTATCTCTACAGGAGAGTAGCCAATTAGATTGGCTATCTTTTCTATTTGTCCCAGGCTCTTATTGTGCTTTAGAGTTTCTTCTACATTGAAAACTGACATGTACTGCAATGCTTTGATGTTGTCCGGCAGTCTCACCCTCAACTCGTTAGTGAGGGAGATGGTGAAGGTTACACAACGCTTTTGAACATTGTTCTTCTCAGGTGCAAGGTGGAGCTCAGCTGCCTTTGACTCAAAAAGGTAACCAAGGTACGGCTTGGGACTGACGTATCCATCAATTGGCTCTTTGAGCACATCAATATTTGCCATTGGATTCAGCACCTTGCTACTCACAGACTTTATCAGGCTAACCAAGCTGTCAAGAAGTTTAAGAGGATGTACCTGCTCACCCTCAAAAGCCTTGATGGCCAACTGTACCTCACCAAGCACTGACTTCAAAAAAGTCAGATACAAAATGTTTTGAGGATCATTGTAAATGGAGTATAAAACTTTAGCCATGTAACAGTGTTCACTGGACTTATTCACTGTAATTATTTATTTTATTGTGACAATGAAAAAAACATTTACATCCCGCTCTGTAAGCCAGGGCATCACGATTTATTTTCAGTGTGTAAGCGGAGCGGTGTGGGTCTCTTCTCTGCTGCTCTGACTGCAGCCTCTGCCCGAGCTGCTGTGAGACTGAACGCCTGTGTGAGTGCTTTGGGACAGGGAGGGGCTCTTGCAGCACACGCTGCTCGTTCACGACAGTAACTGCAGAACAATATGTGCCTTCAAAGAGTCTCCAAAACACCAGAAAGTCTCCAATAACGACACTAAAAGTTGCTAGATTTGTCGCTAGTCGCTTTCGACAAAAAAAGTTGCCAAGAGGCTTTGGAAAGTCACCAGATTGCCAAGTTGGCAACACTGAATAGTGAATTCACTGTTCTTTATCTGACCATTTCATTTCTTTATGTATCTAGCAAAAGCACTTCAGATGAATGAAATTTTATTGTTGCAGGTTCCACTGGTGGGAAATAGAAAACTTTCTGGATATTTGTTTTCATTTTGAACTTTTTTCAGGAAACATTTAATGCAAGTTTTGCACATAGATTATTTTGGGTTAAATTTTGTTGCCTTTTTTAAATTTTATTTTTGTTTATCAGTGCTGTTAACTTGCTTTAGAAACTGCTTTCAGTATTATGGCTAGTTTCCTGAAGCAGTTCAGTTCTGAATCACAAAGTTTTGATTAAATCTTCAATTTCCAATTAGCCTTTATGTAAATAGGTACCTTTTATATACCAAATTTGCTTGGCTATAAAAAAAACGTTTTCAAAAACAATATCACCTATTGTTTTAGTATTAACATTGTAGACTTTTGCATAACAAGAATTATGAAGATCTGAAGATCTTTTGGGTGGTGTTCTCAATGAAGGAGAATAACTTTTTGGTACCGCTAGCTTTCTTTGGTTTCATCAGATGTTCTTTAAAACAAGAGATAATTGTGTCGTCTACCACTGCTAATTCAAAATACAATTCAATTGTCTTCTTTGATTGACTACAACACTTTTGCCTGATATCTTTGTAAATTTTCTTGGAGAGTTTTTTAATATTTCTTTTGGGAACTCTATCACTCTCGATATCTGCGAATTCAGCCCATATGTTCTTTAGCAGCCTCTCTTTGATCGCATCAAACCTTATTTCATTGCCAGATCTTTTAATGACTTCTCCCATAACTGCATCAATATTTTGGTTTACAAATAATTTCAATGATGCTTTCTCCTCATTTAACGTTTCTTCATCCACCATCCAAGAGTCATCATAGTCTGATTTTAGCATCTTTGAAAACTGCTCATCATATACAAAATGCTCCACGTGCAAGACCTCTGAGGACTGCACTGATTCAACTGTGTCATCAGACAATGCCGATTCGGGAGACGTTTCTTCAATGAAGCATAGTCTTCTTCCATTTTCGAACTTGGCTTTGGATTGAACTATTGAAAAAGTTTCTCTTTTCTTATCAGAATTGAGGGTCTGCAGGGTAGAGACAGGTTCTTCCACAGAGTCTGACATGGGATTTTGTCTTTTGACTGGACACCTGGTTTCTTCTATTGTGCTTAGATCTATGATTTCTATGGGGTCCAAATCTTCTTTGTCAGAGTCCACAGGGCTCAGCGGTTCGAACTTATGAGAAGCACTTGATGGATTTTCTCTCTTTTCAATGCCTGAAACAACTGCTTTCAGTTTAGATGGACAACTTGACTCATCTGCTATGGAGATGATGTCTTGTGACCTTGCTGAGAACATTGAACTTGTATCAGGAGAAGTTTTTTCTCTGAAACTCTTCAAACTCTGCAGAGACTTGCTATGTGCTTGTTGAGAGTCTGTTGCAATTTCTGGTATTTTCTTCTCCGAGGTTTTAAATATCTTTTTGGCTGTGTTGTCTGCCAAGGATATTAACCTTTTGGTAATGGTAGCTTTCTTTGGTTTCATCAAATGTTCTTTAAAACAAGAGATAATCAGTTCATCTACCGTTGCCTGTTCTAAATATATTTCAATCAGCATCTTTGATGGGTTATGGCACTTTTGGCAGATATCTTCATAGATTTTTTTGGAGAGTTTTTTTATTTTTCTTTTTGGAACTCTATCACTCTCTATTTCTATGAATTCGGCCCATATTTTCTTTAGCAGCCTCTTTTTGATTTGATCAAACCTTGATTTATTGTCAGATCTTTTAATGGCTTTAGAAATTGTTGCACCAATATTTAGATTTATAAACAATTTCAACGACGCCCTCTCTTGATCTAAATCTTCCTCATCTGGTTCCACGAGAAAGAGATCATATACCGATTTTGTGGCCTGAGGCATAACAGGTTTCTCAATTTCAGAAGAAGTTTCTTCAATAAAGTTCTCTGGCATAGGATCAATTTTTGCAAATGGACACCTCACCTTATTTGTTTTGGTTAGATCTTGGATTTCTAAGGAGTCCAAGGATTTGTCGTCAGAGTCCACAGGATGTAATGGTTGAACCTTACACACGATCCTGGTAATTCCTGATTTTAGTGTATCCATATTTACAAGCGAAGATCTTGTTTTGTCCGTTTCAAAACAGTGGTTTGCTTTGCATCTGACAGTAGGGTATCTACTAAAACAGTAAAGTGGAAACACTTTGGTATAGACGAGAGCCTTACACACCGAACGTACGTCATAAATTTTTACATCATAAAGGACTAAAGCAGATCCATCGACGGTCGCCCCGCCCACCTGAAACCCCACTCTGCCCACCTCGGCAACGGTTGCTATGCACTCTGCAGCGATCTTAACACCATGAGGTTAAGATGATCAGTGGTCTATTATTTCAGTCTGGATAATTATCCAGATTGGACTGGTAATGCCTGGAGAGATCAGGAGAGGGAGCTCTCTGCGCATGCGTCATTCACGCTAGCGTTGCTGCTGAAGAAGCATCGCGTCTGTAATGTTCTTCCTTAAATCTCCCGTTTCAGAAATGATATGAATATGTTAATGCTATGAACCCGTTGGAAAACGGGTATTAAAATGTGTTGTTGACACAAATGGTGTGTGACTGCTCTTATAAATGTATGTGCTTCAAATATAAGAACGTGATTAACTCACTAATTATTAGTCTATGTTAACCTGCAGGCATATAAACATGTTCTAAATAATATTGACATTTTATTTCTCAGTTTGGAGTGAGCCTTGTGTTTTATTGTGTTATATATCGTCACTATTTGGGTTTACTGCTAAAAACAAAGCACCAAGTGAGAATCGATTAATTTACCTGTTGTGGAAATTGATTTTATTTTATGAGAACAGACACTGAAGTCAAGATGCTCATAACTGCTGTTTTTATTTGTTATAAGGATATTTGCTTAGCTGTGAACGATTCTTGAATGGAAATAAATCCACGTATGAGCTGCTGCAGATGAAGCATCGGTTCTTGAGTGTTCTTTAAATCTTACAGTCATTACAGAGTGGAGTCCAACCTGGTACCAGGGTGTAACATTTGCATATAAAAAGAATTTCTCAGAAAGCCTATGCTTAAACTCTTGACTAATTTATGAGTTCCTCATCTGCTTTTTGAAACGTTTTTAAAAGGTTGAAGATTACGCATAATGTAGTAAAACTTATAGTCTTGTTGTTAAATATCACTAAAGGCAAGGCAGTTTATTTGTGTAGCACATTTCATGTCCAGGACAATTCAAAGTGCCTTACATAAAACAAAGGCATTATAGATATTTAGAAATAGTAAAAGGCATCAACACATAATCACAATAAAATAATAAATTACATTAAAATGATTGAAAGCAAGATAAGTTAAATTTTAAAAAAGCGCCTCTTCAGTTAGTGGTTGTCAACCCTCAGGTTAATTTTTGATATATATATATATATATATATTATAAATATGTTTAGTAAATCTGCATAAACGTTACACAGGACAGAAATCTGTGAGGGTGAGGGTTGGACTCCGCCAAGGCTGCCCTTTGTCACCGATTCTGTTCATAACTTTGTGGACAGAATTTCTAGGCGCAGCAGAGTTGTTGAGGGGATCCGGTTTGGTGGCCTCATGATTGGGTTTCTGCTCTTTGCGGATGATGTGGTTCTGTTGGCTTCATCGGGCCGTGATTTTCAGCTCTCACTGGAGCGATTTGCAGCCGAGTGTGAAGCGGCTGGGATGAGAATCAGCACCGCCAAATCAGAGACCATGGTCCTCAGCTGGAAAAGGATGAGGTGCCTTCTCCGGGTGAGGCAATGAGGTCCTGCCCCAAGTGGAGTTCACGTATCTCGGGGAAGGATGGGGCGAGAGATCAACATGTGGATCGGTGCGGCATCTGCATCGCTCTGTCGTGGTGAAGAAGGAGCTGAGCCAAAAGAAAAAGCTCTCGATTTACCAGTCGATCTACGTTCCTACCCTCACCCATGGTCACGAAATGTGGGTAGTGACCGACAGAACAAGATCACGAATGCAAGCGGCCGAAATGAGTTTTCTCTACAGGGTGGCCGGGATCTCCCTAAGAAATAGGGTGAAGAGATCCGGGAGGGGCTCAGAGTAGAGTCGCTGCTCCTGCGCATCGAGGGAGCCAGATGAGGTGGCTCGGGCATCTGGTCGGGATGCTTTCTGGACGCCTCCCTGGAGAGGTGTTCCGGGCACGTCCCACCGGAAAGCGCCCCGGGGAAGACCCAGGACACGCTGGACGGACTACATCTCGCGGCTGTCGTGGGAATGCCTCGGGGTCCCTCCGGATGAGCTGGTGAATGTGGCTGGGGAGAGGGAAGACTTAGTTTCCCTGCACGGGAAGCTGCCCCCGCGACCCGACTCTGGATAAGCGGCAGATAATGGATAATGGATGAAGGACAGAAATCTATACCTTTACATTGTGAGGTGTCTAAGCATAGCATTTGTATGGTACACACTCAAGTTTTTACCATATAAGGTTCTCTGTCCTACAGACTGGATTGACACAAGAGCATGCATTCCATGCAAATGAGCATCCTATAGGCAAACTCTATGATTGGAAGACACAGGACTGAGGAATTTTCTTTGTTTAAACCCTATATAAGACAGAACGACACATCAGGTCTTTAGGTCTTCGTTCTGGCTTTGGGACCTCCAGATTTTGCTGCAGAAATCTGTTTTGATGTCTGAACTTTTGTAATAAACTTCTTTTTATTATTCAAGTCAGCGTCCAGAGACATTTTTGCCTGAAAGCCAATTTTTCCACATCTCCTGATCAAGATACATCAATTGAAAATACCAGAATACCAGTCCAAAATGTGACACAATGTACAGAAATTAACTGCTTATACAGATAGATTAATTAGCTTAGAAAAATATAACAGCCCATGATCATTATTCAATATATGCAAAAACTATTGTGAAATCTGTTTTAAATCTGGATTGTTTTCACTAACAAAGTAGAAATTTACAGACTCTGCATAATCCTGTTACAGAAAAAACTGTAAACACAGGACACAAACGTCTGTCACACTACAGTCACTTATTAAGAATCTGAGCTTCAATTTAATGCTACTAAACCTTATTTTAACATTGTGTTCAGTTATATTTGACATGTCCATGGTTACATCCATTATTTTAGTGCATCCATTGTATTTTCTATTTCATACTGCATTTTATTAAGCCTTCCCAAATCAAATTTTAATCAATGCAAAACCCAACATTATTATGATTGCTGCAGATGATGACATTAGGAACTTCCATGTTTCTATGTTCCTTCAAATAATGCAAAACCCTAAGATAAAATAAACCACATGACCCTCAGGAACTGACAAACTGAATAATAAAAAATAATACTTAAATGATCAAGAGAAGCCTTATATTCATACAGTTGCTCCTGGAAAAGCAAATTAGTTTAACACAACACAGCAGCCAGACTTTCATTCAGCTTGCTATGATGCTGGACAGCACAAGGTTAAAAAAAACAAAAACAAAAATGTTTTGTGTCTCATCTACAGATGGAGCCACATAATATGCAAGCTGTTTAAATGTTAACCAGATGCATGAATGGCACTAAAACCAAGGTTTTAGATATTTCAGCAGCTTTCATTATTAATGGTGGTTATCCATGCCTGTCTGTAGCCTACACCGCTTGTAGCTCTGCAGATATCAGCCATTATGCTCACTGTCAGCTGTATAACATCTTTTACTTATTTAGGAGGCATGTACCAATTAACTGATGATAGCTATAACTTAATACACAATAAATTGTAGGTAACATAAGTTACTGAGTTTTCTGCTCATCAGTTTATGTAAAATATGCTAAATGTTCTACTCTATGCTGACTTATTTCAAGTTAAAGTTTGTGAATAAGAGAAGCTTGAAGAACTTGTGGTTATGAGCTCATTTCGTACTGCAGACACCAAGAAGGTAAACGGCAGCTTGATCTTGGAGGTCAGCTTTTTATTTGAGTTTTTCTTCTTTCAAAAAGTGTGTAATACCTGTGCCTGACACTGCATGAGCTTGGATAGTTGCTTTTCAAACATAGGAATGGTTTGACTATTTGAAAAGGGAATAAGATAAGGATTTGCATAATATGATGGTATGAGGGACAGAGCAGGATCGCTTAGTGGGACAGCTTTGCAAAGAGATTAAATGCACAGTGCAGACATACTGGAGGTTTCACCATGTCTGTCTGCAAAACGGATCAAATGCTTGTGTTTCTTCTCGTTGTGATGGCAGGAGCAGAGGTGCAGGAAAACATTTCACCGGAGTGTAAGCAGTTCCTGTACATGGGGACGCTGCCACGGGGGCTTGAGGAGCATCCACTTAAGAAGATCTGTCAGTTCTATGCAGGCAAGCCACGATTTGTTACCCTGTACGACGCCTTCAACCACATCCCTGTTTATTCCGCATACACCTTCAAACGCTCCGATGGCTCCAAGAAGGTTGATGTGCCTTGGATGTATGAGCCGCAGGTATGGATGTTAATAATCCCCATGGGATTTTAACAAACTGTAAATTACTTAAAGAAAGAAACAAGTAAAAGTTCATTTTAATGTTTTGTTTCAAAATGATGTCAATATTTATCTTGGCAGCTCCACATGGTGTCTGGCTCCAGAGAAATGCAGCAGTTTCCTTCAAAAGATTTACATAAGGGTTTTGAGGATTCTCAGGCTGTGCTTGACGACTACTCCGACTCTGTGATATTTGAACGTGGTCAGCTGAATCCCGACGAGCACCAGGCCCACCCAGACGATAAAGCAGCCACATACACGCTGACCAATGTAGTCCCTCAAGTGCGAGAGTTCAACATCGGTCCTTGGAAAGACCATGAGCACACCATACGGAAGAGGCTCAACAACTACTGCCGTGGCACAGCCTACGTGGTCACTGGGGTCACTACATCAGGGCACACAATCCGTCGCCATAACATCAACCGCCTCAGAGTCCCTATCTACCTCTGGTCGGCCTACTGCTGCATCGACTTTGACCACAATGCCCCATACTCTGAGCGCTCAAAGTTCCCTGCGTTTGCAGCTCATGGGCTCAATGACAGGGAGAATAATAGGGTGCAAGAGATGACAGTGCAGCAGCTGGAGAACTTCCTGAAAAGGGTAACTTATGTTGGCAGCCACTTCCAGATATTCTATGATAACTGCGTACCTCCTAACAGTGCCGTGCCAATGCCTTGAAAACAGAAAAAGAAATTAGGCTTTGCAAGTTACGGTATCAGTGACCATTAGGTAAAATATTCCCATTTAATTTAATATTGATGTTAAAAAAGTCTTTATGGGGCTGTAAATGTCATTTTTTTTTCTCTCCATTATCACCTTGAGTATTTTTTCATTTAACTATGCTTTATTGTAGTGTACTCTGTAATCGCAGTTAGAAAAAAAAAAAAAAAAACCTAAGTTCAGAACCCCAAAAGCCCATTTTAACCCTGAAAACACATTTGTATTTGTCAAACATTAAAAAAAGTCCTACATATACTCTAGTGTTAATAAACTTCTGTCTTTTAGTAGTGCATTAACAGACTTTGGTTAAACACAAATGACTCATAACCTTCATAGTACTCCTCATTCACTTTATCTCACACTAACTGATCCTGTACTTGGTAACTGAGAATGATACATGCCTCTGTAGACCTTTTGTTCAGCACAGACAGATTAGACCAGAGTTTTACATTTTCTCGATCAGCCTTTTACCCACAAGGCTGATCTGCACTTCACTTCCTTCTTTCATGCATTTAAATCACTATGTGCTTCACAGAAGTTCAGCCAGCCCGCTCCAACCTTAGTTGTTAGTGTCATTTGTTCACATTTGAATTTGTGGCAATGAAATCATGTACACTGTGAAAGAATAATTTAATTTAAATAAAGTGGTGTGTGAAAAGGAAAACAAATCTGGGGGTCTAGTTTTTCTGGTTATGGTGGTATGAGTCAGATATGATACAGTGTTAAAATTAGAGTAATGATCCAAATGTAGGACAGACGTTATGATAACCACTTTTAGTCTGAGAGCAGCTGTATCCTGCCAGCTGGCATATGCCGCTGTGGCAGATGGTCACAGCCTGTTCAGAGTTGTCCAGAGCCTGTTTTCACCAGCAGCATATTGCTAAGAGCCCAAAATATACAAGCCATATTTAATACTGCTGACCAGCAGAGGGAGACAGTCTTACATCAATCTTATTTATGTTATGTGGAAATGTAGGAAAAGCTTTACTACAAACAGCTAAAACACAAACTGCATGTTTAATCTTGACATTTTTTTTTATTTTTCTTCATCTAGAGTATTCTCTTATTCACAGCTGCAAGCTAAAAAGGAAAAAAAAAAACTTTCTGTACAAATTAGCAGCAGGAATGTCTACATCTGTAAACATGCTGAAAGCAAAACGTTTACTTAATTTATTGCAGAGTCACTGCAGCACAGAAATCTTTCCAAGTAAAACCATAACAAAAAGAATGATTAAATGTTGCTCTTTGTACTTCAACAAACTAACTCAAGGTTCATACAAAATCTCCACTCACTCACACAGAACACACTTAAAAACACTTGCAGCCACAGAAAAAAAATGACTGCAACAGTCCAGTTCCTGCCTGAAAGAGCTCTCAGTTGAACCAGGTCGTGTTTAACTGCGTCTGTTTCTTTATGCTGGTGTCCAGCTTTAGGACCTCTCTGATTGCCATGGTAGCATAGGTCGAGGGAGGCAGGGAGAACTCCATCCTCAGAGCCCGGTACTTCCCCTCTGCAAGGAGGAAATCAGCTCATGAGCTCAAGTAATCAAAACAATTCACAAACACTCTTGCATATTTGATCACTTTGTTGTATTAAAGCATTTCTCCCTCAAACCATCTTTATGTGGCCTAAATAATTGGCCTGGTACAACCCAGAATAATTCTGCAGACCTCTGAGCTGCACATTCAGAATTCATGGCATATCAGGTCCTATAGTTTAACTCTACCATAAATCAACTACACTTTACTTCGACTTGTGTTTTAGACAGGATGAAAATGATCTTACCTTTGTTGAAGACAGGGGCAGGTTTGCCCTCCAGTTTTTCAAAGTCAGTATGCACCAGAGAGATCCTAGGATCATCATACTGAATCACCTCCCTGCACACAACAGCCATGAATACCAGTTTCAATACAAGATTGGAAATGTTGTATAACAATAAAAACTTTAGCATTAAACCACCAGCATGAGTCTCAGTATTTGACTGTCAAAGAGACTGACACAACCATAATGCTGCTGCTTAAGAAGTCAAATATAAGAACTGCTGACCAGCTGACATCAGTGGGTCTGATGATGATGCGTCTGTAGGCCCCTGCCAGAGAATAGTCCTTTACTTTGTGTCTCATGTTGTCGATGTCCAGCCCGTCCACAGAGAGCAGCTCTCTGTAACCTTTACCAACTGTCAGAAAGGAAATTTAAAAACGTACATTTCCATATAATTTCCATAATAATTACAGATTTATTCAGTTTTGATAAACTACATTTTTCTTTTCCCTCCAGCTGAGAATTCAGTCATTTAGAAATTTTATTCTCAATGCTTCAGTTTATCTTCAATTTATCTTGTCTGTTGTTGGACCATGGATATTTAGTCCAAAGAAACACAAAGAGAGCATGGAGGGTGGATTGATAACTTTGTAGAATGACATGAAACTACCCTTCTATAGGCCATAAGGTCAACCCTGTTCTCGTTTAATCTTGCTCCACAGTCTAGGGACCCACAATTCCTCCTCAAAAAATAAAAGACCGGTTCGCCTTTAGCTAAATTCCAAAGGTTCAGGCAAAGCGTGAAACGGTGGCTCGGGTTGAAGGGTTCTTTCTACAATGTGGCTGACACCTACAAACATTGCGTGGATATCAAGTTTAAAAACATTCCTGACGACGCTGCCTTCCATCCCATTTGTTATCAGAGGTTTACTGATAAAAATGCGATGGACTCTGTCGAGAGACGGCTCTTACGTGAGAGGGAAGCTGTCAATGAAGACCGCTCAAGAACAAGCGTACAAGTACATCTAAGTCGAGCAGCAGTCCGACAAAGAAACCTCGCTCAAGATCAGGCCTGCCTGTCCCTTGTGCTGGACCTGTCCTTCCTGCCATTTGCATAACTTGCAAGAAAACGGAGAAATTTATCACGCAGGCAGGCAAATGCCAACGAGTCAACTTGTCACTGGCAGAAACATTGACAGCAGGCTGGTAAATATTTGTACAAACCTCCTACACACAGATTTACACATATGCAGTGATCAAATAACTGATGTAGAAAAGATATGGCAAACAATTGGCTCACTCAATATTCAGACACTCACTAAGGCATCCTTTGTTTTTTATTTCAAGGTCAGTTGCTGAAGGCTGCAGAGTTGAAGGAAGACCACAGTATTCTTATGCACATTAAAGACAAAGACTGGCTCTGGAGGTGCGATACCACAAGTGCTGTTACTAACAGTACACCAGGTTTTTAAATGTGCCTGCCAGAGAGGAAACTGACCAGTGAGTTATTTTATTGTATTTTCAAATATAATTTCTAAAAGTATTTGTTTATTATGCCAGTAATAAACATTACTCTTACTTATTATCTGTGAACAAAATCGCAGTACATCTTCTGACACAGTAACTTCATTTTTATTTTCTTCTCATGGTTCATATGTTTTCAACATTGAACCGACATTTGATGTCTGCTACAAAATATTCTGTGAGAGAATCATCCGCCAAAGAATACTTTACAACCAAGAAGTGCTGAGAATGACCCAGCTGGGAAGGACCTTTATTGAGATGGTGAAAACACATGAAGGTCTTGATGCCTCAAACTACAGGTAACTGCTAGCGTAACATGAAATGTGTGTGACCGGGCTGAAATAAGAAACTGGTTTTGGGGAGTTTTTGTTGGTCTTCAAAAAACCTCTTTGCTGTGGTCTGCACTGTCAGGCTCATGTATCATCTGCTGGTTGGCATCAGGGAGAACTGTGTCATTGATCATGATGATGTGTGCCTGTTTTCAGTGTTGAATATACTGCATGACTTTATGGCCTGTAATATGTTGTGTCACCTCCACAAGAGCAGAGCTGACCCGTGATTTCCCTCAGTTGGTGTTTCATGCTCCCACCAAGCGCAACATCTGTAAGTTAGTTTTTGCTGAGACTTTGTCAACAGATAAAATCATGGGAATGCTACCTTATCTATCAGATATTGAAACCACACAGTCCAGTGAGGTAAGCCAGACAGACAGCAAGACGGAAAAAACATCAAGATCAACAGAGGGAAGGAAAACACCAGAGGACACAAGGACACTGTATACAGCCGCATTGTTCTTAAAAAGACTGCTAAGTAACTTTCCCGGTATGATATGCCCATGGCCCCCACTTCAGAAGATTTAAATATCACTGAAGCTCAAAGTGTTGTTCCCCCTGAACTATATAATCTAGTTAGCTGGATTGTAGGGGCCACTGACATGCCCACTCTGGATCATTATGTTGACGTTGCAGGTGATTTGTATTTAAAAGTACTGTCTATTTGTCAAGACATTGTGTACCTTGCCTCCAGGGGTTGTAAGCAGACACCAAAGTCTTTGTGCTTAGGGGTTAGGGTTAGACTGTTAGACATTTAACATCACACACGGTGTCACTGCTTAATAAACTGGGACATTGTTCGTCATGGGACACAGTTGTGTGTCTAGATGCTAGTCTTGCCCAACTTACATTGGTGAAGGGTAGAGACAAAATCCCAAAAGGATTCAGAAAGAGTGCACCCACAACACTTGTGTGGGATAACATAGACTTTGGTGAAAAGACTCTGTCAGGCCGTGGAACTACTCATTATACAAATGGAATAATGCTCCAGAGTTTTTCCACTGAGCCTGAGTCCACAACCATTAGACAACCACTGAAAAGGGAGTTTCATCATTCAAAGCACCCCCTCAAATCCGTGTGGAACCATACCATCAGTCCAACAGACAAGGACCGCAGAACATACAAGAACATACAAAATTGACATCCTGTCTGCTGCACAGGCTGAACTATGTTTTTCTGAAGTCCACAGATTCAGAAACATGCACAATCCCAAGCTGGACAGGCTTCCATACATTGATTCATGGTGAAAAAATTCTTCAAAAGTCAGATCTGCATTATCTTCCAGTTATTAAAGCTTCACCAACACAGATGTCAACAGTCAACACAACCCTGACACAAAGTGTCCAGATTGCCAACCAACTAGAACTGGACTGTGTAGTGTTAGTGTTAGACCAGCAAATCCGCTGGAAGAATGATGACTTTACACGCCGTGTAGTGGTTAGACTTTCACACATGCATGTCCTACATGGGTATTTTAGGGAAGAGGTTCTTTCTGCTTTATGTATATTGGATTTAAGTCCAGTATGTCTTGTAATATCTTAACTATTTTATGTTCAGCACTTTTGTTTAGTGAGGTTCTTTTAAACAAAGTTGGCTTGGCAAACTGTTAAATTAACTTGAATTAAATAAGTGTTTTTTGTGTTAATAAACTTGAAAACAATTACATCAACATAATGTTTTCATTATTATTTACATATTCATTACCACCCTTTTCCAGACTACTAAAGGAAATCAGCAGTCATTTAACAAATACTGACCAGAGGTTCTGTTCTCCAAAGAAAAGCACAGGAAACTTAGCAAGTACAAAATGTAATCAAATGTAGTTTAAGACACTTTCACTTTACAATCTATTTGCCTCGTCGATCTTCATGAAAAGGTCTATCTATATAATCTGGTTTTAGTTCCTGTCTGTCGCTGATTTTTGGGACATTTTCTTCTCTTATTTGGCTGTAGAAATGTTGCATTTAATTTTAAATAGGTCGTCGACTGTCTTTCTGTCTCAGCAAGCAAGTAAGGTCACGCATCCGTTGATCGTGACATTTCATAAAGATACTGGCATGTCCACAGTGGTGTTTGAAGGACGGAGATTTAACGTTTGTGGACCCTGACCACTGCTGGTTGGGACGTTGCGGGACGACAGAATGTTGCTCCATTCTCGTTTCTCCTGGACTGACGGAGCCCAATAAGCCTGCAAGCTGCTTTCACAACGATGCGCCGTCACAGACGTGATCTGGCGTGTCTGCAGCCCGGCGAGTTTCTGTTACCAGTTACCAACTAGAGTTAAATCAACAATTTACAACAATAAGGCTATTTGACCGGAACTTCTTTTATAGGTGTCCATATGGACACCCTACAGCCAAATAAGAATCGAGTATTCACCCAGACCATTCATGTTTTAATCACACAAAACAACTAAATGATGTCCCAAATACAAAAAGGACTTAATCTTCCAAGGTTGCGCCCTCCTCTGGCATATGAAGGTCACAGAAAGAAGTACAATGAAGGGGCTTGATCTTCAGCCTACATGATGGTTATTGCATTGATTATTTAATATCAAAATGGAACAGATCTGGAAAGTTACTATATATAGTATATTTTATGTGTTAAAAAAAAATAATGACACGTTTATTGTTATCAATAAGCGATATTACTAAAATGTTTCCAAACCAATGCAAAAAAAAACTGGCCCGTTATAGCCTACATGGTGTATGTACGTCACTTGAGGTGCAGATTAATCTGTGCAAACTTACACATATTTTTCTTGTATTAGGAGTTACCACTAATGTGAAAAGTCTGCAACCAGCCCACAGTGGCAAACCGCTGAGACCGTTGAGGAAATGGTAACTACCGCTACAGAAACGGCAAGTGCCATTGCAGGAACAGTAACTGCCGTTGTAGCGAAAGTGGCTGGTATGGTTCTTAGCGTTTCTCCATTTCTTTCTCTCTCTCTCCGCCGCCACCCTCCCCTCGCCCTCCCTCTGCTTGTAGCCGTTGAGAACAACTGCACAAAACTGACGTTACTCCATCTGCGATCGACTAGTTTTGCCTCAAGTCAGGTCCCGGATGTGTGGCACAAAAGTTTGAATTTCAGATCTGAATTTGAATTTCAGATCTGAATTTTTCAAATACAAAAGTTTCAACTTTACCACAATACACATTAAAAAAACAAAGATTCAATATCAAGTATGGTCATTTGGATTCAGTTTTTTTAAGCAATTATTCAAACAGGCATATTCAGATTCAAATTGAATGAATCAAATTCAAATATAAAGAATACAGATTTGCTCCCCAGTGGCACAAAGCTTATCCCAGAGAGGCAGCCATCTTTTCTTTCTGTTTACAAAAAGCTGGCCTCTGATTGGTGTAGAGCGATCACGTGACGACTGCAGCACTACTTTCGAGGTAAAATGTTATTACGCTGAGAAGTAGCTAGTGCCAATTTACGGCGGTGATCACGGGACTTGTGCGGGATAATCAGCTCCGAACTTTCGGAGTTAAGCTAAAGGCGAACCGGTCTTTTTTTCGCGGAAGAATTGCTTGGTCCCCAGACTGTGGAGCAGAAATCTGTTTCTGAACGTCACCTTGAGACTTACTATTCCTAACAGCTCATTCAGTGACACATTTTCTAAGAAATCCAAAACAAGGTGCCGGGATTCAGTTTAGTTGGCAGTGACTTTAGAAACCCAACTATTTTATTTAAGGCTAAAAAAATATAGATTTTTCCATAAATGTTCCCTTTAAAACATTTATGTAGTGTAATAAAAAAAAATACATGTCTTACCGTGGTGAGTGGGGTAGATGACATCAAACCCAGGAAGTGGCATCACAATGTCATGGATGGAGCGACTCTCAGCCTCCTCTGCAGACAGCACATGTGCTGTGGCTTCAGGGACAAGGGAGACACAAACTTCAGGAGGCAGAAATGCTATTCAAGCATTATTTGAGGGACTGTGAACTTCTTTTTTTGAGAAACTCTAAAAATATCTAGTTAATTTACTTTGAATTTTCTTCCTTAAAGTTGCTCTAGGTTACCAAGTAATCAGGTGACTTGTTAAGACAGTGTCTCAGGTTCTGGTCCATCAGAGGACTTGGTGGGTAAAGCTAGTTGAGTCAACTACATGAGATTTGAGAACTTCAGAGGTAAGTGACTCCAGCATAACGTGTGTTGTAGTGGGCCTCACTGGTTCTGAAAAGATGCAGCTTATTTCATGAAAGATCTTCAACTCGTTTTTAAAAGTACTGAATTAAGAAAAAATGGGCTTGTTTTTATTTTTTAATGGACAGATAACAATAGATTGTAGTGAACTGAGTTGTTAACAATTGAATGGTACCTGAACTAATTCATGATTCACATCTGTAACAGTGAAGGTGTCAATTACATGTGCAAGGGTTTAGTGATGAAGGTGGAGGGTGAAGAACATGATTGGGCCCATATGTTCACTTTGAACAGGTCATATTTTCACCTGACTTTGATCCCAGTGCAAGTCTAATCATATAGAAATATAATTCACCCAGCGTGGTTGTGTTTTGTTGCATTCTTTATCTAAACACATGTCAGGACAAATATTGCATATTGCCAGCTGTTTTTAAAGAAGCAACTACTGAGGATTGTTTTTATCTTTTAAATCTTTTTTCCCCCCTATTTCTTGTTTGGTCAGTTAAACCAAAGTGTTTTCAAAAGGTAAAACAGCAAATAAGCACATTTCTTTCCAATAATCAGTGTTTGACAGGTAAAGATAAAGGTGAATAAATTACTTCCTCTGAGCACCAGATCCCCCTCCACAGCCTTGAGGCCAAATGCTTCGATTCTGCGGCTCACCATGGTGTTCCACACCATGCTCTGGTAGCTGTGGATGTACATCAGCCGGTTGTTACGGGGGATCTGGGGGGAAAAAAAAGAAAAAGACAAATTACTAGTTAAACATTTACATAACTTGAATAGTCAAAGTTTCACACTTTTATTTTGAGTGTATTATAATTGGCTACTCATGAGTGCAACTTATTTTCTCACACTTTTTTCCAACTCAATATTAATAATGGAGAACCAACCAGTCCAAAGGCTGTGACGATGTTTTTCTTGCCGTACATGGACAGGCCTCGAAGCAGCTGTCCTTCCACACAGCGCTTGTTGGGCAACTTTTTCAGTGCTGCCTCTGGGTCCTGAGTCTTTGCCCACTCCTCCCTGCAGCGGACCAGAAATTCTTTCTCCGCTTTCAAAAACAACAGAGGTTGGAAAATTTAAAATGCCTACAATTTACTTCACATAAAGAGCGGAAAATGAGGAAAAAAAAAAAATTACCTCCAGGACGAGGTTTCAGAATTAAATCTACCACCTCATTCCAGTCATTTTTCAGAATAGCCCTGAATCAGACAAAAGGAAAACAAAACTTGACTTTACTGCCACATGGTGCCTGGAATAATTACCACCATCCTGTTACAAGATAAGTTTTTTTACCTGCCAACTTGGTGTGTGGGCACAGCCGTGGTGCCAAAGCGCTGCATGCCGTAGTAGTTGATGAAGCCTGTCTGTTTGAGGGAAGTCATGGCCTGATGGACCTGCTCATCTGTTCCTGAAATGTTCCTGACAAGCAAATCCAATGATTAATAAAAGTATATGCTACTGTCATTATGAAACAGAAATACATAACAGTTTTTTTAATTACCTTAAATTTCCACCACAACATTAAAAAGGAAACACCGTATAGAAAAAGGATTATTTTGAAATTATATCCAAATCCATGTGAGAACTGACAGGTAATCTTAGATAATAAATGACAGAGCCCAAAAGAGGACATACATGTATTATCTACTTGTGTATTGTAATCTATTATATGCAGTTTGTTTAAATCCATGTAATGTGAAGCTGACACAGTCTGAGCAGTTCTGAGGGGTAAAAAACGATCACCTTTAAAAACAAACAAACAAAACTAACAGAATCCAAACAATGTAGTGGAAGATGATGCAGACTGCATCTTAACATCTGCTGACCTGATAACCACAGTGAAATGGTTTCCTTGCAGCTCTCCCAGCTTCAGTGGGTGGTTTTTGTAGCAAAAGTTTCCAAGTTTTAGGTTCATGAGACACTTGTTGAGGTGAGCCAACCTCTCTGCTGTGATCCTGCGTAAACAGCGTAAAAGTGACTTCAATCAGTGATTTTTCTTTTTTTTTTTTTTTTGCAAGAATCTGACTAAAAACACGTGAATGACTGGATGCTGTCCATACACCATGCTTGCAGTCATATACATATGTAGTTTCTCACATGTCAGAATAGGACCTACAAAAAAATTGAGAATGCACCGAAACTCATTACTGTAAATTTCTAACAGCATTGTGTACTCACTTGAGGACTGCTATCTCCTGCACAGTGATGGCCCTCTTGTCCTTGGTTCCCATGTAGGAAAACATGTTGGGTCTAAGTCTAGAAAAACCACCACCATTATACAAACAACAGATCTCAACAATGACACTTAGACATACCGTTAGCATGTTCATCTGTCACTTTTGTCATCAAATGATGGCTACTTACAATAAACAGAAAATTAATAACACACAGGCCACATCCACACCTGAGAAACTTTGAAAGCACATTGATGGCATCCATGGTGTCTTTGTTCTCTTTGTACAGGGTGAAGTGGCAGAAACTGCCACGGTGTTTGGGCCAGAAGTGTTTCCTTGGAGCTTTTGTGAAAACAGAAAAAAGAATGTAATGAGAGAGTGGAAGAAAATGATTCAAATTAATAAAAACACTTTAATAATTCACCAGTTTTCCAGCCATACCCTTACAGGTTAATTTCCATCTTATGTTCCTACTGAGTCCCAAATTCATTTTAATATTTGAAGTCCTCTTTTAATCTGAATTTTAATTACACTTGCAGATGCTTTCACTATACTACCACAATACAAACGTAGTTATGTGGCGTCACTGATATGACAGCTTTAAACCAAATATTATGACTACCATCTCAATCCATATGGGTTTAAACAGTTTCCCTGTGCTGTATGGAGGACTGGTTCTTACCTGCAGCTGTTCTGACTTCTATCCACAAGAGAAGAGCAAAAGGAGGATAGAATAATGTTACTGAGAAAGAGATTCTTACAGGCTGAGGGACCAGTAGTCAGGGGTGAGATCTCATGCATGTGTCCAAGAAGGAAGTGGTCTTGTTTTTATTGTTTTGTTTTTTTTTTAAGGTTCTGCTGATTTGTTGTCCTTTGTTTTTATCAAAAATGACTTTATAGCATTGCACTGAATTCAAATGGTAATTTCATAATCAAAAACTTGCAGGTTAAATAAACAAGTCAAAGTCTAAAAAGAATCATGCAGGTGTGTAGACATGCAGGTGCATGAAGGGTCCATGCATCATAACTTTGTTGCACTGCATGCAATGAAGCAGTTTAGATAGAAAAGGCAGTTAAAAGTTCATTCAATAAGCTTTAGCTTACAATTTCTCCCTGACATATTAAGCATTATATCTGTTTATGTTTTCTCTCCACATACCTGCTAAAGCCTTCTTCCCAGCAGCATGGTAAGCCACTATAAACTTGTGCCCATCTTTTTCTTCTGTTTTTGTTTCCAGACCAGGAAACTGAGTCTTGATGGCCTTGTGGACAAGCGTCCGTTTCTCTTTTGTGTCATCCATCACCTAAACATGTTAAGCAGAATCACTACAGACAACTCTCCACTGGCGATTAATGAATATTTATGTTTTCTAGCTGCTTAACTTCTTTAAAACACACCTCAATGGAGACATTTCCCTCTTTATTCTTGAAGAGCTGCAGCTCACCAAGCTGCTTTTTCTGCTCCTCAGTTAGCACATTACATTCTTTTGGCTGCTGCTCAGGCTGTGAGACCTCCTGAAACAGAAGACAACAGAACACAACTGTCTTACATGACATGTAGAAAATCTTTTATAACAACTTTTATAACAACATCTCACCTCAGTGTCGGCTGGAATAGAGAGGTCGTCTAAATGCACCACCTTGCCTTGTTTGTTGATTTCATGTACAACAAAATCAGAATATCTACATGGAAATGACAACAAATCATGTGTTAAACAAACTAAACTGAGTCTCTTTGAAGCAAATCATGTAAATCATTTACAGACTAAGCGAACCTTTCCTTCAGGATTCCTGAGAAGCCTTCATGGTCGCTGACGTACTTCAGGATGCCCACATCCATCTCAGTTAGGCCGTGTTTCATCATGTCAGCAAAGGTCTCACCATCCTCCTCTCTGTCACTTGCTCCCCCTTCGAGCTCCTCCTCATCTTGATTGGGTGCACCCCCATTTTTATGATCAATCTCAACTTTTGGCTTTTTTGAAGGTGCGTCTTCCTCCTCATCCTCCGAACAGCTTCTCTTCTCTCCAACCTTTGTTGAGAGAAGTGCAGGGTCTGATTCTGCCATTGAAGTGAAGCTGGGATGAGAGAGACATAAAGTAAAGGCTTCTAGTCAAAAACTATTACTGGCTCATGCTGCAAAAACATTTTAAAGAGTCTGGATGAGTGGAAATCGAATGTCACGCAGACTCCTACAGATTTCAGTGCGGTTCTAAAGAAAAAAAAGGTGTGCAGAGACTTTTACCCACAGAGGGAGGAAGATTGAAGTGTTCTGTCTGCGAGGACATTCTTATTTTGGCTGGTGTTATTTGATGCCTCAATGTAAGCGTGTGAGAATAACTGTTTCAGCGAGCAGAAACAGTCCATTAGTCAAAGTCTTTCTTTCTGTCTTACAAATAATTTGCATGTAGACATCCGAGCTCAGAGTGTTATATCACATAAGCAGTGATGTAAAGTTGTTACAAAAATAAAAAAAAGGATTACATGGACGACCATGCACCATCAGAAACATCATTACTATACCTTACAAGTACAGCTACAGCGTTTGCATAGTGATGAGAGAAAGCACACTGACAATAATGTGTCGGCAGACTTACTGTTTATAGGGCTGAGAAACGAAAGGTAGAAATAGGAAACTTCTGGGGATTTGGGAAACCTCTCTTATCTTCCACTGGTCAAGCACTTGTACAGATTTCTTAACGCACACACTGAAACCCAAAAACAAACACATGACCATTACTCAAAACTTAGAAAGCAGCTAGCATAACAAGCTAGCGAATGTCGCCAGCTAAAATGAAGATTTTAAGCAGGGAATTGGAAAGAAATCAGCGATTAATCCAAAACAGCAAACGGCATTTCTTCTATCAAAAACTACAACTTAACTTACCTGCTTCTGGTGGTTGTCAGAAGACGCCTGACAACATGGAACGCCAGCTTTCCCCACACGTGTGAATGATGCGTGATTCCGGAAACACAACCTTCCCCCAAAGCCCTCCCCCGCGTAAACGATTGGGGAGGATCCCGTCAATAACAAATTGATGCGTTCACTGATGTCCGTAAATTTTGTTTTGAGTTATTTTAACAAACAAAAAAAAAATATTGGTTATAAAAAGAGGATGTATGCCGAATTAGCACAATTAAGAAATCCAACAGTAAACAAAACAAACAAACAAACAAACGAACAACAACAAAAAAAAACACAAAACAAAATAAAACCACATACATGGACAACAGACCATTCGCTTATTTCCCATAGAAAAAACGAACGAAATTTTGAAAACGCACCGGCGCCGTGGCTTAGTTGGTTAAAGCGCCTGTCTAGTAAACAGGAGATCCTGGGTTCGAATCCCAGCGGTGCCTTTTGTGGTTTGGTAGGTACTTCTACTTTATGAATTTATGTAGAGTATTTAACCTAATGAGACTCTGCGTGCACATACGAGGACATTACATTTATAACTTCCTGAAAGTGGACCTTTTTTTGCTTCCATCTAGTGTTTTCATTTATCACAATGTACTAATCTGACAAGGCACACAATGGCCTCACGTTCATATCAATAAAGAGCTTCAATTGCACATTTTTTTAGAAGAAAAATTAAAAAAATCTAAGAAATTACAGTAATGTTTGTGCTAAAATGTGTTTATTCATAGAACATAATGTCTATAGTTCCATGGTATGCATATTTCAAATATGTAATAACTTTCCAAGACAAAGTTAAATGTAATTACTTGTACAAGGACACTGGGACATACTTTATAATATATCACCACACACACACACAGAGTATAAGCAAATAAACTTAGTGGAATGTTTAGGACAGACTGTCTAGTTATAAGCATAATGATATATATATATATACATATATATTTATATATATATACACTACCGTTCAAAAGTTTGGGGTCACTTCCTTATTGAATCCCATGGCAAAGTGACCCCAAACTTTTGAACGGTAGTGTATATATATATATATATATATATATATATATATATATATATATATATATATATATATATATATAAGCAAAAGATATAATGATGAGCCCCTACTGAATGAATGTCTAAACTAAGAAGTAAACAATTATCATGCTTTTTTGGATCTTGCTTACCCAATAGTTGTTTATGGTTTCACCAAAGCAATATTGAATGTTGTTCGCCAACCAGAACCTTCATGCATTTCCTTGAAATTTGCATGATAGTGTCTCAGGTTTTTTGGTGTAACACTGATGATGTAGTTCAAGAAGACTGACCATAGAAAAACTAATTAAAAAAATGTCCCCTCAAGTCACAGTGTGCACAATATTTGCAAAACATATTCCTGAGGATGTAAAAACAAAAAACAGAAAAAAAAACAAAAAAACTGAAATCCCTGAAATCAAACAATAGTTGCAAAAAAACAAAAAAAAAAAAAAAAAGAGTGAGAGAGAGAGAGAAAGGGTAATACATCTAGATATCCAAATAAATGAGAACAAAGGTACTTACTTTCTTTGTTTTGCATTTTCATATTGTAAAATACTGTAGGAATGTTTGGTGAATTAAATGTATGTTTATTGGTTTGTTTGCCACCTTTTAGTTGATTGCTGTGATTTATTTCCTTTGCTTCGGATTAAGTTGGAGCGTTGCTTTTTTTGTTGTTGTTAATAAATTTACAAAACGTATATTTTGGATTTAAGCGGATTTATTGGCGCATCGGACACAAGGAAAGGATCATTTTGTGGTCTCTAAACTCATTATAAATACAATATGAAAATACAATACGGACCGTTTCTTCGTGTTTGTATTTTAGTCAGTTTACTTTTTGTTCTGAAAACCGTAAAACCAAAATCAAGCCATTTTAAATTCTTTTTCAATTCCACTTTAACTGGTAAACAGAAAAATGCCTTGTGTTTCATTTTTAGTTTTTAAATCTTAGGATGAAAATGAGATAAACTCTTGTTTTTTGTTATTCAAAATTCGCCTCTAAACGGACAATCCAACGACAAAAACATACACTGACATTTTACTGTAACGTATCACGTTATAACGCGATGGTTGATTGTAAAAATGTCAAACGTTAAACGACAATTTCACTAATCCACAAATTGACAGGAATGAACTCAGTCTAATCTATAAATACAAGGGGTTGCAAAAATGTTAATAATTCATTTTGTATGTTAGTGCATACAATTTTAAGCACCGCAAGTAAAAGAAATACATATTTTTACATAGATATGTGTGAACCATCAGTTGAAAATATTTTTACAGGTATGCTAGGGTAGCCTACTACTAGAGGAGAAAACAACAAAAAACGCCACAAATTAAGCAAAATCTGCCAAATAGGTAGTGTTATAAATAATTAAGCAAAAAAAATGAAGAAAGAAAGAAAGAAAGAAAGAAAGAAAGAAAGAAAGAAAGAAAGAAAAAACGCATCTTATTTGTACTACCGTGCAGGTCCACTCCAGTCTGCACGCGACTCCTGCTTCAAACGGCAGAGGGAGCGCGCGCCCAACCAAGGACAGTGCGATGAGTGAGTGAGCGAGAGAGTCTAGGCGGAGAGGATCCGGCTGCTGCCTCCGTGCTGCCCTCTCCTGCTGAGGGAAGAGGAGGAAACATGAGCTCCAGGAAAGGTGCGTATCTGTCAAGCTTTGATTTGGTTTTGCTAATCTACTTTTGTTTATATTTAACGTGGAAGCCGGGCGAAGTGACAGGTGTACACAGCCTATCGGGGCATGCTAAATGAGGCTACATGATGCGTTCCAGCCAGCTCCAAAGCCTGATGATGATCTCTGTGTGTTCTCTCTCCCCGTCCCTCCTACACCCTTCCCCTGACTTCGATTGTGCCGGTGAATGAACGTAAACTCCGATCAGCAGTGATGGCCATCCAGGCCAGAAAGAGAAGGCCGAAGGGGAAGAAAGATAAAGCAGGTCACCATAAGAGGTAAGCGGGGCTCGACGTTTTCTCCACCGGGTAGTGAATGCGATAGAGTGGACGTGAAGTGTTTGTTTGCCGGGGTTTAGTTTGTTGACAGCGGGTCCTTCTCTGTGTGACGCCGGTGTTGCTGGTGTGTCGGCGTTCTAGACAGAGAGAGAGCATATGGCACACAAGGCGTGTATTTTCATCCAAATTGGCTCCTGTGGATCATTAGAAGTTGCTATAAATGATAAAGGACTCGGTCTAGTTATATGGGCCGGTTGTAGTATCTAACGGCCCCCACATGACCCCCTAACGGTTTTCCCCAGTAAGATTTACAATCTATTCCGCTTCTTGATCGATTTGGTCTGTGAGGTTCAAAGGTCGGTTTGACAGATGTAAACCCCGTTTTCTTGGTCCATTTGCACCAGTGATGGCAACGCAAGACGAGCAAAACGCCTCCCTGCATCTCCTAGTTGGGAATCTTTCACATGGTGTTATGCAACTTTTCTCGCATCTGTGAGCGCATTGTTTCCTGGTTTATAGCTTATATTGTTCGGCTGTCTTACAAAACCGATGCACTGGTATTTCAGCACGGTGAGCGCTCATAGCAGCGCAGTGGGTCTGTTTAGTGCATGCGAATGGGAGTGCAGAGTGGGGGGCTTTCTTCATGGCATGATGCGATTGGCGTGACGTCACCAGCAGCCGCGGAAGGCATCAGTTAGGTGATACCAACGGTGCAGCCACCCCAGGGTGCTGCTGGAATTTGCTGGAATTCATAAACACCTGAACACTCATAGATGGCAACCAGATGTGAGCAAAACTAAAGCCTAAACATAAAGGCATCACCCAAATGGTGAAAAAATGGTAGAATTTCCCCCAAATGTAACTGTCATGTTTGTAAAATGACTATTAAAGTGGATCTGTGATGTAGGTTCATAATATATCCTCAGACCTCTGGTGTAAGGGACAGAACTAATAATTTAACTATATTCTGCTGCTCATTGGTTTTGTCCATTATGCTCTGCATTAATATTCAATATAAAGTTAACAAAAACCTTCAAGCAAAGCAAAATTAGTCTGTTTCCTTATAGCAAATGATAAAACATATACTACAGGGGAAGCATCACTGTCATATCTGAGATATTAGCAAAATGAAATGTCCTAGTTAAACAATTTAAACCAAGAATAAAAATGGTACTTTATAGATGTAACATTTTCAACCCATTTCCAAGATGATAAGATAGGTGTAAGATTGGGTTTAAGAACAGTAATTTTCTAATATTTTAAACCTGATTTGATTTAAAAAAAAGGCACAAATACAGCTTTAGAACAGAAAAAATGTTTGCACATTATGAATTGGTTGGCAGCACAGTCTTTTTTTTACACCTCTGTCACTTCTTAGACACTGAGAAGACCAAGTACTGTAGTTTTGGGAGTGAAACGTTTTGGGCTTTACCTGCATTGTAGTTCAGAACTGCTTTGGTTTTATGTTTTCTTTCATAATAACCACATGTTTTCATTAAGTAGCAGGTCAGGATTGCAAGCATGCCATTTCATCACCTAGATTTCTTTTCACTGTGGCGACAAGCTGTTGTAGTACCGGTATGAGCAGAAAGTCTGCTGGCTGGTCCTGTCTTGCAGAAATAAAAGAGAATGTTTTGCATTTAAAATAAAGTATTTAACCACCTAACCCTTTTTTCCCTTCTTGTTTTCTTTCTTTTTTTTACACATTACAAACTGATATGTATTGTTAGTTCCTGTAATAATCCTGCACAAATAATCAAAATTGATCTTTCTGATCTGATGAGGTAAAAGGAAGAAATATAAAATAAATAAATAAAACTGAAAAGCAGTGCATTTGTATTGAGTCCTAACATTAAGATGTGCTGCATTTTCAGAAGTCACGTAGTAAGTTCATTAAATAAGCATATGTGCTTTAAATGTTACTTCATCCCAGTACATATGCATCATGTTGTGAAAGGCCAAATTACAGAGCAAGAGCAACAAGCCAAGGACAAAGTTCTGGAGATGAAAAGGTTTAGGTTGGGTAATTAAAAGTTTATATTAAATTCCTTCCTTGTATTATACTTTTTACATAAAAAAACACAGTATAATTATTGCACAAGAAGGGATAATTTTCTTTCGACCAATCAACTGATTGCATTGTGTCAATCTCCGCCCTTTTGGGTAGGATTGATAAGATTAGGACCCCAAAGGAATTGTCCCAAAAAACTAGAGCGGGTCAGATCAGATTTTCTGGCACCTGCCCCATTTTTTTGCCCCAAAGATGCCAAAGGTTAAGCCGAAGAAGCTTCATAGTCCTACAGGAGAGATTTGAGTATAATCTATAGGACTGTTTTAAGTTTATTTTAGAATAAATAAGTATATTTTGGAATTAACTGAAGAAACACTGGAGACTTCCCACACAGGAAATAAGGGTCTTTAATCACATGATACTAATAATTTACTTTTTAGGTCCAAGGACAAGGTTACATGGGAATGTTGCCCTACAGTGAAGCATGGTGGTGGCAGCATCATGCTTGGGCAGTGCTGGCCTTGGAATCATTGATGCTGGAAAACTGTTATGAATTGAATTCAACAAGCAGAATGACAGTGGCTCTAACATTTTAGTAACTCAGTGTTTTTGTGGTTTGGGTGGAAAATTAAAATGTCTTGAAATGGTCCAGTGAAAATCCAGACCTCAGTCTATGGTGTGACTTTTAGATGGTTGTACACCAGCAGAGACCATCCAGTTTAAAGCTACTGGAGCAGTTTTGTTATGAGGAATGGGCCAAAATCCCAGTGGCTAAATGTGCCAAGTTCATAGAGACGTTCCTAAAGTGACTTGCGCTGCAATTATTATTACAATACCAAGCTTCAGCATAGACTTTTAGGAGTAAATTCTTACACTTGCTAAACAATTTATTATTGTATTATTTTATTTTATACACATTTTTTTATCTTCAGAGTTCACACATTATATGTGTAAAATGATGCACTGCCTACAAAAATCTGTTGACCTACAGGCTGTAATGCAACACAATAGGAAAAATGTAAGAAGAGTTGATTACGTTTTGATTGAACTGTAATGCTTAGCATTCATTTTTGTTTTCAAAAGCTATTTATCTATTCTATATGTGCAAATTAACCACCTCACCATCACAGATTTTGTTTTTGAATTGTGTTAAAAAAAGCAATATTTCTGATTTTCATTGGATTATAATATATGTTTTAAATGCAGACTCACCTGGAGGGCATCCAGTCACAGTCATTGTTCCATGAAGCAGCACGGTAGTATAGTGTAATGATCAGGTGAAAACATTTGCTGGTTTTTTTTCTAGAATTTGCTAGTTCTCATAATTATGTTTAAATAGTGCTGGGTAGAAGAGTGTGTGTGGCAGACGCCACAATATTTCCAATATAGTGTGTCTCATTGCATACTGGGCTGCTTGATGCAGAGTGTTTGCATATAAAATACATGTAGAAAGTTAATTCTTACCTGGCAATTTGTGCAAAGTATTAAAAGACATCAATACACTGCTCAGTAATTTGTAAATTAGTTTTGTTGCTATATATATTTTCCATTTGATAATACATTAATCAATTATGCTTGATAAACATGCTTGAGGATGAAAGGTCCTTGTAAATTGAAGAAAAGCAAGACAGACTTAATGGATCCTGCTGTCTGTCACGTCTTACATCATCCTGCATTTCAGTAGCTGCATCTCCCCATCTGACCAAGCACCTCCATCTTACCTGTCCTCTGTGCTTGTGAATGAAAAGGATGTGAGGATGAGATGGTGCTGAGTTAAATTTAATTTGAGAATTGAAATTTGTTCCATTTTGTGGAACAGTACGCAGCTTGTGCTTCAGTTACGGCTCACTAGTTGAAGCTCAAACTGTAAATATGTGAGTCTCAAGTTTAGTGGTTTACTTTTTAAGTTTACCAGTTAAGACAGATATTTATCCATCCAATTATTGTTTTCACCTCTATTTAGACATGCAAATATACCCATAGCCAGGTAAGTCTGGTAAGCAGACAACACCCATTTGTACACAAATTCTGCACTCTCACGGTAATCTCACACTGACTGTTGACTTCCTTTAAACACACATTCGTTATTAAGTATTATTCTCCACTTTGATCTACAGTCATGGCCAGTTTCAGCTAGAAGCTCCCATGTAGCTGAGATAGGTTCAGTAACCACAACACACTCTTGTACACATACAGAAGCAGTATCACACAATTCCCACGACAAACAAAAGTTTTTATCTCGGTCATTATATACCTGTGTGAATGGATGTGTGTAGAATAGGCTAGGTGTAGGTAAATCCAGACTTTGATGTCTTCTGCAATAAGCAGATGTCATGTTTGAACTCATTCATTCAGATGCAGACATGGACAAATACAGGAAGGTTCTTATGGGCCGAGAAAAGTTCCCAGCTGTAAGAGATGACTTCACCCTCCCAGTGTGACATGTGACATGACCTCACTTGTTTGGCCAATGTACACAAGGACTGGGGAAGGAGAGATTTAAAGAAAGCTTGGGAACATTTCCACAGTTCTTATAACCTTATGACATAGTTATGTTTCTGTGTTTGTGTCTGAATCACAGGAATTGTGGCTAATTGCAGTCAATGAATGTGCTTTTATACCCACTTTAGTCTGATATTAATTTCTAATCAAGCTCAGCAAAACTGATTTGTCACAAAAGCTGCAGCTTGTGTGACTATGAAAATCAAATATACATAGAACAAAGATACAGACAGAAAAAAAAATATAAAGGAGGTCTTTGTCACAAAAATATTTTTTTAAATATATTTTTGACAATTATTTTTTGGGCCTTTTAACTGTGTTGCTCTTTTAGTTAATAGGTTCAGATATCCAGATAAATGTTAACTCTGTGTCACAGTGACACTTGTTCTATTCATTTTCCTCAGATGAGTTACTGTTGTTCACGAGGCTGAAGCTTGTTTTTGTTTTGCGTTTTAGTTTGAATTCCTCATTGTTTGTTCTGTTTGGCTTGCAGACCCATGAGATGCGGTGTTCTCTGCCTCTCTAGAAAATAGTATTTACTTGTCTTGTTTATGGTTTGCAGGATCTACACTGAAATTCCTCAAAAAATGAAATAAATGATTTTGAAAGTCATTTTGATGACTTGTCCCTACAGAAGGAGTGGTTGAATCATGATTGTTCTTGGACACATTTTAGACCAAATGACTGGGTTCTCCTCCAGCTGCCCTTTGTGCTTAATGCAAATGACAATATTTGCTAACAGAACAAAGTAAGAAGGTGAACCAGGCAACCAGTAAATATAAGTGAGTACCTTAGCATACAATGTTATGCATCTAGGTGCCTCATTAAGCCACCCACCCCCCTCCCCCCCTTTATCAGTTCTGTTCAATGCACTAATCACACATTATGTACCAGGCAGGGCTTAATTTGAGTAGAGCTGTGCCTTCACATTATTCATGGGATTAATCCACTGATATGAGACACTATTGACTATGTCTGTGCGTGCATGCAGACAAAGGTGTACAACATATGTAGGTGGAGGTATTTTTGTTTTACTTGTTGTCTAAGACAAAGTTCAAACTCTTCATTGTGCAGCTTTAGCTTTTGTTGTCCTTCAGGCTATCGAATGCATGGAGTAGCCTGACTTCCCTGTTTTATTTAATCTTGCCGATCAGGTTATACATGCAGAGTGTCTTAATAAGTCAGTGTATAGTATGACAAATAACGCCTCTAATGCCAGTCAATAACTTTGTACATTTTTGCAGGGCTACAACTATTACTATTAATTATTACACACAGTGTGCTCTAGCACAGATTACTTTGTTTTCTGCAAAATCTAATGTTTCATCATTTTAAAATATATTGATCCCTAATGGATGGATAGCCTAAAAAAACCATACAAACAAAGTGATGTGACAGGAAAACTGCATATGATGCTTGTTTTTTTTATTTTATTTTTTTAAACACAGTGAAGCAATGAAAACATGTTTTGTATTGCAGCCATATAAATTTTAGTCTAATATCGTCGTCAGTACTTTGAAGCTTGCAACAGTTATAGTGTTGTTCTTTTCTCTTAAAGGCTTTGTGGAGTGAAAGATCGTAGCTTACATTTCCACGTTCCTTTTTCTATTTAATCTATTTCTTAACTGAGTTGTGAGTTAGAATTAACAATACATTGGACCCTTTGTTTTGCAACAGAAACACATTCAGGAAGACTCCAGTCGACCATCTCCATAGTTTGTCTATTTCACCATGGTTACAGGTATAGGAATGACGCAGCTGTTTGGAGGAAAGACTGATTAGATTTGGCACTAGTATTATGGCAGCATAACGAAGTCTTCTGTGCTTAACCCCTTGATCTTTTGTTGGTTAATCTGTTCATTCTCCAGCCGATCCTTTAAGATTGATAATGTTTTAGCTTTTCATATTGGAATGAAAGGTTATTGGGCTGATGCTCAGTGTGAATTGCTTCTTTCACTTAATAGTTCTGGATTAGCATAGAAAGACTTATTGGGATTGTGAGTCTGACTAGCACATACAGCGACACCAGTATAATACCATTTATTAGTCATAACTTTTCCAGAGAGCACTAGTGAGTCTAAATGCTAATTTTCTTCTTGGAATGTATATCTATGAGCTCCTAGTGCCTGTCGTTGCTCAGCATGCCCTTCTCCATGAAATGAGCTGACTCCAACCTGACTTATGTTCCCACACGTTGCACTATAAACTGCATTGATTTTTGTTGGACACTTTCCTCAGCCGGTAGTCTTTGACTGAGAATAAAAGCAGGCAGCTAGCTGCAACCTTGTGGAGGTTTAGAGCGGTAATTTTTCATACCAAAGGAAAAAAGTATTTGTATGAGCATACAGTATCTAAACTTCCACTGGGTGGATGGTGGTCAAAGTGGTCAGAAGTTCATTTCTGTACCATCACCCTTGACTTACGTCTGTCCCACCTAATTAGCACACTTCATGAACAGGTCAGCATTCATTCACTCTGTCTATTCTGCTCGTCATATCTCTCTTTATTTGACTGTGTTTGTCTGGACTTTATCTTTATAAATTCTTGTGACTGTGCAGATTGTTCCAGAGCATCTCTCAAGATGTCAAGCTGAAAAAGAAAATATTATTGTTAATCTCAATACTGTATACCCAATCTACTTTTTTAAGGAGCTATTTTTGTCTTATATTTTATTTGTTAAGGTGGTGATAGTGGGGGGAGATTCTGTGGATTATGGTTGGTGTTTTCACTGCTAAACCACAAGCACATAGTTAATATTCTCCTCTTAAGTTTTCTGTTATTCAAGTTAAGTTAAAAGCACGAGAGAATTGTCAGTGTGTGGTGCATTAGATCATAGATATATACAGTTATGCATTTGTTTGTTTGTGTATGTTAGCACACTCTGGGCAGAGATTAGAGATGGCCACTTAAACAGATCCATCATATCCACTGAATCACCCCAAGTCATTTATACCTAGATATCAGCAGAGGCTCTATATCATTACCCCAGCCTTCAGCAATCTTTAAATTCAACTTGTGGGTTTTCTCTTACTTTAATTTGGTATTCCGCATATGGAATAAAGGTTGTTGGAATTGAAAGAGGGTAGCTTTCTTTCACAGTCAAGGTTACTCTTATCCCTGAATGCTTTGTTTAATTGTCTCCATGTTTGGGATCGTGGTCCTGCTGGTTGATTAATGCCATCCAATGTGCTGGAATACATTTGGCTGGATTTAAGCACAGAATGCCCCTGTACATGCCTTCTTTCATCCTGATGCTTCTGGCTGCAGTGAAATCATCAGTAAATGTCAACTCCACTGGCAGCCATACATGCCCAAGCCATAACAGAACCAGCATCATGTCTGATAGAGGAGTTTGTGTATTTTAAATCATAAATTATTTTCCACAATCTTTTTAATGTAGATTATTTGTTTAATTAAAGCTCAAATTCATATTTGAGATACAACGTTTGAGTGGTGTCATCGTATCGTCAATAAAAAACACACAAAAAAGAGACTTTAGATTTATGTTCTGTTTTTTATTCATCTAAGATCAGCTTGTGATTAAGGATCTTTATTGATGTCCAGTTTGTTAAACAGAAGATCTGGACTATATGGTTTCCCTGTAGATAAGATGAATTGACTCCCAGAGGAATTCAGGAGAATAGCTATCTGTGAATGAATGCTATTGGCTTTTTTTTTCTTCTTTTTTACCCCCCCCCACCCCCCCCCCCCCCCCCCCCCCCCCTGAGCTGACCAGACATCCCGGGCGTGCCTGTGGTTGGTTGATGACTTGTGTGTAATGTATCGTATGGATGTGAGGAAGAGCTCAGCGGTTTGATCTTTGGCAAGCAGATTTGTAAGAGTCAGCCGATAATGCTTCGCTCATCAATACTGCAGCCTGCCTGGATAGAGCTGATGGCGGGTGCTGAGTGCTGAGCATGTGAGCTGCATGTAGAAAGACAGAGGGGGATGAAATGAGGGAGAAAAAAGGGAAATGGTGAGAAGCATGTTGAAAGCTAGAGAGGTGAAACAAAAAATAATAGAGTGAAGAAGAGGGAGGACAGATGACTAAAAGAGCAAAAAAAAAGAGAGTTTGCTGCATGTGAACATGTGTCTGCATAACCAATAGCAACAGGAAAACTCAGGATAGAGCAAGTGAGTAAGGGAAGAGCAGAGAGGGAATTAGAGGATGCCACGGTGGAGCTGCAGGCAGGAAATGAGGGTTAGCAAAAATTGCTGTGTTGGACACATGGTGAAGAGCAGTAGGTTGATGAATGTAGCAGCAGAATGAAAAGCCCAGTATGCCAGTTACCATTCAAACATCTCCTTCATATACTGCTGCAGTGAAACCTTTGTCATAGTCACAGCCTTTGAAATGTGTCACCACAAGTCAAACCTGAAGGACAACTATTTTAAATGTTTCCATTAAAATGTTGTTTTTATTGGAAGCAGATGGAAGTATTTCCATGAATAGTTTAGCACAGTCCAGGGACCAAAGATGTTTGTTCACATTTTGGTTTTTGAGTTGATTGTCTACAACTAGTTAGTCACTCAAAAGCCATCAAGGTCCAAAATGAATGTAAAATATCTGGAAACTTGGCAGAAGTACTGCTGTCTATCTATCTATATATGCATATGTATATGTATTAAAATATATTATAATTTTTGTGAATTTTTGTTATTTTTTTGCTGCATCCCACCATTTTCTTATAGATGTCTCTAATATGAATAGAGCTAAAAATGAATGAGCGCTGACTCATCGTGTCAAAGAGATTGGTTATGCTCCTCTCACATCACTCATTGTTAGACTGAATTGTAAGATGATATTAGCCATTTCCTCTGTGTCTGAGTAGGAACGGTTTTCCCTGGGTGGCCACAGTGCCAGTATTATTGCTGGCTGACAGACTAATTGAATGTACTGTTGAGGTAGCCTGCTTCAATATCCTTTTGGATTTGAAGAGCATAAATGAAGCTTGCTATAAGTATTAACCTTTTCAACAGCCTTTTAGTGAGGTGTGCCTTCTACCAGTCTCTTTTTTTAGCTGTGACAGCAGGGCAGTACTTGCTTGGCTTACCAGTACCCTAATCTGTTGTTATTTTATGATCTGCTAGTTGCATGCTTTAGTGTGCACATAGGTAGGATTTTATAGCTGGATTTTGTTCCCCTTTACAAATTAGGTGTTTGTCTGACGGGGAGGGGTTTTCAGCTTGTTGAGGATTTTCCTGCTGCTTTCTCAGCACACTGGTCTGCATAGCACAACACCAGACCAAATGAGGAATCTGAGCAAGAGTAAATTAAAAGCAGGGATTCCCATGTTTAGCATGGGAGCATGGTCCAAATAGGATTTGTTCAGTGACGGACAAGAAGCAAGGATTTGTTCCTCTCGTGTAATGCATGTGAAGTGCAATCCAGTTCTGTAGTTGCAGGCCAGCAGGTCATCATGGGCAGAGGAAGAAGGGACATTAAAAGGGCATGTAATTCTGCGAGGGCAGGAGCTTATCACAGTCGGGGAGGGTGGACAGGCCAGAGTCACCCTACACTGCCACCTAATGGCTAACCAGGAGAAAATTGCTTCTCATGATGATTTTTTGTTTTAAATAATTTCTGCATTTTACTTAGTCAGTTTTTCCATTTAAATGTTAGTGGAATTTCTGTATGCAATGTCTTTATTTTGTAGATCTTTTATCTTAAAGATGTCCGATGAATGAGACTTGTGTAGACAGGATAAAACCTGAGGTATTTCTGGCAGCTTTGATGAAGTATAAAGTGTTGACTTGTACCATCATTTGGGTGTTTCAACACCTAAAAGTGTCATGTTGCCTACTTAAAGTGAAAAATAAAGCTTGCATATACTTTCTATGAGACTCCACCCTTCCTTAAACAATATAGCTCTGTATACTTGAATTTTGTTTATATTTTTATGTATATTTTCACTTCATTTTACTCTAAGGATAAAGAAATAGTATATCGGAGGAGTAGGTAGTAGTAGTACTTTTAAATTTGCAGTTTGTTTATTAAAGAACTAATCTATAACCTCACTACCTTCTTAGTATTTGGTATATTAAGATGAAAAAACTGCAATTGATTTAACATGTACCTTTTTAAAGAATAAAGGAAGGCCCTGTGAAAAATATTAGCAGGAAAAGAAACTTCTAAAGAAGCTGCAGACAGGCTGCAGTGATCAGATACTCTGATGCTTCTCATGTTGGCAGTGTGGTTAAGTGGTTCACATAGCAGCAGATTTAAACAGTTTTTTCCATCGGCTTACCAGTAATTATAGAAATGATGATGAACGCGGGCTTTTCTACAAAGCAGAACTAATACACGATCGCTGTAGTCGACAGTTGATCCACATGCCTGCAGTCAAGCCACAGTTTTTGTTTGGCTCAGTATCTCTTCAGCACACTAACCCATATCTTTCAAGAGCCTGTAAATTCTTTGTGTGTCCTTCACAGTCTGTGTATCTGTTCTTTTCCATCAAGGCAGCTGCTGCCACTGTAAACACATAGTAACTGGCTATGCTTAGCAGTCTGGTGTCCTCATTTAGCCCTATTTTCTAAACTGTATATATTAGTGTACAGTTTCTGTGGAGCTGTGTTGCAGTCAAAAGGTGGATTAGGTCAGATACGAAACACTAACTAGAACATAGTTATTGCTGCACAGCTGTTCCTTTATAGTAGCTTTTCTTCTGCTTTTCAGCTCGGTATCAATGCACTACTTCAACCAGCTTCTTAGCTTCGGCTTTCTCAGGAGAAAATGCTGATCACACAAAGCCTCAGAGTGTTTTTACTTACCCTTTTTACATGCATTACGATGTATTTATGCCTTATGTGCTTTTCAAGGTGTATTCTTTCCCTGATTTTATTTGTACTGTGGCGTCCTTGTTGATGTCTTGCCCTGTAACTTGAAGGCTGAAGTCTGCTTGTTGCAGGGAGTGTGAGGGCAGTCAGACATTCTTTATATCAACACAATGAATGTGATAAAATACTCATTGGTGACCACATGACTGCCTCCTCTGGCTGCTGCAGGGTTGTTATTGCAGCACTGTGGAGATGGAAACACAAGGTGCTCTTTGTTGTGTGCTCCCTCTGCATGTGGCCAGGACTATGTTCTCTGCTCCTCCAGGCTTTCTAACAGTGTAGGGAAAAACATCTTTTATTTATCCTGACTAGACCTCCCAAACTGCTCCTTTTTTTTACTTTTTCCTGCTTCGCTATATTCCATTAGGGATGCTGCATATCGAGAACAAAGTGTTTTTGTGTGCAGGTTGGAGTCACAAAAGTGCAACTCTCAGTTTGTCCAGCAGAGGGCAGCCTCGTCCTAGCATTTGGTCTTGCATGAAGAGATTCTGTATAGCATCTTCTGTTTGTTTCATGTAGTGACTGAATATGTCCGTTTTTATCTCATTTACTCATTAAAATCAGTCACTTCCATTTTCTTTGTGTTCCATGACAAATGCAAAGCTGTTATTGTTAATTAGTACAGAAAATATTGTAATTTGACAAAATAATAAAGCAAATAGAAAAAAATCATGTCTGAAACTTTATTTTATTAATTATTACTAATTGCCAAACTCCGGGAATGTTTTTATTTGTTTAGAGCATCTACCTCTGTTCTAAATGACCAAAAACATTACATTTAGACTCACTAAATTATATTTTGGTTGCATACTTAGTTTCTCATGCGTATTATTTCATCAAACTGGGTATTCTCGATAATGGATGCAAGACATTTAACTTTAAGTGACTCCGTTTTATCACGTCCAGTATCAGAGCAACTCACTCACACTGAGTAAACTGCTCTAAATGTTTCAAAGTAATAATATTTGAGATCATAGAACCTCTTTGTGTGAAGACTTGAAGCGGTATCATTGAACAAAAAAATTCAATGAAATGGAAAAATGAATGAACAGAGAGAATATTTTCCTGAAGGAAAATTATCTTAAAGTTTGATCAAATTATTTAATAAGTATTTAATTGTTATGCATCATTTAGAATATACTTACAATTTAATTTAATATTTAGATTTTTAAAATTAAATGTATGCTATATATTTATACTATACAAATTATTTTGTTATTCCAATTATTTTTCTTTTTAAAACTAATAAATTATTAATTACAGTAGCTGTTATTTCCTCCATTACTAAAAGACCTTAAAAAGATACAAGGGCAGTCATGTTGTGGGTAGTCTTGTAAAGTGTTATCCAGCCCCATGTGTGATCCATTTAAACATGTTGGGCTGGTGGAGCAGCTGAGGTCAGAGTGCAGAAAAAGGGTGTGGGTCACTCAGTCATCAATTAAATACAGACCACTTAGTTAATAGGCTCATGAGCACTCTCTCTTTCTCTCTCTTTCTCACACCCACTCACACACATACATGGCCAGTTATTAGCTGTCACTGGGACTTCATCTCACCATTTTTACAATGAGCTTTGGGCAAATTGCATATCTCCTGTCTCTTTCAGCTCACCTAATGCACACACTCACAGTCTTACACTTGTTCTAACTTGCAAAGTGCATCCATTCAAATTTATTGCTGCTCAGTGTATTCTCCGGGGTAATGAAGCACAGAAAGTGCAAGGTGCTTACCTTTGTATGTTTGGATGAATTACGAGCACTAAACTCTGACCACTTATGTTGCTGTGCACAGTGCTGGGAGTTTTTCCTCCTTTTTCAAGGTTCAAGGAAAATGTCTTGAGACTTGTGTTTTGTGTTTTTTTTTTTTTTTTTTTTTTTTTTTTTTTTTTTTTGGTTTGACAGATTTAATGCACCTTTTGAGTGAAATAATCCACTTCCCTCTGGTCTCTTAGAGACTGAGTATTTAATTTATTCTGTTTTTATAGAACTCATTTGCCTCTTTATTATCTGGCTTGATGTGGTGTTCCTGTTCATTAAACTGTTATCTGACCATGAAAGTCTCTGGCTTTCTGTTATCTCTTGAAAAATACATGTTGATCTATGTAAGGCCACTTGATAAAGAGAGTAAAGTTATTCATATTTTCTTTTTAACTAGATGCTGGGCTTCTTGTTTAAGGAAAAAAAAAACTTTATTTCAAAGAGCAATTGGCCGACAAAAATGATCAAATGCGCTCTTTTGAGTTGATTCAAAATTAAGACTTTATTTTTTACATGGCTTTATTTTAACATTTTTAAATAAACTCATGACTGCCTTTGATCATTTTTGAAGGCCAATAGCTCTTTTAAATAAGATGTGACTGAAAGGATCAAAAGAGCACCTTTAGAGATCACCATAAAGGACCTGGAAGCGCTTCCAAAACCATTGGTTCCAAAGTTAATGATGTTTTTTGTTCCACCTGTGCTTTGCCTGTTCAAACAAACAGAGCTGAGTATTGTAATTACAACTTTTGAGACTCCTTTTTCCCTCAGTGCTTTGGTTTGTGATATGGATGTGTCTAGTCCGTTGTACATATGTTGAGGAAACTAATTTGGTGCTCAAATCTAAATGAAAATAAAAGATGACTTTTATAAGTTCTGAAAATGTTTAGACTAATGTTTTATTAACTTTTCTCTTTCCATGCTAAATAACAATGCCCCTTTTCTCTGTTTAATGTAATTTGACTACAGGAATCATCCCACTGCAACACGAAACAAGTTAGCAGTTTTTAGCTCCTTTCTACAGATAATGTGATGCAGCTTGAAATGTAGAGTCCCATTAGGCAATCATGTTCCATATGAAGGACTGCAGCACAGACAACAAAGTGCTGTGAGGCAATCCTGAGGCTCACAGTATGTCAGTGAATCTGCACCCTATATGCTTTAAACCCCCGAACTCTCTCACTCAGGACAAGCTACTTTGTGTGCATATGGTTGTCTGTGTTTCCAGTTGGGGGCAGTGTTTTCTCTGGAGCCTCAAACAACAAGGTGGTTGACACAAAGAGCACAGTCACTGTTGAAGCAGCAGCATCTCGCCTGTGTTAGTGCAGACACATATATTTACTCCATACAGAACTTATATGCAGTATATTTTGCATGCTTTTGCCTACTTCTATGTACAATTATGCCTTGCTGTAACATTTATCTGTGTCTGCATGTGGAAATTGAATGTGTGTTCAGGAATCATGCAGCAGGACTATGTGTGAGTGTGTGTGTGTGTGTGTGTGCATGTATATATGTCTTTGTGTCGGTGGGTGCTTGCCTGCATAAACCCCTTTTCCCTCCGCAGCATCCACCAGGCAGTGTGAAGAAGTAGGCCGCTTAAAGATAGCTCCCGGCAGCCTCAATACCAACTCCCAAAATATATCTGCTCATGAGAGTCATCATCACCCTCCCTCCCCCCTCTTTCTCATTCTTCTTTTGCTTCGTCCCCTTTTGAAAATAGAACAAGCATCAGCATTTGAATATCCAGATTGATAATGGTTGATGGAAATTTCCTGAGGTGTGTCTGTGTAAGTTTCTTTTACATCAAGGAGTTATTCTATTTTTGGGAAACTAGTCTTTCTTAAAGGTTGCCCCATTGAAAGGTGACATCAAGAATGCTACACAGATTAATCAAGATGAAGAAAATTGGCTGGGTAGTGTCATAACTCATGACTTTTCCTGCAGTCTGACCCACTGGGTAGATGGTTGCATAATGCAAAATGAGGTTGCATCATTTCTAATTTTTACTCCTAACGTGCATTCCAGACATCTGCTAATGCTGAGTACAAATCTGCTCACAATCATCTCCTAGCAAGTGTTTTTTTTTATTTATTTGCATGAGTTATTTAAGAGTAATTGGTTATTATAATTATTTTTACCTGTCTTAATTTCTGTCCATTGATTTAAAAAAAATCCCCTGCATTACATCTAGTTTGCTCTGCTTTATTCTCTGATCCCTTCCCCTACCTGCCATGAACCCCTCCATTAAAAATTGGGTATGGAAAATAAATTAATAATAAAAAAGTTCAATGCACTCTCTCATATCAGCTAAATATTCTTCCTGCTGTCTGCATGTGCTGAGACTAAGAGTGTACTCCCCTTCCATTGGCCCACATCCACAGAGAATGAGGACAATAGTTTGGCTCAGAGACATGTGTGCCTAATGTAGTCCTTTTATGTGGGAAAGTGGAACTGTATGGAGATATGAGTGAAAGGAGATCATTGTGTTCCTGTTTTCCTTCTGTCTCTTTCTCTCATGTGTCTGCTATAGCTCTCAGTTATGGCTGCAGTGATTCTGCCTGCTGTGATGCATTTTTCAGACATATCATTTACACAGGACCAGCAGTAGCACAAATAGGATCAGTAGTTGCTCCTTTTGGAATTGGATAAAAATGGTATAATAGTTTTTATTGGAATAGTACTCTGATGGTTTGATCTCATTTAGTCGGTTATAAAATGATGTGGTCAATATTGGTGATCTAAGGTAAAATTTCAGATGCCGGGGTCCATGTAAAAGTTAGCACCTCAGTTTTTTGGAGGATTCTTTTGGTATAGTTTACTTGTTATAGGCAAGATTATAGTGTAGATGAAAATGTTTATCTCAAATGCTGTGTTGCATGAATTGTAATTGGTTTTGAGTAAAGAAAAATAAATGTTCAGCGGCAGGTTTTTAAAACAGGACTGACCAAATTACAGGTCATCTTGAGGGGGAGATGAATTTAAGTACTTCAAGATTTAAAAGTATAGCTGTTACTCTCATTGTGGCATTTCAGAGTCTGTATAGTTCATTCTCTGGGTACCAGAAATACTTAAGTAAGAATTTTTTCAAAAATTGTAGCTGAGAGATTTGTGAAACTGGATTAAAGGTGACTGAACTTGTGCTGACCTTGCCACCTTTTCAACATTTAAACATATTATTGCAAACAGTCCTCTGCATGTAATACCAACATCCTATGCTATTTTAGGGAACAGATCTCTAGATACTGTAAACATTTGTGCTGCACATCCTTTTACTGTACAACCTCCGGATTACTAGTCAGTCACATTAACCTCAGGATGCCTCTTCAACTGCCACTTTGCATTTTCAGTCACAGATTTGCATGCATCTGCTAATGCACACATACCTCTGCACACCCACACAACAATATTGAGGTCAGATTGAGAGATAGACACAGACCCCCTCCACCACCCATCACCCTCTGGCTAGTGAGCTGTTCACTCATGTAGAAGCTGACCCATCTGTCCTGAGAGATGGCGAGAAATTGCAAACACTCATGTATGTGCAAACACATACAAGAATGCAAAAGAGGCAGAGGTGGAAATTAAGCTCAGAGAAAATGAAGGAGGATGCCAGATAGAGAGGAAAAGAGAGGGGGGAGAGCAAGGGAGATCTGTGCGGCGTTGCCCTGAGATACAGGATGTCGTAATAAGGCAATTGGGAGAGAGAAAGAGAGTGAAATAGAAGAGACCAATTCAAAACAGAAATAGGGCGTGGAGTGTGTGCTTCTTGGAGAAATGCGTCAGTTTTCCTGGTGGTTTGACAGGCTGACACCCCTCCGCCTGCACAGAGAGTGGAAGGCTCCAGGTCGCTCTGGGCTCTGTTGTTGTGCAGAGCTGCAGAAGGCCTGACAGAGCCAGCTAGACAGAGAGAAAGGGAACGGTGAGACACAGACAGAGGCAGACACACTGTGGGCTGAGAGCTGTGTACTCATTTCATCACCCAGTCCAACCAGCGACACCAGAGAGGAAGGACACAAGGGGAAGAGGGAGAAAAGAAGGAGCATCAGTGAAAGCAAGGGAAGTCGGGGGAGAGGCAAGGTGAAGGAGGAGAAGGGAGGAAGGAAAGGGAGGGAGGAAGGAGGCTTGAGCATGAGGAGGGGCGCCTAACTGACATTGCTGCTCTCGCTATCGCACAGACACACTTCAGCAGAGGCAGACGCACACTCAGACAGTTGCTGCCCTTTTTATCTTCCTTTTGTGGACTCTTGTTCTCCATCCTTTCTTCTCCTCCAAGCAAGGGGACAAGAGAGACAGAGCGAGGAGGAGAGAAAAGGACGAGAAGGAGGAGGAGGCAGTAACCCTTTCTTCTCCTGCACTCAGACACACAGCAAAGATAGGGAGAGAACGGTTAAATAAAAAAGAGAGAAAGCAGCTTTCTGTTGTATTTCGCCGTCTCCTTTGGTCCCTCGGCCAGAGAGCGGCTAACAACCACCGCTCATGTCCGTGAACTCGGAGAAATCCTCGTCCCCTGAAAGGTAACATCACATCTTCCTCTTTCTCTCTCTGCTAATGCTTGTCATTCAGTCCACATACAACTGCGTGCATGTTTGTTTCTTTTGGTTTATTTTAAAATTTTCTTACCAGAGCTCCCGCCTACCACCACAACCATCAGCACCTCCATGTTTCGTTTTCTGTTTCTGTGTATGTTGCTGGTTTCTTCTATTGTCTGGGTTACAGCAGATAGACTAGCAGGGGGAAATGCAGTGGTTCATTGTTTCGCATGTTGTAACATTTCAGATAGCTGCTGAAACAGCGTGTACAGCACATCCACATCACTGTACAGCATAATCCCGTTAACACACCTCCTTCTCTTTCTGATGTTCCTATGAAAATGATTTTAAAAATTTGTGTACATACACCAGCACACACAGTCTGTGGTGCCAGAGCACAGAGCTTACACAGCAAGAGTGTCAACACACGTCAACATTGGCTCAGCCAGCAGCAGCAGCAGCAGCAGCAGTGCATCTCAGCAGCAATGCAAGCCAGCAGTTCACCTCATGACGCACCTCAGTGCATAACATTACTAAAGACCACACAACTTCTTTACAACACATGCAGGCTGTTCAGTCATATTTTGGCCAATACAAGACTCAATCATTTTGTTGAATCTCATGGTCGTGGGGCCTGTTTTCAGTAACAACAACCAACTTTGCCATCATGACAGGCAAAAACACATAAATATGAACTTTTTTCAAGTTGTTATGGCAGGATGTTGATACATAACAAGCACATGCATGGAAGCCTACCATGTTTGAGAAGCCATTACTCATCTCAGCCTTGTTACTAAATACAGACTTCTGCGCTGTTTAATAATTTGCAGCCATTTATGCCTAATTAGACCCTCCAAATGCCGACTCACAAGATCAAAGTGAACACAGTACTTTGTTTTGTCATTTTTTTTGTTTGTTTTGTTTTCTTTTTCTTTTTACAGTATCGCTTAGATAACCCTTCTTTGTTCTAGAAGAAAAAGAGTCTTATGAAATATGAACAGAAGCTTTATCGTAAGCCATAAAATTTGTGATATGTATGCAGAGCTCTTATGTAAATGCACAACAAGCCGTATTCATTCAGATCTAATCGGACAAAGCCCACATTCCAATTTTAGCGTGCAAAAAAAAAAGCAGAAAGAGCTTGATTTGACGGGTGCTAGAGGGCACAGAGCTGGCAGACTGCATGACTCAGGTAGCCACTGATGCTGTGCCAAGTACGATCAAGATGAGCTGTTGCCATCTACACAGCCTTGTGCCAAGACCCAGACTGGCACACCTCAGCTCATAGCACTGTGGGCACACAGATAGACTAAAGTAAACGGGCACTAACAATACCAGATATTACATGGGTTGTTGGGCATTGAGAGTGGTGCTATATTGGACTGAAGAAGTGGTGTTCAACGTGGAGTAAGAGGCAGACCATACACATACTCTGAAGAGACAACAAGTAGGATGTACCGGATGAAAACTGTCACACTCATGGAGGATCTGTAAAAGAGAGCCTTGTCACATTCATATCACCATACAGTATATCATGTATCAGTCCCCCATGTGGTGAGATTTGTTGTTATAGCTCTTGCTTGCTTTTTGCTTCTTCTATTGTTTGGGTCACAGCAGCCTGTAATTAAGAATAATGCAGCATTCTTCAGGCAACAACAAAGAGTTACACTCATGCATGCACTGCTGCCACTCTTTAACTCCAACATCTCATATGACCACTGCAAAGAGTTTCCCCAGTTAACCATCATGAATTACCTTAACAAAGTTGGTTGTAGAACTAATCACTATAGCTTTTTCTTCAATTAAAAGAGAAGTCTGCAGCTTTGATAATGTGGCATGGACAGCTTTTCCTCATTTTATTACAAAAAAGATCTTCATGATGGGAACTTACATTTGCATAACATAACATAACAGCTGAAGTATTAGAGTGAAATGGCAAAATATCTGGAGATCCATGTGTTGTATATTGCTGCCAACATGAGCTGACATTTAAGTTTTAATAAAGTGTAGTCCTTCACTGAGCAAAAATGGAAATGCTTTATTATTTTTAGCAACTTAAATATAAAGCAAATAATACCTTTTTAGAAATGGAGCTTTCTACATAGCTGTTTTCATTATTTTTTTACATTTCAAGATAATTTAGTGATGTTTGGGTACATTCAGTGATAAGGTGATGAATGATAGTTGCATTCTCATTGATAGTGCATATTGTTTAACTGTAACTTACCATGGTATGTCTGCATTCTTGTTTGTCACACATAAGGATGCTTAAACTGACCCATTGTTCCGTTTATTTTGGTTTCAGTATAAATTAAGTTTTAAAAATCTATTTTGGGCTTCTGACAAATGGTACAATCTCTCTGTGTACAACACCATCTGGAGCCCAGACATACAGGCACAGTTCAAGAAGGCTTCACTTGGAATGTGCATAGACATGTTTATCAACAATAAGGCAAAGCAGGATTGAATGTGTGTTGAACTAAATGGATGGATGAGATGGGCCTGAAAAGAGCTACAAGTGGAACAGAGACAAATTTCTTGTGGAGCACTCGCATTAGGAAGACGATCCCCGTTTGTAACCCGGCACTTGAGGCACGGCAGAGATAGATGGAGGATGAGGAGTGTGTCTCTTTGTGTGTGTGAGTGAAGATATTTAAGTGTTGCATGTGAGCAGCTTTAAGCTTCTTTTGAGGAGCAGTGGTGCGTCATTTTAGGTTATAACCACTGCTCTAGGATGAAGGGCTTATGTTCTTTGAAGATACTTATCCAAGAATTAAAGGAGTTGACTAAATAAACATCTAAAGGTCGAAGGTTTGCAAGCTTTGCTTCGCAGCCAGGTTGTAATTCATGTAGTTTTAGCAGCGGTCTGAAGTTGAGTTCTAAAACATGCTGGGTAAAACTGTTCTTCTTAGGTCTGTGTGTCATTTCTTAAGTTGTGTTTCTCTGTGTTTAAATGAATGTGCTTTTTAGGTGAGGTGGAAAATGCGAAGTAGACTTCAAACTGATAAAATGGCATGTAATCGTAAGTGTAGCTGTGTTTGTGAGTCAATCTGTACCTTTCAAGTAACTCATTCAGTTTCATCCTCGGGTGCTGCACAGATTATTGCTACATACTTCAGCCTCCTTTGTGACTTCCCTTATTTACTACCAGTTAAAGTCATCTGTTCTTACAAGTTCAGGCTCTAACTAATTGTTGGAGCTTGAGGAAAAAAAAGGCACATGAATAGCTGGAGGAGATTAAACCAAAGCAGAAGATGAAAGGGAGAAGAAAAATAGGGCAGATGGAGTACCAGAGGATGCAGTGTTGGGTGTTGGAATGTGTCCAGTCGGTCGGCAAGCCAATCCCATGCAGCAGACAATTTTGTGTCCAGTAGCTATCACATTCATGCAGTGTATGTAGTTTTGACTTGCCTGTATGGCCTCCACCATCTTCTCTGGTCTGACCCAAATCACTACAGATACCCACATTGCACACAGACACACACTCATGCACACAGACACGAACAGTCCCAGCCATGCTGCGACATGACAATAACTAATGAAGCGTGGCAGCAAGCTAGCCAGTGAACTAGCCAGCCTGTCTGGCTTTCTGGCCTCCATTATCCACATTGTGCCACCAGCTCCTCTCTCATCTCAGAAAACAAAACAGAGGATTTGTCTTTCCTTTCTTTCCTGCCACCTTGTTTCATTTTAACTTTCCCTCCTAATTTGGGACTGATGGAAACAGAGACACCTCATGCATGCCCCCTCTCTTTTCCTCAGGGCTTTTGATGTGGCAATGGCACTTAAAGGTTTCTGTTGGGTGTATATTGAGCCGAAACTGCTCTTGAGTTTTCAGGTTTTACAAACTAGTCTAACCAGACAACACAGCTGTGACACCACAGAATAACTGTGGGAATTTCCACTCTGTTTAGTAGAATCGCCAAGTCAAGCATCTAGTTGGTAGGAACAAGATACCTTGCAAGGAGGGTGTCAGTCACCACGGCGATACCCCCAAGCAGTGGTCATGTGATCGTTACTCAGGCAACTGATCTGCAGAGAGTGCTTGAGTATCACCAACTGCTGTACAGGGTCAGAAGTCAAACGGTGGTATTGATGTGGCAATAAATGAAAATATAATGTTGAGAGATACTTTTGATGCGGTGTAAATAACTTCAAATCACTTTCTGATCTGTTTATACCTTTATTTCAAATTAAAAGTGAACTCACTCAAAGCTTACACTGTGTACACACACTTATGGCTGCACTTCTTCATCATTGTTGGGACACTTCCACACTCCAGTAATAAACAGTGAAAGTTAATTTTCCTGTTTTCACTGTACTATAGTGTACTTTCACTACTGCATTTCAGTGTGAAAGTACAGTGGTTGCGGCTAAATCTCAGAGCAAATAATGTTATCTATAAAGAAGTAGGAGTTGTACTAATGGATCCGCATGTCAAAAGCAAGAACTGGTTTGACTTCTGCTGTTCTGCATTGTGTGTTTCGGTGTTCATTCTCTCTTGACTCAGTATGTTTACATATACAACATTCCAGCCTTTCCGGCCGCCCTTTGGCTGGTTATATTAAATCACTCGCTCTCTTCCCTCTTCATTTATTTTTTTTTCTCTGTCTTCCTCTTTTTTTTTCTTTTCTTTTTTTTTTTGGTGGCCGGTTTGGACTATTGTTTAATAATTGTTATATTGGTCAGGCTCATTGTTGTGTTGCCTCAGTTAAAGTGGGAACAACATGCTCTATTTCCGCAGTGTAGATTTGGAACCTAACTTCTAAAATGATGAGAAATTTTCACCTGTAGGTTTCATCTGCTAGCAGATTTCTATGTTGCACATTTTTTGGCCTATATACATTCCTTAAATTATATTTTTTAATTCTCTTTATTTTTAGCCACTATCTGCGATCCAAAGGACACGCACTGGGTTCACTGTACGTCCACTATGCATCATAACTTCTTTCAAGAAAATATCAAAACAAAACCAAAGTGGAACACTCTTCTTTAACTCCTCCATCTTAGTATATGGTGTCCTCAGTTGCAGCCTAGATAGTTATCATGCAGCTACAGCCTTTTTTCTCTCATTAGTTCACAGCTACTTCCCATCAGTATATTAGTCTTCTGTGAGTCGACTTTACTGCCACACCACTGTAAGTTATACTCAGCAAAAAAAAAAAAAAAAAGAGAGAAATGGAGGAAGACTTCGAGAAGGCAGCAAATGAAGGAGGTTGTAATTTTTATTTTCTGCGCATAAGGGACATGGCACAATGATAGTGAAATAATCCCCCAGAGGGATTGGGGAGACAATAAAGCCAGAGTGAGGATACAGGAGAAAGAAAACGAGGAACACTGAGATTGAGATGGAGAGTGGAAAGCAGGAAGGTACTGCAGAAACCTCTGGAGAGAGCCTCGGATAGACACAGATAAAACAGGAGATGGAGGGAGAAGATAGATGGCTCTCTGCAGACTTGCGCAGTGTGTTGGGTAATGCTAGGTCACCAGTGGGCTAAGCTCTACTGATGCTGCAGCGTTGAAGCAGTGGAATGATAATGGCCTGTTTGTGTTTGTGGGGAGGCATGTGTTTGTTTGTGTGGCTTTGCATATGCATGTGTGTGGAAAGATGACATGTTCTCACTGGAGGCAACACTATTTGGTCTCCTGCCACAGTCGAACCTGCACATAAACAAACACATAAAAATGTGCATATTCACCCTTATTAACCCCATTCAAAGCCCTACACTCTGTAGGACCGAGTCACCCCTCTGCTGTGAACAGTGTTCTTCTGTTGTGTCTGAGAACACTGTTCAGCTGTTATGCCTCTTCCTGTAGCATGGTCATGTGTGCGTGTTTGTGTTTTCTACTTCAGCTCTGTGTAGGTGTGGTTTATTGAGCCCATGAAGAACTTGTACATGCCAGCTCAACATGCTCACTCACACCTATGCCTCAAGTTTGGCCACAGTAGTCTGGCACTAACATCCAGCTGCAGCTCAGTGATGTATACTGGTGGCAGTATTTCATCCAGTCCAACTGTAGTATTAAACACATTTACTGAATCTGAAATCCATAAATTATGCAAATTTTAGCTCCTATTATTTGCATGAAGCAAAAGTAACTACCAGTCTGTGACCAGTTGCTGTCGAGTGAAAAGCGAGAAAGACTCCAGTTTTTAGTGGCTGCTACCAAACTAGTAAAGCTTGTTTAGTAAATCTGCATAACATGAGGCTAAAACCTGTGCAGCAGAGTAAATGAGATGAATAGCAGATTAGTGATATTGATTTTCTGACCATGTGCTTAATCGCAGGGGGGAGGAAAGGGATGGAGGGGTCAGTCACACACAGATTTCCCTCAATAGTGTGTGTGCATTATATCAGCTCCAAACACACTGGATGCATCTTTCATAAAACAAAAACCTTGTTTGTGTTCAAGTCAACAGTAAAAGCAAAAGCTGCCCTTAAACTAGATATATAAAAAATTAGCCTGCATATTTCTTGCATTTTAATCTTAGTAAGCTAAACTTGTAGTGGCATGTCAAAGAAAATGAGAAGACTGTTACAATATTCATACAGGCTATGAATTTAACAGAAGCAGTAAAATTAGTTTTTACAGATTGGGGTTTTCTCCACATTTTTGCACTCTTGATCAGTCCAGAATGAAAACTACAAAGAACTCTAAAGCTTCACTTATGTCAGCAGCACTCTGCAGCTGCAGCATCACAACTATTTTAATGCTATTTATAGCAACCAAACACATCTGTAACATGTTAGATAATTGAATGAATATTATCACAATGTAATGCAGCCACATCAGATTGTGGGTCTTCACTTGGACTATACACTGATGCATGTACACCATGTGCTCAGTCTGGATCTGATGGCAGTGCTGTGTTCTTCTACTCGTCCAGCAGGGCAGATGTTCCATGCAGATTCCAAATTTATGAGCCTAATAGTTTGCAAGAAAGTTTTGTTTTTTTCTGGACAAATCCTGAACTCTGTCAGAACTGGATACTTTAATTAGGTTAAGCTCATCGATATGCATAGAATTCCTTTCTATTTGTGTTATTCTGGTTTGTGTATTATATTGCTATTCACAAAAAATGACATTGCCCAGTGTTTGAGGTTGATTATTGAAAATTTTGCTCTTGGTTCTCACACTCTGATTAAAATGCTACTAATTCTTTTTTTTCACTATATTTTTGATTAACTTGATCCAGGTTATAAGAGGTGTTCATTTACAACTGTGTGCTTGATGACTGATTTGAAAATAACATGCATGTGTGCACTATTTTGTACCATCTGATCATTTCTCCAGAGAAAACCTCCATTATTTGCTCTCAGTCATATACAGTGAGTGAAGTTCATGTCAGTGGAGATGCTCCAGAAAACTAGATACTGCTGATAAAAGACACTAATGATGTTAATAAGAAGATGCTGAGAAAGCATAATTTTACCTTGCTCACCTGAATCCAGATCTATAACCAATTCAGATCTTGTATATTTTCCAGTTCTGGTATTATGAATATTTCCTATGGATGCTGGCAAACACTACACAGTGTGGCAGTCCTGGGTGTTGGTGACTTTTGGATATTGTCCTCTGTTACTTTCCCTAATTTTGCCTGGAATATGACAGCTATCATATGTCAGTCATGTAAAGTATTTCCTCCTCTGGTTCACAAGCATGTTTTGTGTGCCTGATTACACATCTCTCTCAAAGCCATGGTCATCTGTGGCTTTGTTTTTTTTAGGTACCCAGAAATTCTGTAACAGCTGATTTAAATCTTTCTCAGCTGGAGTAGCAGGGTGTTGCATGCATCTCAAGGGGTTCCTAAAGTTTTGTCTAATATCTCAACAGCTCATACTACTGGAACAGTGTAATGGAAAATTTAGGTGGTTTTGAAACTTTGATTAAAACAAGCAGTTTAAACTTGGTTTATGATCTCTGCAGCTGTTCTGGAAAATTCACACTGGTCATGTTGTTTTGTGATTGGTCAACACAGCTGTGAAAGTAGAAGCCTCACTTAATATAGTTTTCACCTCAAACTACAGAATTCCATGATCTGAAATTTAATTTTGGAAACATTTTTCATAATTAGGTTAATTGAAACCAGAGAGGTCAGTGTTTATTTTATTTTAATGGCCGTAGAGATGGTGATGGACTAATAGGTTGTAGGTGTTGAATTTCAGATCTGTGTGTGACATGCGTTTGTCTCTTTGTGCTAGCAGTGTATTAAATGGATACATGACACATGCTATATTTGTGTGCATTAGTGGCTATATGCTCATAACCCAAACTCAGCCGGACATTGAAACAACGCTTTAGCAAGTGGGTGTCACAGCCCCATGTGACTTCTGTTGGAATTTAGGGTTTGGTTAATCTTCTCCGTTCAATCCTGTATCCTTCGGTCTGCAGCAGTGAGCAGAAGCTTTGTTCTGTATGCAGCTCTCCTCCTCTTTTCTCTGTCTAATGGAGTTAAGCTCAAATTCAGCCACTAAGACGAGATGGGGATTGGCTCTGTGTGTGCTCCGCCTGCGCCATAGGGCCCTGCGAGCCAGGTAGATGTTACTATTATTCTAGGTTTATCTTATGTGGATGTTGTCCTTTAGAACAACCAAATCTTCTCTGTTTATGTTTTTTTCTTTTTATTTTCTCTTCATTTTTATTGCAAAAACATGTGAGGTTGATAGCTGTGCAGAGGTACTCACAGTTTTAATGCTATGAAGACACATTCACTGCAGAGAGGATATTTAACTTTGCAAAATCAGCTACTGTGGAACATTCTGGCTGCTTTTTACAGTTCAACAGTAATCTAATGTTAAGATTTCTAAAAGATTTTTAAGCTTTTAAAAGTCTGAATTAATTGGTATAGAAAGAAAATAAGAAAAACACTACTGAATGATGAAAATGAAATCCAGATTTGTCTAAACTATATATATTTTTTTAAAGAGGTCAAGAGATCACTTACAAAATAAGGATGTGCAACGTTTCGTGCTCGGCTTTGTACAGTGTTCATCATTTGAAATCTTGTTTATATTTGCATTCGTGGGGCTGATTATTTTTATGAGCTGAAGACTGCAACCAGACTTTGTTATGTCATGCCAGAGAGAGTGTGATAATTTCTGCTATTTGAGACATCGTTTTGAAGTTAATATGTACATCTCATCAGGACATAACTCCTCTATCTTGTAAATGTATCTGTGACTTTTGTTACCTTTGTGGGGGGTAATATTGAGAGACAGACAAGGAAAAATAAGTCTTCTATTTATGGCCCTCATTGGAATGACAGGCCTGTATTAGGGCATATATTACTGTAGTTGAGAGGAACAACTAGGCTTTATATATAGTTCTGTTATTAGTCCTGACATTCTCTTTGATTGGCAGTAATTAATAGAAATGATTTAGAGCCTGCCTTTGAAAAACGTTCTGTCACTTTTCTGGATTATCTAAATTAAAATGGGGCTTTGGCCACCAACAAAGCCCCACAACAGTTTATCAATAAAGTTAAAAACGTACTCTGTAACTTTCCGACCTCAAAACCCCACGTTCTGGACTCATTTGATGGCACAGAGACATTTATTATGTACTTTTCTGGAACTGTTGCTGCCCAGCACATGGTGTCACGTGTCGTTACAGCTGAGTTTAACTTTACACATCGAACCACATGCTGCCAAACGGTTATCAACACACTGGCTGTTTTAAGCGCACAACATGGCAAACAGCAAAGAAATGCAAGAGAACATTATTGGAGGAAGAGAAGATGAGTAAGAAAGAAAAGAAACCGAGCAAGTGATGGGACAAGAGTCAGAATGAGACTTTCACTGGCTGTAGGGAGATCACAGTACAGGTAGGATGCAAGACGGATGCTGAATTAGCAGTTGAAAGTGGGTGCATTGCTTTAAAAATCTACAAAAGTTCCACAGTGCGTCTTTAATATAAAATTAGGGAATTTTCTAATTTGATGTTGCTGGGGTTTTTTTATTTTCTTTTGCTTTAGCCATTAGTCAAGTAAAGCATTCCTACAGAAATCAAATAAATATAAGAATTAATGGTAGCAAAGTGTCCATTTAAGCATCCCATGTGGTCATGCAAGCACACCTTTAATGATGTCAGATTTATAAACAATGTCATTCACACTCCAGATTACTCTTTTTTTACATTCACGTTAACTTGTCAGTGAATATGTTTTCCTTTTTTTTTTTTTTTTTAAAAGGAACTTCATTGTTTCAAGGCACATGTTTTTATGGCGTACTGGGCTTGTAGAAACATGGCTGACAATTTTATCCGTGGACGTGTAAAAGCTGCCTTTCACTGATTCATTCATTGATTCATTTGCACGTCAGATACAACATGCTGCAGTTTTGGAGCTGGACTGTCTAAACTTCAGGATATACATCAGTAGCTGTTCCAGATATCTCCAGCAGGTTTGGTGTCAGAGGTGACAGGTGAATGTGTTCATATTACTTAATAATATCAATACTGCATGTAATATGAGTCAGCAGACAGGAGCATCACTGGCTTTTTGTGTGACACCCTGTGTTGATGGGAGCGCTTTACAGACATGAACATGGCTTCATGCGGATGCTCTCAGTTGCTGTGGGCGGATGTTACAATATGGGCTTTTGTGGCTTGCTTACGTCACTGGAATGTATAAATACAAAATGGAGTGAACAAGTGCAGTATAGGGGGAGGAGGACTCAATGTAAAACATAAAATGCAATCAAATCAAAGGTAAAGCAAATGCTCAGTAACACTGTTAAGTATGTAGTGGTTTGTCTCTTTACCCAGCAAAGTAAAATATGAACCTCAAGGCTAATAAACACATTTAATCTATAGAGTTGGATGGCATAGACAAAACACAGTAACAGTGCTATTGGCCTGGTGTGCATATGGTTTGGCAATATGGATGTTGGTCTCTGTATATATGCAGCCATATTATTTGTCTTGCACAATTGTGTTCACTAGCTGACATCTGCAGCCTGCCAGCAATGTGAGTGCTGTTCCACACATTTTATTTTGTCAAATTGTTTCCCATACAGTGACAGATGTGTGTCTCACTAACACCCCCTCATTTGTGCAAGCTGCAGGGCTTTTGTATAGACTGTGTATTGATTTGTGTTGTTTCTCATCTTTGTGCATTTGCATTATGCCTGCACTATGCATCATGTAATGTGTCTACCATATAGTTCAGTCAATACAGTATGTGTGGACTTGTATCCACTGGCTGCCTGTGGGGAATTTCACCAACATTCAATTCGGTCTCTGTAAATTGGTGTGTCAAATGCCAAATTGACCACTAGCTTCAAAGTCACTGTCTTGTTTTGCAACGTGAGGACTGAATTCAGACTGGTGTCCCACAAATCTTACAGGAACAGACAGTTTTAATGTTGCTGTGGGTCGGGGTGGGCAGTTAAAATATAAACTCTGGGTCTGGGCTTTAGCCACAATGATGGAGTCAAGGCATGATGGAGTCATGCAAGTTATGATGATTAAAGCAGGACTTTACAACTTTACAAAAGTAAGGCTGGGGAAATCTCATATCAACATTTGCTAGTGTAGTTTTTATAGAGCACTCTTTTAAATCTCTCTGAGAAAAAAAAATCTAAAACAGGAGCTATAGGAACAATGTTTAAAGACGAGCAGCTAATATAAATGTAAACAGTATGATCAAATATAGAGTAGGAATTTAAACAGTATTGTACATCTTTGTCAGATTGATGACATTTTTATGCCACTGCAGCTGCAAATGCATGCATAATGAATGTGTAAATTGCATCATATGCTGATCTAATATTGCCAATAATTTCCCCTAAAAATCTGAGGAAGTTGTGAGATTGCTCTGTTTCTACTCTATCTCACTTGATGTTGACTAGTGGGATTATTTAGAAAATGTTTTCTTATCCATTCCAATCATATCAGGGATGATCACAGTCTTAGATTCCTGTCAAATGCAACCTCAGTTTGAAGTATTGAATCCCAAAGGGTTATGAAATCTGCAAGGTTTAATAATGAAAATAAAGGTTTGAGCTCAGCCCTGCCACAATGGGTCTCAAGCTACTTCCACTGCAGTAATAAATGTTTGATGTTGTTAGTTTTATTTGTGTAATTGACTGACATGGTTAGGTCGTCTCCAACAGCCACTTCCACACTAATATGACTCTTAACTTAATTCTCCAGCTCTGCTTGAGGCTAGCAGCAGTCTGTTGTCGATTTGCATGGAAGCAAAATTCTCTTCTTTGGATGCTGTGGGAATAATGTGGTACCTGCTTTGTATTTTTGTGGGAGCAGGCAAAATACATCTGAAGCTAAATTAGAAGTTCAACATTGCCACTTGCAGCCATTTGCACAATGAACCATTGTACAGTGTACTGAATTGGTGGCCAATGGAAAAACAATCCGGCATAGCCATACTCTGCAGCTACAGACTGTGATGTGGGGGCAGTGCAGCCAGTGACGTCAGACTGCATCCTGAAAATAGCGGTGAGATCTAAGTTGTGCACACAGACGGAGCCTCTGGAGGAGAGGAGAGAATGAGTCAGCTGTCTTGCTGACACGGGCCAAGAAGGAGAGAGAGAAGGATGAGTAATGAATCAATCAGAGGTAGAGATGGCACCTTTAGAGAGTGGAGGAGCGGAGCTGAAGGACACCCGTAGTCTGAAACCCACGCCTTAATATTGAGAGTGGAGGACAATGCTCTTGTTGCTAAGGAATACCTGTTACCTTGGTGATGGTGAAATATGTTTAAAGATGAGTCATGAAGTTTGAACTCAAGTGGTCAACTTTCTGTGCAGCCTTTTGATGGTCAGCAGTGTGTCAGCGCTGCCCTGTGACCATCATTAACAGCAGGACACATCACCGATGTCAAGTTTCAGGAAGCAAATGGATGAAATGATCACATCTAATCAATCAAAAGGAAGGAGAATATAGGTTAAAGCAAGTTTAAAGTAATATTTTTCTTATTTGTATATGATCAGTTGCTCAAACCCTTTCAGTTAAGCTGAGGAAAAGATGTAGAATAAGATTAAAACATCTTTTTTCTTTTCTGAATTATCTTAAAGAGGTGGAAGAAGTAAGTAGAAATACTTAATACCCATTTGTCCACTCCATACCTAAATGGGGGGTCAAAGCCCTTTTAACTTTTTCTGTGTTAAATAAAGTTTGACCTTCGGTGTGATGGAACTACACAGAATGCTGATTTCACAAACATATTTTAAAAGTATTTGTATATATTTTCATAATTAAATTGATATGTGAACATATTTCATATTTGTATATTATTATTTTTTAAATGTAAATATAGATAAAAAAAACAATTAATGAGCATTTTTCTCTTTTTCTTTTATTGTTGAGCATTTGTCATGAATTCAAGGTGGTGTTCTCATTTGGTGAAAGGCAGGGTGCATCCTGATGTGGTTCCAGGAATAAGAACGAGAACACATGATTTTTTTTATATTTGTATTGTGGATGACAGCTCACCAACCGCATAAACAAACCAAAAAGCCTCACTGTCCAAAGCTTTGTAGGCAAAGGAATTCAGCACCATAAGCCTCGTTCCTTTGAGGTATACATGCGTCATCTGTGTTCCAAATCTTTCAAAATGGAACAAAGTAAATACAAACCCTCAGATGAAATTAAAAAGATGTTCAGACCTCTCAAATAGATCATTAATTTCTCACAAGAACAGAGACATAAATTACTTTTCCAATTTTGTGATCAACAACAATAATACAAAACACAGTTTTCCAAATAAGAAAATAAAAAGATGAATAGAAAGAATTTAAAAAGTAGAAGAAAATCTCCAAGAATAAAGTAAGGCATGTGATTCTTTTTTTTTTTTTTTTTTTTACAAAGGGGTTCCATGTACTTTGATGAACTGGTGACCTGTCTAGGGTACCCTGCCTCTCACCTGCTACATGCTGGGATAGCCTCCAGCTTCCCCGCGACCCTTAATGGACAAAGTGGTGTAGATAGTGGATGGTTGGATGGGTTCCATGTATTCTGGGTATATTATGTCTGAAAGTGGGAATCTGAGCTTTTCAAGCTTCAGATTATGAAGAATCTCCTCCATCGAGCAGATGTATGTTTGTTACCAGCAGGTCAACGACTAGTAAAACAAGATCAGTGTCTTGGCAAGCAAGGCCATGAAGGCTGAAGCCCACCTTGATGCAATAGGAGTCTCATCTCATTTGTATAATTTAATCTTCCTCCTCTTCTCCCTCCTCCATTCTCCTGCTTTTGACCCCAACATATTTTTGAGTGGAGTATTTTGAAGGATGTCTGAAGTAGGGATGTCATAATTGTAGATTTTTTTGGTACGATTATTGTCAAAGAATCATGATTTTACAATTATCGTGATTGTTCTGTTAATTAATTACACTATAAATGTGTAAAACCACATGAACACTCCTTATTGGTCTTTAAATGGTATTTATATCTATTAATGCAACATAACAAAATTATATAACGATAAAGTAAAGTAACAAGTCTAATTCTAACTAAATCCCTCCTGCTGTGTAAGCGATACATAAATCCATGTTTACTCTGGATTTCTCTCAGAAAACACAGATGGAAAAAGGCTACAGGACCTCTACCTGGATTTAGGAGGCTTTTTTTCTGTAAACTACATTATAATTTTTTTTAATCTAACTAGAGAATTCAAAACAAGCTTTGCCTTCCACCAGAAATATGCAGTATTGCCTGCCACATCATGCAGAAATACTGATTATTAATTTCTACAGTCAGTCTGGTTTACCAAAGCCCCATTGTCTGTTTACCAGCATGCACACAATAATCTGACATCAATGATATTGGCACGGATTGATCCGCCCATAACTTGATTCTGGCTGGTTTTAACTAAATTTTTTAACAGTAAGTGAGCTGGTTTTGTGAGAATTGTTTTAAGGGTAAAGCTAGGAAAACTTAAAGACTTATGACTAATAAATTCAGCAGTTTACAGCAACACATTTGTTCAGGCACATCTGCAAAGCGTAGTACGATGAGGAATTTACTAGAACAAGTTGCTTTTTCTCCATTTCCATCTCTCCTCCCTTTGGATTCTGTGAAATTATATCCATCATTCTGAACATACCTCAGTACAGCATAGCATTTGCACTGCTTTTACGAGCGTCTGTGCATAGCATGACAGAACTGGTATTCAGGTGTGAATGACGGACATTAGCACCAACCTCTCAGAGCAGGCTAGAGTGGCACGATTTGGTTTGATTATGTGCTGTACATGAGCACTTGTACATAGAGTTATAAAAGTTTTCTTATCACTTCTTTAATGGAGTTATTGTCAGATAAATCACTATAAGAAGCAGGCTGAGCAGTTAAAAATGTAACACTGGGGTAACAGATCCCACTCCAGGGCGTAAGGTTGAATTAGACTGAAGATGAAAACACAAAACGCAAATACAAGGACATGAAGGTTTGAGGAAATATTTTGGGCATGTCCTCACAAGTAACATGATGTCACAAGATGGAAACTGCATTCTGCAGTGTTTAGTTGCTCAGTGAATGCAACTGAAAGACTCCTGCCTGAACCTGTGCTCTACAATCGGTTGCATGAGTGCTAACATTACTAAACCATGTTTTACCACTGGTCTGTTTATGAAGCATATGTATATTTAATATCTTTAAACTATAAATTATTTCTGCATTGCAGTAAGAACATAAACATGCTCTGTCCCCCTTTTTTTTATTTAATCTGAGCACAAAAAACTTAAACTGTGCAAACACCATATTCATAGTTGCTTCTGTCATCCTCAAGCCAAAGCAATGCCAAATAAACACACACTAACACACACTTGTCATCCTGATAAACAGAAAGACAAACACCGGCATACTGTGTTCCGGGTTGCATTGCTTTAAGACTGTTATGGAATTTAAAGAAAATACAGAATAGAAATTTAACAAGGCCAAGATGAGATGTTTGACTTCAAAGCATAACTGTGTAATCAAATAATTCTCAAAAACATTTTTTTGCATCAGTCATTGACATCAAAACCCATGTTTGTTATAAATATTGCCAAGTAAACACTTTATGCATGTGAAGAAATATAATTAAAAGCGTAAACCATGGCAATGGAATGAAACAGAAAGGTATTGGTCTGAAAAAAACATCATGACATTATTTAGAGTGCAAACCTGTTCTCCACTTTGATTTGTTACACCTTTAACCAGTTGAGGAACTAATCATAGCTCATAGGTTGACAGTTAGATCTCTTACAACATTTTATAGTTACTGACATAAAATGCCAGTTGTCACAGTTTGGTTTACAGATATGTCGCCACATTGTTTGTAAGTATTTTGTGATGGGAAATCAGTCATGAAGTTTTGTTGCGTGCAATAAACAAGGATACTCTCAGAGCTCCACAATAGGGAACTAAGTGAAGCTGCTAAATGAACTAATTAAAGCGTAATCTACACTTTTTAAGTGGGTCAGGTTATGGATACCACAGAACATCAAATATTCACTGAATGTTTGAAAGTTCCACTTTATTTTTTTTTTTTTATTTTTATTGCCAGAAGAGGATTTTGGTGTTGGCCTCATGTTTGTTAATGTTATTTTTCTATTGTTTAGCAGCGGCTTGGTGTTTTGTCCAGGGCCACCTATTTTTTAATGTAATTAAAAGTGGAATTAACTAATTGATAATGGAATTAATGGTGCATCATGCATCATTCATCTCTTGGTGTAGAAAGATGCTTTTTTTCCGGTTCTACTCTTAGTTTTTGTTTTCTGTTGCGGTGTGTTGCCTCTGGTTTTCTCTGTTGTGTGTCTATTCCTCATGGACAGATCTTTCTGGTTTTCTGCCTGTCTGTATTTTTCAGCTTCTACTTGTGTTTGTCTGTGTTCGTGTCTGTGTGTGTGTGTGTGTTCTGTGTTTGCCCCAGCGTCCTGAACTCTTTCTGTCTGCATAATGTTTGCCTGTCTTCTTGATTATTCTTTCCCTCCATCTGCCTACCTCTTTCTGTTTACACCTGGTTTCTGTGCCTGCTGTTTTCATCTGGTTATGTCTCTCTGTTCATCGTTCTCTTCTCTCTTTGTGATTCTCAGCCCTTCTCGGCTGTGTTTCTCATCCTAACAGATTTTTAACAGTTGTGCAGCGGTTCCCCAGCTCAATTTCTTCCCATTCTGTCTCTATTTCTTCTCTACTCGTCTATTAGACTGCAGCGTCTGTGCTATCTTAATGTTTTACGGCTTGGCTTGGGTCCAGGAAGTTATGGAGGGGCTAAGTGTTCGCACAGCCAATGGCAGAATGAGTCTTATAAAAGCACTGACTTATAGATGTGATGTATGACACCGTACGTGACTGCTTTGGTAAAGAAGTAGTATCCTGCTGCAAGGACACGGCCATCTTCTGTGTTTGTGTGTTGGTGTGTGTGCGAAGTAGCAGTGAAATCTCAAAACCAGGTTATTTGCTCTGTTAAACCACTGCACTTTGTGTATGTACATTGGCCTGCCATCACGTTAACACTTCACACACACACCCTCGCCTTGCAGTTGCCATAGCAACCCACCAAGAGGCTCCATCATGTGTCGGAGCCTGTGACCGCAATTGCTCAGAAGCTCAGACTTTTGTGTCTTTATTGTGTTAATTTAGCATTCGATCATGTTGCTGCTACCACTCTTTCTCTTTTTATTTAAATGATTGTTTTTTCTTTTGTCTAAATAAGTCTTGCATTGGTATTTCTGAGACAAGTTCTAAAGTGTAAGATTCTGTTGAGTAAAAAGATTTTTTTATAGTTGTTATATACCCAGGGTAATTTTAAAAACACTGTTAATGGGGATTTTTGTGGTGGCGACTCTACGATAAATTGTCACCTGAATTGGTTGCTTTCTTTGAAAACAGCAAAAAATAGTTTCCACTTTTTGTTCAACTTTTTAGGCTTAAACCTGACTGTTTTCTTTCACTGTTACTGCTGTCATATTACCTTTTTTGGCAATAGTAGGCCTCCATTCGCAGAGAGATGGCTATAAAAACCCTCTGAGTACTGCAACCAGCATCAAATGACAAAGTGGATCATAAAGCAGCTAAAGAGTCAGATATTTCCCTCAGGAATTATTAGAGGGCACAGGGTGAACAGTGTATTGGCAGTACATTCGTCAGATGGCTGGATACATGATACAACTTATTAGATGGCCCATAACTATTTGAAGTGTAAATAAGTAAGTGATGATGCTTTTTTTTTGTTGTTGTTTTTTTTGTGTGTGTGTGTTCTTTAAAAGATAGTGTGTGTTCTCTAAAAGATTGTGTATACCAAGTTCCTAGCTCTACTATGGTAATGGGTTTTGCCCTAACTGGACTGAAAAAGGAGACATTGAGTCCAGACTTAGAGCAGGCAGCAAATTGACAGGTTGGCCCAGAAGCTTTGGTTTAACTGTCCCAGAGTGGAATCATCACATGTTTCTAAAATCCTCCAACAAAGCCACATGGTAGCTTCCTAAAGCAAAAAAAAAGTGCTGGGAGCTGAGTGGTCTGGACTGGTTAGGAGAAAAAGAGATTCTACTTTGGGTTTCTCCTTTCAGGTGCTTGTTGTTTTTTATTATTATTATTGTTGTTATTATTATTATTATTATTTTGAGCACGGGGAGTGGAACAAAGTAGTTGACTGTTGATGGAAATGGATTTTTCCACTGTTCCACTACATCTGGTATATTAACAGTCAGACCATAATCCTTTGGGGGAAAAGATCACATATCTAGAGTTCTGAGGTATATGCACACAAATTATTGGTTATTTCAATCAAAATATGTAAGTGGTTAATATTTATGAATAGAAATTTAAATGATATGGTATTATTACATTGTTTTATTTAACTATGAATAAAGCAGAAATAATGTTGAGTCTGTCATAAAGATAATGACTTCCTTGTTATTTCATTTTTGACTAATTCTTTAGTCCTGCAATATTCTGACATAAATGTCCAGTTTGTATCAATAATGAATCACTGCCATGTTGTACACTTAACAAAGCAAACTATAGAGCTGCAGACAGTTTAAAAATAAGTATTTATTCAGGCATGTTGTGTGCCTGTGGATCTGGGCACAGAAAATGCTTCACTATAACACCAGGTTTTATTGCGGTGCCTTTTTTTTTTCATTGGTTTTATGACTAAAAAGAGACTTAATTTGTTTTCATGCAACTTTTCTCAACTAAGTATGACTTACTTAAGACAATACCACACTTGTTATTTGTTAAGCAACACTGAGTTTTGATGGTCATGCCAGCTGCAGTTCTTTTATTTATTCCACACACATGCATGCACACACACACACAAATAATACTCTGAATTTTTTCTTTTTTTTTTACCCTTGTGGAAACGACCTGTCTGACACAGTATGATGTAGACAGCAAATGTGACAGCTTTTATAAACTCAGCACTGACTCCAGTCAGAACCACACACTTTAACTGTAGAAATGTTTATGAAAACGAATAATTTCCATGTTAGTAAACTGGTTTTGTAGCTCAGTTTTGTTGTTGTAATAAAATATCCATGTGAGGCCGACTTTTTGTGTAAAATTTCTCAGTTTTGGCTCACTATTGTGTTCACAGACCTGAGAACCAGCAGAAAGCCCCGGTGAGCACACCTCCTCCCCCACCGCCTCCTCCACCTCCCCCTGAGCCGGCAGGGCCCCCAGAGCCGGAGGAGGAGATCCTGGGCTCCGATGATGAGGAGCAGGAAGACCCCGCAGACTACTGTAAAGGTCAGAACTGCAAACAATCAGGCAGACACACACACTGAGTTCTTCTGTCTCGGCCAATTACTTCCACTCTTTATATCTGTCCCACGAAGCTCCACAATGGCTGCCCTGGTCCACGTTGTCTTCTCTCCCTCTTTCTGTCAGTATTTGCTCTTCCTCCTCCCTCCTTTCTCTCTCCATCCTGATGGGATTTGCAGCAGTGTTGGTACAAACATTAGTGTGTCACAAACGTTTCAAGGTTGTTTGGTTCTTGCCAGAATGGAGCAGCCCAGTTTTCTGCAGTGGCTCAGGATGATGAAGGCATTTTACAACGTTCAGTGTTGTCATTTGAGGAAAAAAAAATGGAGTGTATCACAAAAGTTACGCCTCTTGTCATAATACAGCGTAATTTAACACAATGACAAAGGCCCTCTTTCATATTTATTAAGTCGTCTCAAAACTTCTTTAATACATTTTCTAAAGCCTTACCATCCTTGTACCTAAAAAACAAAACAAAACAAAACAAAACAAAACAAAAAGCTATGTGTAATCTGGTCAGCTCTGTTTTGTGTATTTACTGTGTAATTCTATGGTTGATTAGAGTGCCTGCCCCTCAAGATTTCTTTCTGCTTAAATCTTGAATATTAACACAATATCTCTTTACCTCTATAGCAAACAGAAAGTTTTCCACTCCACTTTTTCTTTAAAAATTAGTTATTTTCTGTATCATCTGAGGTAAATTTAGTTTTTTTTCTTGTTATATTTTACAGTGACACTGAAAAAAGTACATGTTTTTAAATTGTTTTGTAAAAAGTATTAGAAATATTAAACTGAATTATCTAAATTACATCAGCTTTAAGAAGCTTAAAGGTCCCATATTATACACTTTATTCCCAATCTGAGACCATTCATTAATATCTAAATTAAATATTTCCGCCATGGTATGGACAAATCGACCCTCAGTTTGAGTGCAGCGGCTTCTCTTCACCTCCCTCTTTTTAGCAACTTCAGAAATGTGCCGTTTATGGTGGGCGGAACCCTGGTGGAGCAGCTCAGCTGTTGGCTCCGCCCATCGCATCGCCCGTCATGAGGTGATTGACAGGTTAGGCCTTAGCGGTTACTAGACGCTGATTACAGCGTAGTGAAGGATAAACAAATGCCGGAACACCGGAACCCATTCCTGAAGCCCCCATTCCCGACCCAAACCGAAACGCACGGAGAACACAGCTAGCTACGCTCATCAATCTGATGCACAATGGCACCGGATACAAACAGTAGAAACAGTGACTTGGCTACATTTATAACAGTGCTAATATATTTTCAAGCTATCAGACTAATAAGGCCGAAACGATAAAATAACTGCCAGCTCTTACCTCTCCAGCTGTGTCACGGACAGTTGGTATTGAACCTGGCTTCAGCTTCAAACGGTCGGCGAAGCCTGCTTTCCATGCCCCCATGTTGTGGAAACAGTCCTCTTTGAAATGCTGGCCACAGACATGCAAAACCTTTGGAAGTTTTCCGGGTACATTTCCTCCAAAAATAAAATTAATCCACTCAGTCCTCGTGGGTTCAGTGGATGGAAGTAAAAAAACGTTTTCGTGTTCATTTATGCAGCCACAAACAGAACAGTGCTTCTGTCGCTTAGCCATGTCCGCTAACGATGGTTGCTGAAAAGGATAAACACTGGGCGCTAGGTGATTTTTAGAGGGCGTGCTTTGAGAGCCGGTAGGCGGGTCCATCGCTCTGTGGGGAGTGGTTATTGTCCCTTATGACGTCTTAACGTACACGCTTTCAAACTCGCTCACTTCAGCGTTTACTTCCCTAGAGGTGGAGCAGGGGGGAGAGAGAGCGCCTGAAAGAGTTTCACACTTACAGGTCTCCTACACATGCGGGGGGACCAGTATGACTGTTCCAAAACCATTAAAAAGTGAATTTTGCATAATATGGGACCTTTAATTTAATACTTGGTTATAAAGAAAGGCAGCCTGACGTCCTATTGGAACACTGGAACAAGCTTAACACACCTCTCTGGCAGATTTGTTCAAGCTCATGAAATCTGAATGGGTGTCAGTAATTTTCAGGTTTCTACTAAGCTGCACTGCTGGGTCCCTCCAGATCTTTCACAGATTTCAAATTTTCTTGAAACCAATGTTTTCATGTTAGCATGCTTCGGGTTCTTGACTGTTTTAAATGTATGCTTGCTTTAGGCGATCCAGAGCAGGATCATGGGTGTTCTACATTCTTTGACACTAGTCTTTGCCCTTTATCATTGCTGATCTGAAAGTTTGCTGTCACATAAAATCTCACACATAGCTCACACCCACTCCTAGGGTCAATTTAGAATGGGTGTTTTTGAACCGTAAGACACAGCTGGGATGGCTCTAGAGCAGTGATTCCCAAGCTGTTTTATTGTGGGACCCTCTTCATGCAAGTACTAAAAAGCTGTGCCACCCCATGCTGAAACCATGCTTGGTTTTATGCTTTCATAGCAAGATTCTTACCATAAATTTATTTATAAATTTTTTTTTATTGTTTTGAGGTTTATTTGATCTTTGTGGGTTTTTTGTGCACAAGTCTGTGAGTGTTAATGAATGATTAGGTGTGTGTTTTTAATTTAGTTAGGCCATATATTTGGGTATGTGAAGGCTTATGTTTAATTTTAAAATTGATATTTAATTATTACTGTTATTATGTAAAGCACTTTGTGCTGCCTTTGGTATGAAAGTGCTACAAATTTGATTTGATAAATAATTTATTCTGGCTGACTCCTGTCTTTTAAAAAAGGCCAAAGTTAAAAATAACATGTAGCCTTACATTTTATTTATTTATTTTTTTTTAAGAGAGACAAATCATCTGCTCTGTGGTGTTTCTCAGACATTTCATTAATTAAATTTTGCTGGAAAAATCAAGGTTACCAGGATAGACATCCACTACTGTAGCTCCGCCTGCTCCACTCAGGAAGACTGCAGCTGTGGTTCAAAACAAGTCAGCTTCTTGCTTTAAGAACCAGTGCTAATCATGCATGAATTATTACACAGTTTGGCTTAGCAACCAGATCTTGGAAGCATGTTTTTTTTTCCCTAATTTTCTTTTCCAGATCTGTTTCTCATCACTTTGCAGCCTCATAGGTCTATAATTTGTTTGATCTCACGGCAGAGTTTTGATCCTGACATACAAAATTACCTCTAAAACATTTATGCAAGCAGGTGTGTTTCTCCTTAATTATGTTCTGTGGTTTTATTTGGGCTCAAAAGGGTAATGGTCAAGTTGTAAAAGCCTCACAAAAACCACTGAAAGAATCCAGATGCAACAAATCTCTGGTCTAACACTAATTAAAATGCGTTACCTTTTTGTCTTTTGTTTTTCATAAGTTTGTAAAACACCCAAATAACCTGTTTATTCTTCACTACTGTAGAGAATTGCCCATGAGCTGTAAACTTCAAAGGGTCTGAAAACTTTTTATCAACACTGTACACTGACCTTCTTCCTCCTCTGCTGCTGCTCCTACTCTTCTTCATACTTGCTAATTAATTTCATGCCATTGCCTCTTTATCAAATACAGTCGCCTGTAACCTTCATCTTCGCTTGCTTGATCCCTCTCAGGAGGATACCACCCGGTGAAGATCGGGGATTTATTCAACGGGAGGTACCATGTGATCAGGAAGCTCGGGTGGGGTCACTTCTCCACCGTATGGCTTTGCTGGGACATCCAGTGAGTAACACATACACACATAGTATAGACTGCACATCTTTCTTTTTTCCCTGCACACAAACTCACAACAAACATGTCATGACCCAGAAGTCATATGCTCCCTCACACATAAAGGTTGATTCCACAGTCCTTAATGTGACCTTGCTGCCCCACAAATATCACACACATGCACACACACACACATAAGGCTCTTGTCATTTGCAAGGATCTGGAACCACCACAGTGACAGATGCAACTAACACCGTCCTGTGCTGCAACCAAAGCCATCAATTTTAACTGTAATGTTGTTTGTTGTGTTCACATGGCAACTGATGCGGATGGATGACAGTATCATCAAGCCAGTGTCACCTTTCACTGACTTTTGTGCACACACACACACAAACTAATTTACTCATGTCACAGGTGTTGATTACGCTAGTTGGATTTGGGTTAAGATTGTACAGTGGCTGCAGTTTTAAGTTGGTTAACCCTTACACTATGTCACTAGATCAGGTTTTTCTAACTAAAATACACAGTGGGCTACAGGCAAACAGCCAAAATGTTCTTTTTTTTCATTTAAAAACTCAAATGCCTTGCAATAGCAAAAAAAACAAAACACAAATAAATAAATGCAAAAAAAACAAAAACTGCATTAAGAACTGAAACTGCATAAAAGGTCAGTTCACTACTCTGTGATACTAACTATTCTCAGTGATATGACAAAGACTCAAAAGCCTGGTGATTGTTTCAAAACCTGTTGACTATTCTACAAGTATGTTCTCACCAATCACAGCTTTCATAAAGTAAAATGTCAAAAATCAGTTAAATCAGTTGCAGTATTTTTTGTGGCTCTATCTGCAGCTTTTTCAGAATAAATTCATATGTACATGCAAAGAACAGCCAAAGAATAATTTTCTTCAAAGAGAAATTAAATGTAGTAGCTTGAAAGAAAAAAATAAAATAAAATGGAATTGCATTAAACACTAAAAATGCTTTAAAACTCAGTTTGCTGCTCTGTGATGCTCAATAGTCTGAGCTGGATACTTGGTGTCTCATCGTGGATGCATATGGATCAGTGTTGGGGGTCAGGCTCTGAGCTGTGGAAATCATCAAGATTGAGTAAAGGTGTTGATCAGTAAGGTGACTCCTGTGTGACGTTTTGTTTATCTTCATGAAAGAGAACAGTGGTTCAGCCAGGTATGTGCTACCAAACAGAGATTGTTTGAGCAGCTTGGGTGCACAGCTGGAGCATTGTTTCGAGTATGAAACATGGAAACAGACTCATATTTAGCCTTAAGTGTGTCACTACACTGGAGCTCATTCAGCTCCATTTGAAGGTTTTATGGTGTGCTTTCCACGTCAGCTGCAGATGGATTACTGAACAGTTCAAACTTGCTTTTGGGGGGAATCAAAATTGTCAAATTGCTGTGTGAAATCGGCATCAAGTATGCCAAGTTTTTCAGCAAACTGTGTACTTGGGAAAATGGCAGTACAGACCTTCTCTTCCATAGTTTGGCAGCACAGAAAATGGCTCAAGTTTTCTTGCAACATCTTATTCCCCCACAGGCGCAGCTGGGTTTTTAAAGCCTGCAGCATACATGCTGACACGGCCCTGCCCCTGAAGCTGCAGGTTGAGTACACCTAGGTGGCTCGTGACATCACACAAAAATGTCACGCAAAAAAATGTATTTATTTTTCTTTACTCCGAGTTGTGTTGTGTCCTTTTCTTGCTTCCCATGTACTCGCATATTTCCTCACACAACTCTTAACATCTTTTCAGCACCTTTCTTTGGCATAGCCATTGCACATAACAGCAGTCTTGCTTTCTGATGTGGCATTAAAGAACATAGCCTGTTGTCACACCAGACTTCTTTTTAACGTACGTACTTGTTTTTTCGTGTCCAAATGCTCGTATCTATCGTAGTGTTTCGTTTTAAAGTCCGTTCTTACATTATAGAGTGCATACAGAAAGTGTTCACAGCACTTCACTTCTTCCACATTTTATGTTACAGCCTTATTCCAAAATAATTTTTTTTACCTAAAAATTCTACACACAGCTCAATACTTTGTTGATGGACCTTTGCCAACAATTACAGCCTCAAGTCTTTTTGAATGTGATGACACAAGCTTGGCACATCTATCTTTGGGCAGTTTTGCCCATTCCTCTTTGCAGCACCTCTCAAGCTACATCAGGTTGGATGGCAAGCGTCGGTGTACAGCCATTTTCAGATCTGTCCAGAGATTCAAGTCTGGGCTCTGGCTGGGCCACTCAAGGACATTTACAAAACTGTCCTGAAGCCACTCCTTTGATATCCTGGCTGTGTATTTAGGGTCGTTGTCCTGCTGAAAGATAAACCATCGCCCCAGTCTGAGATCAAGCACTTTGGAGCAGGTTTTCATCCAGGATGTCTCTATACATTGCTGCATTCATCTTCCCCTCTATCCTGACTAGTCTCCCAGTTCTTGCTGCTGAAAAGCATCCCCACAGCATAATGCTGCCACCACCATGCTTCACTATAGGGATGGTATTGGCCTGATGATGAGCAGTGCTTGGTTTCCTCCAAACATGACGCCTGGCATTCACGCCAAAGAGTTCAATCTTTGTCTCATCAGACCAGAGAATTTTGTTTCTTATGGTCTGAGAGTCTTTCAGTTGAAACAGGATGCACCTGAGCTCACTTTTAAGCTTCATGGCAAAGGCTGTGAATACTTATGTAAATGTGATTTCTCAGTGTTTCATTTTCAATTAATTTGCAAAAATCTCTAAAAAAAAAACTTTTTCACAATGTCATTATAGGGTATTGTGTGTAGAATGTTGAGGACAAAAATTAATTTATTCCATTTTGGAATAAGGCTGTAACATAAAAGTGAAGCACTGTGAATACTTTTTGGATGCACTGTGTTCTTTTATTACAGCCACACTGTCTCTGCACAGAAGGCACACTGCTCTGCCCCTTACTTCTGTAAACATATACTCCGTTTCCCGCCTGCCTTGAAAACCCCCGTTTTCAAAGTCCACTTTTCATTTAGCTATATTTTGTAGGTGAGTAGAAAGAGTGAGGTACCCGCTTGCGGGCCCATGATTGACATGCCAACACACAGGGAATGCATTGTGGGACTTATAATATTATGTTGGTGCGTGCACTATATTGGTGGGGCTAGTTCAAATAGTCATTAGATATTATCATGTGGGCGAAAGATGGTTCATTCACGGGCCGTATGTGGCACTTGAGTTTTATGCTTGTGGCATAGATAACGCCACTGAGATCCACAGAAATCAGATGCAAAATAAATCATATATGGGAAAAGTTGTTTTCCCTCATTTTCTTTTTTGTTTCCCTTCTTTTTTTTTCTTTTTATTCTTCATTTTATGTTGGTTCTTAGTGTTGTGTAACTTCAAGAAATTATTATGCTTTTTGATTTTATCTTATACCTCTTAATAATGTGCTGTTTGCCTCATGTCTGACTGTTATCTGTCTGTTCGGTTATACTTTATTTAAAGAGGCATCCTATCAACAGATGCTCCTATTTATTTTCCATTAACACAGAACATAAAATTCTTACCTTTCACTGTTTGGAAGAAAAGGTCATTAATATTACACAGATTACCACACAGGTCACATCAATGTGTTTTTCGAGTTGCCATGTAAAAATCTGCCGAATCTGAACACTGGTTCATATGTTGATTCATGTCTTCACAACTGTCACACGTGTTAGTGTGATTATCAGTGTAAAATGATATCATGTCTGTGTTGAACCAGAGTGAAGAACTTTGTGGCAATGAAGGTGGTGAAGAGTGCCCAACACTACACAGAGACTGCCTTGGATGAGATCAAACTGCTGCGATGTGTAAGAATCTGATCAGTTTGGTGTTTTTGTATTTGGGATATTTCTTTTTAATTTGTCTTTCCTTTATGACTTCTTCCCCATGTACTCTCCAGCTCTTGCTCTTGATGTTGTTTCTCAAATTTCCTCTTTGCATTACCTGCTAATATTCCACTTAAAAGTTGTGCTAATTACTTATCTATCAACTTTTAACTTCTTCTTCACGAGGAGTATTTTTTCTGCCTTTTGTCTGACATGGCATACTCAAAATAAATCACATATATTTTCATAACTACAACGGGTGTGATATTTATATGATATTTATATTTATTATGATATTTATAAGGCTGATCTCAAAAGAATGCCCAGAAATGTGATAACAACAGAAGTAAATAAAGTAAACCTTGATTTATATAGCATCTTTCAAAATAAATAATCGCAAGGTGTTTCACAATAAAAACAAAATGAATGTTAGAAAACAAAAGTTTATACAAAAGCAAATTAAAAAATATAAGTTTTTAGCTACTTTTTATAAGATATCAGTGAGTCCGCAGTTCTAGAGGAAGGGAGTTCCAGCGAGTAGCAGGCAGTGCTGCAAAACCTCTGTCACCTTTGGTTTTTAAGCATTTATGCTGCACAGCTAGCAGACCCTGATCACATGACCTCGGGGATCTGCTTGGGACATATAGCTGCAAAAGTTCACGGATATAATGTGGGGCTTGACCATGCAGAGTTCTGTATGTTAAAACCAGACTGATGTACTCTGTAGTGCAGTGGTTCCCAACCTAGTTTCCTTGAGGACCTCCTTCATGCAAATACTAAAAAGCCATGGACCCCCTTCCCCACCCCATGCTGAAACCATACTTGGTTTTATGCTTTCAAAAGTGAAATTCTCACCATAAATACTGTATTCTGGCTGAGTCCCGTCCTTCACTAGAGCCAAAGTTAAATTAACAACTTACCCTTATTATTTTTTTAAAAACAGAGACACTGTGTGGATATTGATCACAATTGCTCTGAATGTTCAAAGCCTCATGGACCCCCTTGTGTTCTTTAGGAAACTCCCTTGGGGAGGAGGTCCTGGACCCTAGGTTGGGAACCACTGCTGCAGTGGATTGGGAGTCAGTGTAGCTGAGCTAACAACGGAGTGACATTAGTGGTTTGAAGATTTAGTTAGAAGCCCTGTAGCAGTGTTCTGTACAACTTAAAGATGTTCCAGTGATTTCTTCTTGAGGCAAGTGAAAACAGTTACAGTAGTCCAGGTGTCAAGATATAAAAGAATGTATGATCATTTCCAGCACAGAACGTGACACAATAGGGCTTACCTCATTTTTAAATGATAAAAATAAGAGCTAACCAGTGATTTAACATGGGTTACGTAGGAGGCCAGTGGGCCAAGAGACTGGAATTTCTTTGGTAGAAAACCGTCAGGGGCAAAAACGAGGATTTCAGGTTTTTTGATCATTAAGTTGCAGGAAATTTTCAGCTATCCAACTCTTAACATCCTCTAAGTACTTGAGCAAAACCTGTAGTTTAAAAACATCCTGGGGTTTTAAAGAAAGTTTAACCCTGAAGAGGGAGCAGATATTAAAGGAATAATTAAAGCCCCAAAACAGACCCCTGTTGCACTCCATAGGCAAGAGATGAAGGCAAGGATCTGAAATTAGCAGCAGCCACCGAAAATGATTGTTCAGCTAAATAAGAGGAAAACCTTTTTAAAGCTGACCCTGATACACTAACCCAGTGTTTCAGCCTTTCCAGCATGATGTGATGATTAACAATATCAAATGCTGAGGTCAAATCTAACAACAGTAACACAGAGCACTCTCCAGCATCAGGATGTCATTAGACACTCTAGAAGGGCTGTTAAAAACAAAATATGTTTCAGAGAAAATTCACCTGGATTATTTAAATGGTTGTTTCCACCTAAAATAAAACCACATTACTTTCAGTGAAAAAAGAAGACAGTAACCCAGTTTGGTTTAGTTTATTTACTTTATTGAATAATAGTAAAAGAAAAAAGTACATTATATAGAGAGAAATCTTTGAAAGTAGCGGAGTTTGCTTTCACCTTGTCTGTGTGGTTTGTTTGAAATGGAGAAAGTAGCAGAAGCTCTAAAATGGGCAACGCTGTTCTGATGTTTTTGTTACATGCCCGTGTAATTACTTGCCCATGTATTTCATTTGGATGTCAGTGCTTGGTAGAGTCTTTTAGCTGAGTTTGTCTGCATGATTTTGGTATGGTTCATGTTAGGATTGGTGCAAGGTTCTTCTGTACAGCAAGTATCTCATGATGCCCTCTGTACAGGAGTTTCACGTGAAAAGGGGGTTACATTTTTTCTTGCTGTAGTTCTTTCCTCAATGTTCTTTTCCCTACCAAGTAGTCTTCTGTGGCTTTTATTTTCCCTTTTTCTTCCACCAGCCACTTTCACAATATCTTCTTAACCATTTTGTCTCTAAGGTGAGAGAGAGTGACCCCAGCGATCCCAACAAGGATATGGTGGTTCAGCTGATAGACGACTTCAAGATTTCTGGAGTCAATGGCATACGTATCCTTATCAGTAGTGTGTCCCTCTCCGTTTCTATGCTGCAAGTTTCTAAGTTAGGATAACCTTGACTCTGCAACTCAGATGTGTGCATGGTCTTTGAGGTTCTTGGTCATCATCTGCTGAAATGGATTATTAAATCCAACTACCAAGGTCTGCCGCTACCATGTGTCAAGAGCATAATCAAACAGGTGAGGACTCACACACAAGCTGAGTGTCAGACAATTCTGACTAAATGTAAAATTCTGATAAATTTAGCACCTGCAATCCATTACTTGTTAAATTACCCCAATTTAACACCTTTTATTCCCAAGAGCACAACCATGATCACAAATCAAATATGTCTGTATGATTAATTTGTTTAAATGAGAGTTTATAATTGGCATTTTTAAACCACATTCATACGTCCAGTGGTTTAGCTTTCTGTGTAACACTTAACATTACAAACATTATGAGCTGGATTATAATGTTATAGCCAAAGAAATTTAACACTAGTGATGAATGCATGTGTCATTCTATACACATGGTGGGAAAAATGCAGTTTTCATGGCATAGATTTCAATGTTAGGTTATTTTAGGGTATACTGGATGCTGGTGACATGTCAGGGCTGCCTGGAACTCTGTTGTTTCCGAGCTTTCACTTGCTCATTGCCCACTGTGGAAAATATTCTCAAAGGATGGTTAAATTTTTCTTTCTTTCTTTCTATTTTTAAGGCTGCCATTTGTACAGAATAGAAATAAAGGAAACAAATGATGTGAGAAAAAGAATCACATCAGCGTTAGATAAATAATCTGCATTGTTAATAGCAGTGTAATAAGTCAAATAGTGTACATATTTTAAACTTGGACTCATAAATATGACTTATTCATGAAGATTTGTAGGAGTTTGTATGATTTTCAGGTGAAAATCATAAGATAAGCTTTATTCATCCCATAAAAGGAGACATTCCTTTGCCACCACACATCTCATACATACAGCTCAATATATTGACAAATTGACATAAATTGTTTGTTTTTATTTTCATTCGTTAAGTCACTTCATTTTTATTTATTGGTTGAGATGATATTTGACCCGATAAGCTTTTCTTCAGTTATTTATTTAGATGGATCAGTGCATATTAATGAGCGTTACAATAAATTGCTGTAAATGCGCCATCTTTAGCAGAATACTATTTTCCATCTGTAGGCCAAAGTACAAAAGAAACTACACACAAAGATAAAACCAAAAGGACAGACATAAAAATAATACAAACCATAAAAAGTGCAGCAGAAAAAAAGTGCCATGATTAAACAATTATAACAAAGCAGTTACCATAAAGCAAAGACGATGTTGGCTAGGTTAAACGTGCCCTAAAGTGCTTGTTTTAAATAGCTTTTACAGGAATTTAGAAGGAAACAAAAGAACCCAGCTGCAAGATATTTCCTCCTTCTCAGTGATGCCATAGTGTTGCTTTACCAGGCTCTTAAAATACGCAAAATGAAGGCTCATCATTTATGAAATGTACATGTGTCATTCCAGTTATAGTTTTAAACAAAAACAACAAAAGAATACAAAATAAAAGCTTTGTGGCTTGCTCAGTTTATATGTCTTAAAAGGGAAAAATAAAGGGAATAGTGCTTTAGTTAAACCAATGAAAAAAGTCCATAAAGTTTTTCACTTAAGACTTTACATTTAAATAAAACAACTATTTTTAGTTGCAAGACATGAAAGAATTTCCCCATCAACCGCCTGATCAGCATGTGAGGTTGTTGAACATTTTGGTCACTGTCAGCTGCTCATAAGTTGTCCTAAAGTTCCAGTGAAAAATGTGTTTTTCACTTCAGTCAAAGCCTCTGGACAACAACAAATGAAAGAAACAGCTGAATGAAAACATCAACAGTCTCTTGTCTGTGTTTTCAGAGGCTGACAAGCATTCAAAGATCCGTTTAACTTAGCTCCAAGAGATAGAAGAGGAAGAGAAGGGAGAGGGACAGCAGAGATCTGGGCCAAGAAAGAGTGTATACATGCGTAAACAATGTTAATATTTTTTTTCTTCAGAGCTAGAATCACTTTGTCTGAATGTATTTGCAGGTCCTGCAGGGTCTGGATTACCTCCACACAAAGTGTAAAATCATCCACACAGACATCAAACCAGAGAACATCCTGATGTGTGTAGATGATGTCTTTGTTAGGCGTATGGCTATGGAGGCAACGGAATGGCAGAAAGCCGGAGCCCCGCCACCATCCGGATCAGCAGGTAGCAACACACACACTGACATATCATTTGGGAAATGTGTTTTATTACATACTCAATGCAAAGACTGGAACTTAGCTGAATGTTATAGTGCACATAAATTTCAAGTGTGGTATAACAAATGTACATCATGTGTTTATTTGTTAGCTTTTAAGGTGGTTGCAGGTGTATTTTCACCCTCTTTGCAGTTTTTATGCAAAGCTAAGCAGCTGTTGTTTTCATATAAACAGATGAAGGAGTACCACAATCCATTTACCTGAGTCAGCAAGAAGTTTAAAAGGCATTAAAAGAAAAAAGAAAAAGTTCTTAGAGTAGAATTTTATTGATTAGGATACTTATTATTACTTATTACCAAAGTATAATTAATTTTAGTTATAAAAGTAAATAATAGCAAATGTAAACTAAAGGTTTTCCAGCATGCAGTGAAGTTGGTTTTAGCCTCTTAATGACTAATTTATACATGATCTGATAGTACTGAGCCTAAAATGATCACTTGCAAAAAAATAAATAAATAAAAAGTTAGTTAGTAGATATTAATGTTAGTGCAGATGTCTGCTTTTTGTGTTTGACGGCCATTTTTCTTCAGTTGTTGTCAATTTTCTCACTTCACATACACATTTTGGGTTACCCATGTCTTTAAAGGGAGCTAAAAGAAATCTTAATGGTTTTAAATAGTGAATGCACTAAACCTGACAACTCAAATGTATTTTCAAAGCAGATGAAATGTTAAAGCTTTTGATTGCTGTTGTTTTTCTCTCCGTCTGTCAGTTAGCACAGCCCCCCAGCTCAAACCGGTGAGTACAACTGATGTGAGTATGAACCAAGAAAAACACACACAAACATATGCAATATACAAACAAAAGAGGAGAAAAAATATACATACATGAAGCATTTTCTCTAAAGTTTGAGCTTCCCAACAGCTAGAAAAGCAGGTACTGAATTCAATATTAGAAATCAGTTGAACATGTTCTTGTTTTTCTTGCTGTTTGATATTGGATTGTAATGTGATGATGCATGCTGCCACCTACTGAAAATGATTAATCGCTTCCAGAGAAACACAAAAGATGTGGCTAATACTCTTGTCATAAGCCAAAAACTTTTAGGCAGTGTCTTACCGTAAGTAGGCAGGGGTCAGAACACTCAGTTTGGAGAATCACAAGGTTTCCAGATTGGTGAGCTAAGTTAAAAGTCCTTCAGAAGAGGGCCCTGAAAGGGCGAATTTATCTCAATTTAAACCTCTTAAACTTCAACAACAGAGTCGTTTTCTTAACCATTTCAGACCCTGTCGTAGAGTGAATATCAACCAATGTGTGTGCATGTCTTGCTGTGTGTGGTTTTATTACATTTGTTTAACAAGTAGGACTTTGACTCTTTCTGGACTTTAATTTAAATGTTGCTTAATCCTGGTTTATGCATGGAAGAATGTGGTATTTCCTGCTTTGCCTTAGATAGTGTGCGTTAACTTTAAGTGTTGTAATTCTGGTAAAAGTCAAGTCACCTAACTTAAGAAGCTCACCCAAAAGAAAACTGTTTTTTCAATCTTAGTTTTTTTTAATCTTCCAGCATGATCATTATCACCAAATTTGCAAGAATGTACAGATTAATATACAGTGTGAAGTTAGTGAACTTTATATATAAATCATAATCCACCATCTTTCTATCCCCTCAATACCTCCTATTCTTTTATGTTTCTGACTCCTGTGTGACTCTCTTTCTCGGTTTTCTTCAATCCCAGATGGGAAAGATCTCCAAGAACAAGAAGAAGAAGTTGAAGAAGAAGCAGAAGAGGCAAGCTGAGCTGCTGGAAAGGCGGATGTTGGAGATTGAAGCCCTGGAGAGAGAAGCAGAGAAAAAGGAAGAGGGAGCCAAAGAAGGTGGGGACAAAAGTGCACCTGAAGACAACCCACCCTCTCCGCTTCAACTGCAGACTCCGCCACCGCCGCTGGGTCCCAGCATGGCTCTGGGAGAGAGCGATGATGATGACGATGATGAGGAGGATGGGGAAGATGAGGAGGAGGAGGGAGGAGGGAGAGAGAGGCCCGTCAGGTTGACCAATCATACATGTGAGTAATGCGTGAGTTTTTTGTTCTGTGCAGGGAGATGAAATATTTTATCACAATCAAGACATTTGTGAATAAATCTTGCTTGCTTTGAAAACTGAGTGAGAAGTGATCACTGTCTGCCTCAGAGATGTTTGTACATATTGACATCACACAGTTGTTGCAGATTTGTTAGCTGCACCACATCCCAAAGCTGCTGTTTCAGCCTGAGATCTGGTGACTGTGTAGGCCATTACAGTTCAGTGAACACAGTGAACTGTTCAAGAAAGCAGTTTGAGATGTTTTTAGCTTTGTGACATGGTGCATTATCCTGCTGGAAGTAGCCATCAGAAGATGGTACACTGTGGTCATAAAGGCATGGACATGGTCAGCAACAATACTCAGGTAGGCTGTGGTGTTTAAACCATGCTCAACTGGTAATAAGAGGCCCAAAGTATACCAAGAAAATATTCCTTAGACCATTACACCACAGCCACCAGCCTGAACTATTAATACAAGTCAGGTTGTATCCATGCTTTCATGTTGTTTATGACAAATTAGGACCCTAGCATCTGTTGCAGCTTAACTGGAGACTCATTATGCCAGACAATGTTTTTCCATCTTCTATTATCCAATTTTGGATATTCTGCGCGAGGTGTAACCTCAGTTTCCTGTTCTTTGCTGACAAATGTGGCTGTGTTTAGAGATGATACTCTGCATACCTTTGTTTTAACCATTGGTTATTTGAGTTACTGCTGCCTCTCTATCACCTCCAACCCGTCCTTTAACCTCTGGCACCAGTGAGGCATTTTGGTCCAGACAATTGTCGCTCATTAGATATTTTCTCTTTTTGGGATTACTCTCGGTAAACCAAAGCAATGGTTGTGTGAATGGTTGCCCATAGATAGATAGATAGATAGACAGACAGACACTTTATTAATCCTGTGAGGGAATATCTAAGTAATAACTAAATAATATCTAATATCTGAATAATACCCCACCGATGGGCCCTCTTCATCATCATTATTTCTTTGGTTGAAATTGTGCTTCAGAGGTTTGTGAAGAATACAGCCCAAAATCCTCAAACAATTCCAAGGTTGTAGTTTCTAAAGTTAATTGGTTTTCTGTCATCATGCAGGACCTTTTGAAGCTGTGTCAATAAGCCAAGTCTTTGCAATCAATTTGCTGCAGCTCTTGCTCACAGCTGTGTTTCAGACCTCTGAATCATCACCAGCATTGTTGATTCCCTCTGCCCTGCTGAAGTGAACTTAATTGCCATAAAAAGCTTAAAAATAAAAAATATTATCAGGGTTGCATAGTGAAGGCCACAGTTAGGTGTCAGCCTCAAAAAACATAGGTTGGCTGAGTTTCTTTGCAGCATTCTGATGGTATATTGTGAAGATTTATTAGTTTACTTCACTTCTTCAAATTTACCACCGTATGAAGGAAGTTTAAGCTTTTACATGTATCTATGTTGTCACAAGCCAGAAGGTTTTTTTTTTAATAGACCAGTGGTATTCATAGATCAGCATTATGATTGAAAATGTGAGTTTGCATGTGCAGGTGTATGCATTCCATCTATGAATGAAAAGGATGTGGATTTGCTCCAGCCACTCTGCCCACGCTTGTCCTGCTGTGTATGAAAAGCCAAGCTGATTCACAAAAAAAAAAAAAGGCACTTTGTATGTCTCCTTTCTTCATCCTCTCTCTCTTTCATCCTCATATTCTCTTTTTGCCTCCTTCTCTTTTTTCCTCTTCTCATGCTCTCTTTCTCTCTGCCTACGCTGTCTTTGACTGTGCTTACTGTATATCCCCTTCCCACCCACTTCCTGCCTTTACCATTTTTCCACTCCTCTCTTCACATTAGGTGCGGCGCCTCCCCAGGAACAGAATGAGGCACCTCACATCCCTGCTGATGACCTAGATGAGGAGGCGGAAGAAGAAGAAGAGGAATCTACACCTATCGCTGAAAAGGATGCCCCCATTCCTCCTACCTCAGAGGAGGGTAATGGAGAGTCAACACAGGCAAAGCTAGAGCAGGAGGAGGGGGAGGGGGAAGAAGAGGAGGAATTAAAAGGGGCAGAGGATGAAAATGTGGAGGAGGAGACGGCAGAAAAGGTTGTGGAGGAGGAGGAGGAGGAGGAGGAGGAAGACGGGGAAGAGGAGAATCAAGAGGCTGAGACAGAGGAGAATGAGACTGAGGAGCCAAAAGGGGAAAATAAAGCAGAGGAGGAGGAGGAGGCAGTGGTGGAAGAGGAAGCAGTGTTGGAAGAAGAGGGGGAGGAGGATGGGGAGGAAGAAGAGGAGGAAGATGAGGATGATGACACAACAGCAGACCTCCTCACAGACAGCACCTCTCCCATCAAACCCCACAACAATAAAACTAATTTGGCTAAAACCAATGGCCATGTTTTGTTGGGCTCTGAGGGACTCAGACAAAACCCTGGTACACCTCCACCTCCTTCACCCACCCCTGAGCCTCTCCTCTGCCCCCTGGTGGAGTCTGAGCTCAGCTACACAGACAGAGACATCTCTCTCAGCTCTGGATATGAGATGTATAACGGTGAACTGGCCGAACCAGGGCTGACTAACGGCTCAAGTGACCGGCATCAGGGAACAATGCCCCTTTTCCCTGACTTGCCCCTGGATCCTGAGCCGGGTAACCCAGTTTCAGTTGGAACGGCAGACATTGGAGCTGGACCTTCACCCAATAGCCCCCCTGCAGACCGTAGTCGCACTGTGTCATCCTCAAGCACAGGAGACACACCCAAAGGTGAGAGATGATTATACTGGATTCTGACAAAGTGCTTACTGGTTTGTTTTATCTCATGGTATGGTCAGGTGCAGACCATAAGGCTTACTGTTTCAGAGACACTCAAGCCATCTGGCCACAAAAAATAGCTCCTGGTCAAAGTTGCTCAGAGGTTTTACAGTCACTATTTCACACACACATACAGCAAGCCAACTTAAATATTCCACTATATCTCACACCTCAAAATCCACTGTAGTTAGAAGATAATTAACCCCATCCCTTCATGTATGTGTGCTTATAAAGTTTTGCTTCAGCAATATTGTGTAGCACTGTAGAGTATTGGAGTCACTAAAGATAAAAAGGAGGATTTCCCTTTAGGAATTAAGGTGTAATGTCATCAGTAAAGTCAAAGTGTTCAATTCTCATACAAGAACAAGGTTGAATAAGCTTCTGTTATCTCATAAATAAAGTTCAGGCGGGGAGATCATGTCAGCTAACATGTGTATGCTACATTCATGGGCCGTAGAAGTCAGTACGATTGTTGATGGCATCACCATATGGTGTCAGCTTATCTTGAGAATCCATATGCCATAGCAGACTGAGAGCTCTATTATGGTTATATCTACAGTACATCTCAAACACTGCATGCTGTCTGAGCTTCATGCCTTCGGGATCAAACAACTGTCTCACTGCCATTTCTGACTCAACATATAATCTTTATATTATAGAAGCAAGTGTGACTCTGATACCCTTTCATCTGTGCATTCCTTTCTTTCTGAGCTTGCTGTAATGTGGCAACATTTCACAAGTTTGTGTGGTTTCTTCTTCCAAGCACACAATTTTTGACCCAGTCTTTTTAAAGGTTGCTAAAAGAGAAATAATTTCTTTGTTACTTTAACCTCTTGTGATGTACAATGTCCCCAGTTTAGTTAAGCTAAAAGGTTTAAAGGCTTCCTGTAGGCAAATTAAAGGTATGTGTGGTAGTGCTGGTTTGATTTTAATCTCATTGATTCATGAAAATAAACACTGCCGGCTTTTAATCACACAGAGAAATTAAAATGAAGAAAATAAAGTTTCCTGCTGCATATCAATAAAACTGTCCTTCTTGTGGACATAATACACTGCAGCCTCTTTCTCCTCTTTCAGTGGCTGCTTTAATGCTTTTCTTTGACAAGCATGCAAGGAAATGCTACATTTTTTTGTCTTTCGTTCCTCCACATGTAATTGTGCCTGGTGTAGTTTGTATTTGTTTAATTTCAGGACGGTTATCCTCACCCATTCTCCTGCAGTGGCTCCCTCTGATGCAGGCTGCAGCCTTAAAGATATTAATGTTTTCTTAATACATGTTAAATTAAGTTTGCATCATTCCAACTAAGAAGTTGTTTCTCCTGTTTTTTAAGGATAAACAACATTTGTAAGTTTAAAAATCTTTAGATAAGCTCCTGTCTTTTATATAATTCCAGATACTGACAGTTTAATCCTGGTAAATTCAAGTGTCACATTGTACCATGTAGTTGGTCAATTCTTTTTGTACCTAATAAAGTATTAATAATACTCTATAATCACTCTATAATAAATGACCATATGAATAAAGTTTTTAAATATGTAAATTAAAAAATGATTTGTTGAAGAATTTTACAACTTGGAAGTATGAAATGTTACTTTATCATACTTAGTTTTATTGGAATGAATTGTTATTTAAACATGCACGTTATAAAAGGTCAAATTGGATTTAATTATGATCCTTCACTTTACTGTATTAACATTTTATTTCATTAACCATTAGTGTATTTATTTCTTATTAACAGTATTCATTCTTTACGTAGAATGCATTACAGCCTATGATATTAGATACTGTTTAACCTCAAAATCTAGTGTTAAAAAATGCATTTATACAAAAAATATTCTGTTCTTAAAGTGAAAACACTCCCTGTCAGTTCTTTTCATCTGCTTTAATCAGCTTACGTTTATATTGTCTAAACAATTATACTGGCTACTTGGCCAGAATATTTTAATCTAATACTAATGAGAATTTGAAAGAACAGGGTCAAGTTCTAATTTAAATTTTAAGCAAATTAACTGAGCAACATTGCTTAAAAATGAATAAATAATATCACAGTACTTTGATATCCTGTTTTCCAAATCTGCCATCTAAATCTCTTCCATAGTTCCAATTGATGATTCAGCATCAGTTACTCGTCCACCTCTAGGAGTCATCTTAGCATCATTCCCTTGAAAGTGCTGAATGTTGTTGTTATTAGAGTACATGTACTGTATTGCACAAGCTTTTCTTTTCTCCACTTTACACATATGCCAACTGTCCCATTTTGTCCGAACCCAGTCAGGGCCAGAGCTGCAGACCTCCTGATCAACCCACTGGACCCCCGCAACGCTGACTCCATCAGAGTAAAAATTGCTGACCTTGGAAATGCCTGCTGGGTGGTAAGTCACAATATATTTCTAATTACTCAGTTTGTTTGTTGTTTTCAGCATAAAATTAAAATCCACTGGTCAGTTTTCTTTTACCATTTTAATTGCATTTAGAGGATGAGAATAAGAGAAGGTTCATGTAAACAGAACAGTAAAAATGTTAAAAACTTCCACTAATGTGCAAACAAAAAGTCAATATTCTTGCTAGTGGTGAGTTTTTTTGTCTTGAAGAGTACTTGATAAGCTTTAGGGTAAATGAAAGTGGCTTTACAAATGCCATTTGACTTGGTAAAGATTACAATGACAGCTGTTTCCAGTCTGAGACCACAACCAAACTCACATGACTGGAGAACACCTCCACAAATATAATATCCCAGATATTCCCAAAGATTAAAATCATTTATGATGCAGAGCTGTCTTTATTTTCCTCTTGTGGATGTTTACCACAGTTCTTGTATTTTTACCTACCTGGAGTTTGTTTCCTGTTAGGACGACTACTTCTTCATCTGGATTACAGGCATCAACATTACTCCCATTGCTTTAAACCAGTTGACAGGAATGTGTCTGATTAACATAAAAAGGTTACATTAAGGTTACATTAGATTTGTTTTACTAGTGAATAGAACCCAAGCTAATGAGTTTTAGAACACACTACATACATCTAAGCAGAATTTACACATCAGTGGAAAAGGGGGAAAAATACAGTAAATACATTAATATAAGCTGCGTTGAAGGGTTCAGCTGTCTAACATTTATAGACTTAAATGTCAACATCAGACCACAGAGGCTAAAAGCCAACATCACCACCTCAGTAAGGATCAGACTTGACAGGTGAATACTTTCATGCTGGCAACAATATTTAACTCAAGTTAGGCAAAGACTGATGATTTATCGGAAAAATCTGTCTTAATCTCAAAATGGGTCACAGTCACGGCTAAGCTTGCTAATATTTTCTTTATATTTCTTCTGCTATGATGTTTATAATGCCTTTGTGGATGCGCCTTGTCTGGAGTCTAAACTTCCCCTTAAAATGTTCCCCTGATACAGGTAAACAGAGATTTTAACAAGTATTTTTTTTTTGCAAAGGCAAGTCAATGAGTGATTTTCCATTCAATGCTTACTATCTGTTCTGCTTAGAAAACTACATTATAATATCCAAGGAATTTAACCCTTTGATTCATAGTGTCCACTACAGTTGACACATATTTAAAGGCTGTTTTTAAATGTGTACATGGGTGTGGGTCGTACATTAGCAACTTCATTTGAAATTAGTGAGTCACCAATACACTGCCATGCATAAATAATAACTACTTTTGATATAGTATATATACATACACTGTAATTACCAAGTTTGCCTCAGTAATAAACAGGACAAGAAAATGATCCAGGTGTTTTTATAGAAAATGTATATTATATTAATATGACAAGATATTATTTTATAAATATTTTCATAGCTCAAATAGAAAAATCAATACACTGAGTAAAAGTTCAAATAAGATTAAAAAACAGAAAAACATCAATGTGCATGTCTGTAGAAGTAAAATATTTTATTTTAAAAAATGTGGTACTGTTTTGTAATAATTCATGCACCAGAGTGTTAAAATCTGAACTCACCCTTCATTTACCAGCATTTTGTGATTTGTAAGATCTTTAACTTAAACCGACAAATGCACTTTCCCTCTCCTCTGGATAATTTCAGATTTGTATATATGCTTTTAACATAACTTATCAAAGTGTTTTTAATGCGTACAAAAATCCACCTGGACCCACACAGAAATATTTAGTACTAATACTGCAGTTCACAGCATTTTTTTCCTGAATGTAGTGAGGAGTGTCAATATGCTGCACGATCACCAACTGTCCTACAGGCTTTAGACTTTTTCCTGCTTCAACACAACAAAATCAAAGTGCTGCACTGCTGTGGTGCTAAGTTTGTTGCTAGCATAGATGCTAACATTAACCTTTCAAATTACAGTGACTAACCTTCACGGGTGTTTAAAGATGGATGAAGGTGGGTGTGGTGGATACAGTGTCCTGCATTTTAATACCGCAGATGTTGCAGTTTGCTGCTCTTATATTTGTTCTTTTCATTAAGTTTTCAACACTTAAAAGTTACAGCGATGCTGTAGCAACAGATGTGTTCACCAGTGCTGCAACTGTATGTGCGGATGCATCTTTGTTTGTGTGATGTTACGTCAGTGTTACGTCTGAGGAAATGACAGCAGACACTAGATTAGACAGGAAGGAGATCGTAAAAAAACCTGATTAAAAATTAAAGATTGTTCATTAGTCTCAAAACGTGAGTCTGGCTCAAGTCTGTACTGTTTTGAGTGTGAGTCCAAATCAAGTCTCAAGTCACTGGAAAAAAGACATAAGTGTGACCTGAGTCCAAATCCCAGACTCAAGACTCTATCTTTGCATGTAAACTGAGTATAAATAAATAGTCCTTTTGGTGCATAATTAGTTTAATAACTGCATACATTTAATCTCAAAACAAAAGTGAATTTATAGTTTGTAAAGCTAGATTTTGTATTAAAATAATAGTTTCAAATTTAGAACCTGTCCGGGGAATTTAGTTACTCTGGGTCTCACAATTTGTCAGGTCCAGATATTTTAATGAGCACAAAGAAGGAAGAAGATGGAAGGAAAAAGCATATTGTAACTCACTCATACTGTGAACCAATCACTTTGTTGTTTTCAGTGGGGTCTCTGTGTGCTGGAGAAAGTTTTAGATAGCGGCTACTGAGCCAAATGCACAGGCAGGAGGTGCGCTGCAGAAACCAACACAAAGCAGAGAATCTGTGATCACACTAATTATGCAAAACCATGCAAACCAAATAAAAAAAATGTACATAAAGAAGACATAAAAATGGAAAAATCACTGTTGTTTCGTAGTGACAAATAAAGGATAAACTATCTTCATGATAGCGAGTTTATGTTTATTAAATGCACACACTAAGATTAACCTATAATCTTGTTTTTATTTCTCATTGGCAGCATAAGCACTTTACAGAAGATATCCAAACGAGACAGTACCGTTCCATTGAGGTTCTGATAGGAGCCGGTTACAGCACTCCTGCTGACATCTGGAGTACTGCTTGCATGGTGCTGAAAACAAATTCATACATACAGCACATAACACAGTAAACAGTTTTTTCTATTGCATGTTACTGATATTTTACCTCTATCAGGCATTTGAACTGGCCACAGGAGACTACCTGTTTGAGCCTCACTCCGGAGAGGACTACTCCCGCGATGAGGGTGAGTGTTTTTTTTTTATCTTTTATCTTCTGTTAAAGAACCATGCCTTAACAATGTACTTTAACACTAGACGATGAATAAATGATTAGTTGTTAGGGAAAATGTTCAAGTTAAAAGCAAAGTGTTTTACATGCTATAAATCAAGAGAAGTTTCTGTAATTGTTTATATGAAAATTTGAGGATCATTGATAAACTTATTAATAAAGATTAAAATGATTAGTATGATAATCATTCTTAAAAGTGGGAATTGTTTGCAGCAATGTATTCAAACAGTGGAGAAAAACTGAAACATGAAATGTCTGCTGTATTTTATTGTAAGTGGATTTAAATAAAAAGCCCAGAAATGGCCGTAGTTTAGCCCTCCTTCTCCCCAAATCCTCCTATCCACTGCCAGCTGTAAATCCTGACCTTTAATTCTGCTGCTATGCCTCCACTCATCTTCACTCCACTGCTCACAAAAACCCTCATACGGATAGCCAGAATGCTCACACAGTTCACGTTATTGTGTAAAATGTCCTTATGTCTGCACATACACATCAATTAGTAATCATTTTCTTGCAATACTCAGCACATTCTCAAACTGTACACCCTCATCCTCACTTCTTCCCTTGATCACTCCATTTCCACTGCTATTTGATCTCATTGGGTTATTTTTCTCGCTGTTTGTGACGCACAGTTAGCTGCATGTTTTATACAGTCAGTGTCAGTTTTATCCTGATTTATAGTGGGGTATCTTTGATCTCCCATCACTGAGGCCATATTAAGATTCCATTTAGTTCAGTTCTGAATCTGAGTACATTTTCACTTTTATTCCTCTCATTTCCTCACCTCTGCTTTGGAGGCATAGCATATTAACAGTTTTTTCTCCTTTATTCTCTGTGACTGTGTTTTTTCTCCTTCCTCTTCCCTCTCTTTTCATTCCCTCCCTCCATAATGTTCTACCCATTTCTACTTTCTTGCCCACAATCCACCTCTTTTTTTTATTGTTTTATTTCATTTAATCTTTGTTTGATTCATTACTCCCCATCATTTCTTTCCATCTTTATTTGTCAACCTTTTTGTCCCCTTCCACTTCTTTTTTTGGCATCCCCCCCCCCTCCTTTCCTGCCCTCATCCCTCTCTCCTCCATAGACCACATAGCCCACATCATAGAGCTGCTGGGTTGTATTCCGAGGCACTTTGCACTCTCTGGAAAATATTCCCGGGAGTTCTTCAACAGAAGAGGTAGTGCTGGCCAGAGAGCTGGTGGGACTGAGACACACAGATGTCTGAGAGGGACAAAAATGGACACAAGCAGACTATTAAAAGTGTACTAATTTGGTAAAAAAAAAAAAAAAATAATAATATATATATATATATATATATATAAATATATATATACATATATACATATATATATATATACATATATACATATATAGGATGATATGAAAAGTTAAAAAAGTTCTGAAAACTGAAAAACAAAGGTTGCATTTGTCTCTAGTCTGGCAGCGTGTCTGTGCCTTGAGGGCAGCAGTGTGTGTCAGTACCAAACAGCCAGTGTATGTGTGTGTTGATGTGTGTGCATGCTGTAACGCTGAACCGTGCCTGTTCCCTTTGTGATGCATGTGATGTTGGGCAGACCACATCGCTCTGATCATGGAGCTTCTTGGGAAGGTTCCACGCAAAGTGGTCGCTGCCGGGAAGTACAGCCGAGAGTTTTTCTCCAAGAAAGGTAAACGGCTCCATGGATAGTGGCTGGTTAGGAGTAGGTCTCATCCAGAGGGATAGGATCTTAGCAATGGTGACAAAAACCTCGATCGAGTAGTGTTGAGTTATTAAAGTTTACACACACTCCTATACATTAAGGGAATTTCAGGTAAGTTTTCATTTACAGCCAAAATTAACACAAACATTTTGTGCCTGAGTGATTAAAAATGTCAAACTGATATTGTCTTATGTTGATTTACTTAATATCTGTTCAATGTTAAGATTTTCTGTCTTCCATGATACCAAAAAAGAAATTGATTTCTGCTAAATTGAGTTGTCCAAACATATTTAACCTATATTTTAATTGAAAAATAGCTAAATTTGAAAAGTTTTACCCAATTATCAATCTGCACATACATCCCACATTCCTTCCAAGAAGCCGACCAGAGGCCAGTTTCAAGAACATTAGTTTATAATCAGTTCAACTGGAGGGATTCTGAGGCTATTTTGCTATGCTGTGTGATTGTTTTTTTCTTTTTCTAGAAGGAAACAACTGATGAATTTCTCGACAAACGTGTACTTTTATTCAGACAATCTAGATAGAACTCGCACCTTTTGGCCGGACAGTGTTCACCTCTATTGCTGCTCTATGCTAGTGGCCTGCCCTACAGTTAGCATTCATACTTGTTCAGTGTAGGTGTTGGAGATTTAACATGAGCCACTTGAGTTTTTATAGGAAATTAAGAAGAAAACAAAAGAGGCTTTCTAAAAACCTCTGGGAAATTAAACTTGCTAATGTTGCCTTTTATTTCTCAGCCTCTAGAAGAAATGTAAGCATGAAGTAAAAATACATTTGAAAGGTTACCCTTTGTCTTCTATTAAACTAATGACTTTGCCCCTTGTGTTTATCATTTAGTCAAAAATTGATCATGTGTCTTGAAAATGTTGATGTTAATGTTTATTCTGCCTTTCTATCAGACTACAGGGCAAATGTCTTCATGTGTTGCATCAGGTCAGAATGAGTAAACACAACCATGCTACTTAGACTCAAATTTAGCTAATTGTTTGTGCAGATACAGCTATCAAAAATAAAGGTCCCTAATGATGCTCTGTAGGTTGCACTTGCAGCCAACAATAGAGCATTTGGACATGCTCTGCTTGCAGCTGAGATATTTTAAAGCCAGCAGAGACATCTCTAGTGAAGAGATAACAATGGTGGAAAAAGTGAAGCAGCTGCTCGTGTGGAAACTAAGAAAGCAGCTTCATGCTGCATGGGTGGATCTGCTCCCTTACTGGTAGCTGTGCTTGTTTAGTGTGTGTCAACCAGCTGCAGATCTGAGCTGTTCCCAGAAAAGCCCTCCCTCCTGCAGAGAATAAAAGGAAAAATGATGGTTCTTTGGAATATTCTTGTTTGTTCAATTTTTTTTTTAATTATGTCCAAAAGAGGCAATTTAATAACAAAGTGTTTCATTTTTACATGTTGAGGTTATATTTGATTATTCAAGTGTGGTGGGCAGAGCTGAGCAAAAGTAGCAGCGTTATAGTTAAGTTATGTAATCGGTAGCTTAATCAGTTCCCAAACAATACATGCATCAGACTTCTCCATAGCGTGCCACACTCTTCTTTGGCTCTGCTCAGCTATGAGCTTGGTAAGTGTGTGGACCTGTGTCTGATACGCTGATAACCCCTGCATGCAATCATTTATTCACTTTTGAGTTTCACTTTTTCTCCCATCCTTTCTGCTTATATATTCTTCATAATGTGGCATGAGATCTGAATATTCTACCTTTGATGTTGTCTCTCTCCACAGCCTGAGCCTGCACTTGACATCTCAATGCTCACCCTTTTATCTCCTGATGCTCCGTTAATCCAGGCTGACTCTCTCTCTTTCTCTCGGGGCCTCTCCTGTCTGCCAAAAAGTCTTCAGCTGTACAGTGTTGGCATGCATTCATTGTCACCCTGTTTTCATAATGCAAAGTATTTTTTAAATTTAGATATATATCACCTTTAAACATATACACAATGTTTAAAAGAATTCAGACTAAAAGAATATAGTGGAAAGTAATGTCTCCATTTACACAAAACCACAGTAAAGTAAAACTAGAAAGGCTCATGTTGTCTCCAGAAATAACATTTGAGAACAATATCCTAATAAATTTCTCATCCTGCGGAGAAGAAATGGATTCCTCTCCCCCATCTTGTGCAGAGGAAAGCGGTTACCATGGCAGCCATGGTTTGAACTGGACTTTCATTCTTTTTTGCTCCCATCATTAATCAGTCTTAATCTTTCTTCTCTGTCAGATTTGTAGTAATAAACTTCTTCTTCTATCTCAATTACCTCTATCAGCAGCTGTCCATCTCTTGACCTCTGTTGTTGTGATTTTCAGCCAAAACTCTGCAGCTTTTCAGTCGGTCATTGCAGTACCTCACTGATTATCAAATCCTTCAACAAAAAGATGTGAAGTAATTAGTGAAATCAGCTGCTGTGTGGCTGGGGTGTGCATAATTATGACCGTTTCAGTCAAATACCAAATAAACGAAGTGTTTTTATTATTCTTCTAGTTGAATTTATCCTTGCTTTTATTTGTTTGATACCCAAATCATTAGAAGAAAATAAATTTGATTAAAATTGAAGCATCAACATTTTTTCTTTTCCCCCTGAAAAAAAAACAAAACAAAACACAAAGCTTTAAGTAAGCTTTAAATGTTTTTGTGGAAATGTCACTGCTGAATTGTCCAGATTTTAATGCTGCGAGCATCACAACTTGATTTCTATTTAAAGGTAAAATTATGCAATCAACATGATCAAGTCCTGCTAGAGTGAAGACACAAGGCTGGTTATGCACCATATTTTCCTGTGGTCAAGAAATCATCAAACAACAGTTTTTTATTCATAACTTCTGGCTTCCCATCCATTCCTAATCATGCTGTAAAACAGTGCTAGTGTCACATATATTCTTATCGTTTTACTTCTTAGATTTATTTATTGGCATTTGTTTTCTTCTTGCAATTTGTTGAGAGAGAAAAAACTTTTTTTGTGTTTTGCGTGGATCAGCTGTTTAACCCTTTCTGCTCTCTGTGCTTCTCTGCCGTCACTCACTCTGCTCTTTATTACCCCCTGCAGGTGAGCTGCGGCATATCACCAAGCTGAAGCCGTGGTCGCTGTTTGACGTGCTAGTGGAGAAGTATGGCTGGTCGCACGAAGACGCTGGACACTTCACTCACTTCCTTCTGCCCATGCTGGAGATGGTGCCTGAGAAGAGGGCCTCAGCCAGCGAATGCCTGAACCACCCCTGGCTCAACTCGTAGCCACAAACTCTGACTGGTCACCCCCTTCTCTTCTGCCCCCTCAACCATCAGCCCAAACATCACCTTCTGGTGGCAGCCTGCAGACCCACAATGTGGAGAAAAGCTGAAAACCAATAGATAAAGATGAGAAACTTCCCTCATGCCCCATCCCACTCATCCATTACATACTTACCTAACTAGGCTTAACTCCTGACTACACGTCCTTTCCCCAGAGGAATGTAAAGACCGGCTCACGGAGATGACATGGCAAAGCATATGCATCTATCCAAACATCTCCCAAAAAGAAATGATTTGAGGATAGATGTTTCCCACTTGATCAAAAGGAGAATACAGGCTCTATGCTATCTTTGTTTCTTCTACTGTCAGGATGTTGGCCGTTCTGCTGCATCTCTCTTTACAAATTACCACTTGTTTGGATTCAGCCACGAGGCGATTACAGCTGCTGATCTTCTCACTAACATGACAGGACAGTTAGCAAGCAGCCTTGTTGCACTGCTGACGGCCCACAGCTCCATCTTCCATGACCATAACTTAACGAGGGCCTCAAAGACAGATGAGTATGTCATTTTGTGTGAGAATGAGCGTTACGTGCCTGTGCTCATGATCTGCCTCCATAGATACTTCACTTTTCTTTCCAGCCCACTCTAACCCTGGAAGAAGCATCCACTTCGGACTTAAAGTTTACACCCTGATTTCTTCCAAGAATCCAATCCCAAAAAGCTTATCTCACCCCAAGTTACCCCCCCACTTCCCATGCTTTATGGTCCTGTGTGGGACCACCTAGAAGGACAACAGGGGGTGCATCCAACTAAAAGCTGCCATTCTAATAAACACAGACAGAAAAAGTGAGCAAATTAATAAGATAGAAATAAAAACACAATCAGTTTTTAACGTGGAGGAGGTCCTCTTGGTCTCTAAAGACTTGTCCTAAATTCATGGAGACTGATGGATCGGCATGAAGGAATATGACAGATGAACACTTGATGCTTTGCTTTATTTGTACATTTTGTTGGTTTCATGACATCTATTGGACTTTCTGTTTGGACATTTTGGTTCCCACTCTGAGGATCACTAATTTACAGTTTCCTTGTCAGCATTTTGACATTCTTACATCTTGATCCTCTGCCTTTATTCCTGACTTTCAATCCCAAAAATAATTCTATTCATTCCTACTGTGGCACGTTTACCAGATACGATTGGTACTGTTTCCCTTATTTGCCCTTTAGAGGAACCCTTTTATCCCTGAGCATCTCCAGAAAGGGGATGGTCACATGGAGGTTGCACTTGTCTTTGTAAATGTCCTTCAGGGATTTGAAACCTTTGTACATAGAACTGAGATTTGGCAACGCAAAAGTGACTGTGGACAACATTTCAACACACAAGCATCATTCCCAAAAAAGAAAAAAAACAAAACATAATAATCCGAGGCCATTGCTGGCAGAACGTGACTTCTTCTGGTATTGTTGGAGAGTGGGCCAGGCAGCCACATCAGGACCCTGGAGGAAATGCCTAAGACTGAACAGTGCCACCTGGTGGTTGGATGGGAGTACTGCATCCCCACACACCTCTGCTGCTCTCAGTGCCAACGCTCCAAGACGTTCCACTGGATCTCTCTACTTAATCTTTATTTCTCTCTCTGTCTCACACACACATCAAACTCAAATTATCACAATTAGTCCAGTTGCCTATTTTTCGCAATAAATAAAAGAAAAAAGATGACTATAAGTAAATGGTGAGATATTTTTAAAAACTATTTAATTCATTAAAAATATAGGAAATAAAAAAGAAAACAACTTTTCTCTGGTTGTTGTGACCGTGACAAAAAAATGTCTTATACTGAGGTGATTGTGTTTGTCTGTTAGAGATGTTTTTATTTCTTTTTTCATTGTTACCATTATTATTATTATTAATATTGAAAGTATTTTTTTCTACACAGCTGTCACCTCTCCCCTTCCTCCTTACTTGAACAGTGCTGCTCTGATTGGGCTGGGCTCTTGATGGTGATGAAAAAAAAAGTTTTGCAATAAAGGGTATGTGATGTTTTTTTTGTTTTGTTATTTTCTCCTTTTAATTTTTTTTCACCAAAACCTCCTGATCTCACTTGTTCAGCCATGCTGACTGTTCTTCCTGATGACATTGACAAACTCGCGTCTTGTCTGTTTTTCATTGACAGATTTAATAAAATTGTAAATGAATGGATGCCGTGCCCTTGATGTAATGGATTTTCTTCTTTTAAATGTACCCTCAAGGTTACAAAACTTGCAGTGAAAGAAAAGAAAACAAAGGATGGATTCCCTTTTATTGATGTCAATAACCAGTGTTCCCACTATGTCAGAGAGATAAAATACAATGATTAGCTGTCAAATGTAGTGCATGAAAACAAATGTTACAGCACACATTGTGATTCACACTAAAACCAACAAGGCTCCATTAGATATTACCTAAGAAGTAAACAATAAAGACATTAAAAGACATCCTGAGGTTAACGTTAGTCTCTAGAAGTAAAATACATTTTCAAAAGTATAAACTAGAGATTCTAGCTGGATTTTGTCTTTTAAATCACCTCAGTCATGGCCTCTGATTCATCTGCTCATGTTTCTGACTCATTTTCCAACACTCAATAAACTAAAAGAGGTGCTTATGTAAAGCACATAAACTCTATTATTCACTAGGCTTAAGTGAGTGAACTGGAGTTGATTTAAACGGCTGAAGTGTTCATACTTCAGCCAGACCATAGAATACAATACTCAAGAGTAAAACTGATTAAACACACAATGAGGTATTCGTGGCATCAATATTTCAGAAATGTGGAGTAAACGGTGATCCTGTGATCCATGCTGGAATATCGCATTGCAATCCTGAAGACAACTGGTTGTCATGGCATTAGGGAGACATACACATGAGCTGTATGCACACAGTACTTGTGAGTATAAATGCCTGTCAGTAGGCAATCATTTGTGTCTGTGTTTGTGTGTGTGTACATCAGAGCAATGAGGCACTGTTCTTAAGAAGCAGGGGTTTGGCCAAATCCAGGATGTCAAGATTGGGATCAAGTGACCTGCCCAGACCCTCCAGCACCATGATGGCAAACACAATGGAGGCAAAGTTACTCTCCAGCTTGACCTAGAAGAAAAAAGTAAAAATAAATAAATAAGAGAGCGAGAAAGAGAAGCAACTAAATCAATGAGAAATTTAATTCATCCAGGGAGCTAAAATGTACTGATTCTATTTAAAGCCTGACAGATGTGTCAGTATGACAACTTAATTTATGTATTTTTCATAAACATACAGACATCTACTGACAAATATCACACCAACATATTAAAAGTTATTTCTTGAATAAGACTTTACCTGCATATCATGACAAATATTTGAATTTCTCAGGTAAAATTTAGGTCTCAGGTCTTGAATTACTGCTGTTCATGACATTTCATCCCTAAAGCAGAAACTCTCTGGCTTCTTTTCTCTACTATTAGTGAACAACTACTTAGCACAACAGAAACAACAATGGCCCAGTCAGAACCAGCAGCTGTTATTAACTTCTACAATATGGAACCACAGATTCCCTTTTTCTTTACTGGTCATTGATCCAAAACCATTAGAAGGAAATTGTAGTCAGTTTTGAGTTTATATTTAGGCAAAACAAGGCAGGTTTATTTGTATAGCCTATTTAATGTACAAGACAACTCAAAGAGCTTTATATGAAACCTTAAAAACTACTTAGACAAATTTAACTTAAAATAAATGCAAGCTGGTGATACTTTTACCTTGTGCTAGATGAGTAGGCCAAAGACTCTGGAGAACAAGTTAGCTACTTGAATCTATAAACAAAAGGAACGCTTTGATAGTACACTTTTTGCCAATAATTCTAGGCATTACTTTTTAGTTAGAAGCTTTAATGGCAAAATTATCTATATAATAATTTAATAATCAATACCAACATTGGTGAATGGTGGATGATCTGGCAAAATTCGTTCCTTGAGTAGATCTGCCATGTTTTGCTCCAATGCCTTTCCATGATATCGTTTACAAAAGCAACATTCCTTTATTTTTCTTACAGCTGAGTTTGCCTTGGTGACCCAGTATTTTCTCCTCAGTGTAGATAAGGTGTGATTACAACCACTATGGCCAAGCTGTTTGTGACTGTGTTTGAGAATAAGGTTTGCCACATGTTGATCTTTAGAAAGAATGAGAGGATGCTTCATTTCTTCTGGCAAAGATCCCTTTGTCAACCAACCACCAACTCTCAAGAGGCTTTCTCTAGATATGGATCCAACCTGGAAATAGGACTTTGCCAGCTTACGGTGGTCTTTCCAGATAGCTAGCATAGAAATCTCTCTCCAAAGCTCTGTTGCTGACAATACTGAACAATAGCCAGTTCAGCTCCCAAAAGATCTTCTGAAGATAAGACTGCTTTCCCTTGACTTATCTTTGGCTCCATGATCATCTTGCTGTGGGCTTTGATTTCTAGGGGTACAAGCTTCTGGCATCCTTTTGACACAACTTCTTTGTAGAAGTGTCTTTTTCATCTTAAGGATCCATGCAACTACCACTTTAAGCTTCCTCCAATCAGAGTGGTAGTGTATTGACGGACTTATTGCATCAGGCAAGTCCTTCACAACAGCATTCACTATGGCTTCTCTCTTGAGTTCAGGGTTATCTGCTTCTATGGCGTTTTCCACCGTGTTAGTTGGCCAGTCACCTTCTGGTTTCTGTAGAAACTGGGGACCTTTAATCCACCTACGGTCATGAATGAAATCTTTCACTCTAAGTTTTACTACATTATGAGTAATCTTCAACCTTTTAAAAACGTTTCAAAAAGCAGATGAGGAACTCATAAATTAGGCAAGAGTTTAAGCATAGGCTTTCTGAGAAATTCTTTTTACATGCAAATGTTACACCCTGGTACCAGGTTGGATGATGTCAGCATTATTTAGGTATACTGTAGTTTCTTTAAGTCGTTGGCAGTGCTGCTCTGACTCGTTCAATCTAGGAGCCTGTTTTTTAAAGCAAGTGCTTTGCTGGAAAGTTTGCCTCCATCCAGTTCCATGAAAATGTTCTGGATTACCTCAAACGTGTAGCGGAGATCATCAGGGTAACTTAGGTTCAGGGCATATATCAGTCCAAACAGCATAGCGACAGCTAATGCTACATTGTCAAGATCCCTCAAAACCTTGATCCCCTCAAGGACAATGCCAATGTCCTCTGGTTCCTCATATGAAAAATGTTCTTTCACAACATAAATACCAATAACAGTGTCCTCAATGGCCTCGTCCATGGCTTTTCCATCCATGCCCTGTAGAAGAGACAAAACATGTGAATGAGAAGTGACTTGCTGGGTAATGAGAAGTGATAACACTTGTATTGAGAAATTCCCAGCAAACTTTAAATTATTCAATTTCCAACAAAAGCCAAGAAACATTTTAAGAAGAAAATGGCGGAAAATGAGAAAAGAGTCCCCTGTACACACCACATATTCTTGAACAAGGCTTTCAGGATCTTCACCCATACAGATACAGACCCCTTTAATGATGCACTCTCGTCCAACATCTACATCCTCACACTGAAAGGAAATAACTTGTTTTTAAGTAGACTCAAAGAACAAAGAAATAAACTTAACAGTCATAATTTATGGATGTTAGGGAGATCCACAACTCCACCTAGAAGATCAAGTGAATTTCTTTTAACCTCATTTTATACACAGGTCGAAGTCATAAAATAAGAGAAGAAAACTAAGAGAAATAAGAAAGAGAGAATAAGAGAAAAAAAGAGGAGTGGGCACAATGAAAAGTGAGCAGAAGTGAAAAGAGAGTGGAGAAAAGAAAGAAGAGAAAGATACACCAAATAACTACTTGTTACACATGTACAGAAACGTATCAGAGGACATCCTACAGCCACTGCAGGCAAACAAAGCTGACAACCAGGAGAACCAATTACAGACAAACAAGCTGAGGAAAATTTTAATCATGACAACCGCCAAGTTACAATTATCTATCTATATATATCTAATATATCTATATATCTAATATATATAATAAAAATAAGAAATAAAACCTGAGATCACATACAAATTATGTAGATGTGTGAAGAAACAAATAATGTGGCACAGCTCTTTTGGCATTTATACATTTAATTCAGTATAGTCAAGCATTCCCCGAATGCTACTTTATGTTTTTAACTTGAAGCATGTAAACACACAGCACATATTTTTTTTTTTATCTCCAGCTTCTTCTTTTTTCCTTGCCAACTCCAGTTATTCCTGTTACTATTTACCTGCTATCCTCACTAAACCAACTCCAGCTCAGCTGCTTTGTGGCGCCACTGTGCATCAGAAACGTCTTCTTGGCTTTATTCCAGCCATAGAGGAACATTATTTTTCTTTTTTCAGACACACATAGAACTTTCTGCTCACTGGTTGAACTTTGGCTGCTCCATTACTGTCAATTGGAGAATTGGTGAGTTTGACCAAAAGTGGCTTCACCATAATTTCCAGGTCTAAAAAGGGGTCTCTTAGCAACATAGTAGTGATAGTGATCTTTATTTTTTTGTAATAAAATGTAAAAAAATGTGATAAATAATACTGTTATCATGGATCATTGTTGATTTATAAACACTTCATTTAGTGGCTGAAATGTAAACCTTCTGGATGGGATAGAAATGCCTCGAAAACTTCCATAGATCAGATCAAGTTCAGGTCCACCAGATGCACTATCGCCACCTATCGTTAACCAAGTAATTGTGCTTTCTGGCGCCTTTTACAAGCATTAAAACAAACTCAATTAGATCTTGTTCAGTTATTTGATTAAAACATTTTCAGTCAACATAATAAAATGAAGCATCTGCATTATGTTTTCTAAATATGTAAAATAAACCTGATTAATTCATGTTCACAGAGAAAACATAAACTTATTGTGTAAAATAAATCAACTTTATTCTAGTAAATCCAAAGACCTGGTATTCCCTTGAGACTCTTCTTGGTTTTCTCTTTGCTGTTTTAAAGGTTTGTGTGTGTGTGTGTGTCCATACTTATTAATTACAGTTAATTAGTATCTGATACTCACATACATACTGGATACTCCAGTTAGAAGACTGAAAAAATATTGACCTCTTTCCTAAAAACCTTCAAAGCTTTCAATCAAACATATTCGTTAAAATTTTAGCGTTTAAAATCTATCAAACAAAAGTTCAAAAGAGAATGATCACCCTTCCTAAAACTGCAGTAAACACCAAATTATAGTTTCCTCTAGCGAGCAAAGACAACTTAAAGTTAACTCAATGCTGCAAGAAAGAAAAACATTGAAGAATGAATCACTGCTACTGATTGTAGGGTCTCTAAAAGCTTTTAGATTCTCTCCTGATGAGCAGGGTGGAGACTCATGTGCCTGAACATTTTTAGAAAGACAGAGAAACAGAAGGTACAGGACACATCTTGAATTAATAAGTCAACGCTGGTCAGTAAGCCACTTTTTAAACAACTTACTTAAACTTATTAAATTCAAAATACAACTTCCGTATTTAGAAACTTAAGACAAAAAATTTGTCTTTTATTTATCCTCACCTACCTGATGGTGTCCACTAACTCCAGTCAGCTTTCTTGCTTTCCTGGTCTCTAACCTGGCAGAAGATGTCCTGCAGGGCCCTGGGACTAGTTTATTTTACAGAATGTAGAAATGAAAGAAACTGACTGAATGACTGCAGCTGTTATTCCAGGAATACATCAGAGCTAACCAAGTTTATTTATATTACATTACAAAAGGCAAATGCACAGAGAGAAAAGCTAAATAAAAAGTGTGTTTTTTATCTTCATGCCTTTTATGTCACAAACCTGTACGGAGACATGGACAGTGATTCTGCTTTGCCTCCTTCAGTGAGGAAGTTATTTCCACCAGAATGACTGTGTGTCAAAATTGTTCAGTCAGGGTTTCTTCATATTAGCTAATACTTGTGGTTCCCTTTAATGCTTCTTGTTTTACATTGTTTGAACTTTCATTTCCACTGGGCTGGGCATCTGACTTCAAACTGTTTTCTCATCATTTGTGTCTGGAAACAGCAGAAAAGCAGCAAATAGGAGATAATTCCATTTAAACTGTAAGTTTCCTTCCAACAATTATTAATGTAGGTTAATATAATTAAAAACTTCTGGACAACTTCATTACTTATGTGTTAAGACTACAATGTGTTTTTATGTTTACAAGATGCAAAAGTTAGTGGAAGTTGAATCCATTTAGCATTTAACTTTTCCCACCTTTTATTTGGAGTCTGTTAGAACATGGTAGCTAATAAATGCAGAAATTGTAGTAACAGACAAAAATTATTACTGTTGTAAACTTAATTAACTTGTTTTTTGTGTAGTTTATATCATCTTTCAAATATATTTCATAAATAAAAATATATAACATTTCACAGAATTCACCACAACATTGAGAAGATGAAGCTCTACCTTCTTTTCGGTATCCACTGCTTGATGGCTTGTGTAGTCTACAGTCAGCTGGACGGTCTTCCTGGTCCCAAAGGTGACAAAGGAGATCCAGGAATTGAAGGACCCAGGGGAGAACCTGGTCGTCCGGGAGTACCAGGTGAAACCGATTTTGTTTCCCTTTTACTTCACAATTGCTCTCCGAACTTTGTGTCATTGCTTTCACAGGGTTTTTTTAATCTCTGAGGAAAACTACGCAGTAAAGAAGTTCTTCTACCAAATGATGGAGCAACACATTTTTTAAAACCCTTTTAGACATTTTTCTTTCAAAGTAGTCATGATGATGATTAGATTGCAGTTTCTGTTTTTTCATAAATCAAATTAATTTTCCACTTTGACAAAGAACAAATGTCAACTAAAGATAAAGAACAATTTCAAATTCTGCACAAATTTCCACTGCTGTAAGAATGAACGACAATCTAAATAGTATGTGTCTGCAGACCCGGAGACCTTCAAATTCAGACCCGCCGTTCTGGAACTGCACTTCTAGACCCCTAATGTTTTTGCTACTAAATCAGCATCCAACCCAGATACCTCTTTTTCTGTGAAAACATTTTAAAGTGAAAACATTTAAAATAAAAGTTGCATTGAACCCAAATGGAAATAATGTTTAAACGCTCTTGAAGCTTCACACTAAAGCGTTCCCCTGTGAAAATGAATACTTCTGATTTTGAAAGAGCTGTTACGACCTCCTACTTCTAGGGGTCAGGAGGACGGAACCTAGTGAGTCGAACACCAGATGAAATTAAAATCCAGAATTTATTTGTCACAGTATAACATCCCTATGTCGACCTGTCCAAAAAGAAACCAAAATGTAATACAAACCAAACTAAAAGTGTCCCTTAGATGGTTAACAATTATTTGTCTAATCAAACAGAAAGTGTCCCAATTAACGGGTTTCACACACACAGGTGATTACGCAAGACAAAACAACCAAAACGCCCTTTGTATCTCAAACAGGGAGGCCAATTCAAACTCAGAACAACAAAGGAATTAACCACTATACTGTGTAACACCACAAACGAAAGTCCTTCTCACAACAAGACATGAAGTCACTCCCAAACCAACAAACAACTGTCCCACAGTCCAGTTGCTGACAGGTTGTGTCCCACTGTCCACAGTCTTCCTCGATTGCTGGTGCAGGTGCAGATTTAATGCAGGAGGTCTCCAGGGATTGGTCGGTCCTCCCTGAAGCACCCCGTCCTTGGGCCAATCGGGCGTCGAGGAGGCGGGACCTGTACTGTCACTCTTAATTTGTACGACTGCAGCTCCTTGAATTGATCAGCGCTTCAGTCCCTTGTGGCTGTAGCGCTGCCAGCCGTAACAGAGCTAAAAGTCTCTTCTTACAACAGCTTTGAAGCTTTATTACAGTTTAAATACGAATAGTTCAAAAGGTTTAGTTCACCCCAATATCAAACAATTTGATATACTGAATCAAGCAGTAAACATTGATAATTATTCAATTTTGTTTAATCTGAATATTTTTCTTAAAATTGCACAGAAATATGCATTAATTGATATAAAGCTTTCACACATCAAATCAAACTTTATTTCTAAACCGCTTTTCAAGCCGAAGGCAACACAAAGTGCTTCACACGATAAAAAAAACTATTCTTGCCTTTTAAAATAAAACAAGCCTTCACTCACCATAATAGACAACTTAACAATTTTCAAAAAAGAAAACACTTGTTATAGTCTCCCTCACACACAGTCACACACATGCATACACACACACAAACAAAGCTGCCTCGCTTCCTCCATTCTGCACAAGCATGACTCCCTCATTTCCATCTGTAAAATGAATGTAGGTATAAAATACTAAAAGTAATAAACATCTGGCTTGATGCTGCTGTGAGGAAACAACATATGTTGACTGATCCCAAATCATGCAAAATCTGCAGAGAAAAAACCAAACAAAACAAAACAAAAGTTTTGGTCCGGTAAGCAATCCCTCCAGCCGCCTCCAGCGTCACTGCGATCTGTAGCTCAGTCGTTGGCTGTCGTCTCCAGATTCACCTCCTCTGCCGCTGCCCAGTCTGCTTGCATCCTGTTTCTGGACATCTTCTCCGTTTCTGTGCTTTCCTCCTGCCACTTGTGCCTGTGGCGTCACTCTCAGTCCTACATCTTTCCTTTTTTATTTTAATCATCTTCTTGCCAACATCGTGGCAGAGAGGGCAGATGCCAGCTGTCACTAATCACTAATCAGCTGTCTTGCCCATTTTCACACCCAAAACTAAATCACATACACAGCAAACAATAAAGTGCACAACAAAGTCCATGATTAAGCTAGGCTATATACAGAAACAACAAATGGGACAAGCCTGACTAAGCAGTCCAGTTCTGTTTCACACTGTGACATACAATGAATTATGGCCTTTCGATATTTATTTCCTTTGCATTCTTTTTGTTCTCGACCTATCAGTTCTTCCTGTACACATCTGGTTCTGATTCTTATTCTTGTTTTCTCTCAGGAATAAAAGGACTGCAGGGACCACCTGGATTCCCTGGACCACGTGGACGACCTGGACCAGCTGCTTTCTGTGGACAAGGTGACCACATTTAAATGCAGCAACCTAATACATTTAGGCAAGGCAGGGCAAATTTATTTATACAGCACATTTCATGTACAAGACAATTCAAAGTGCTTTACATAAAACATTAAAAGCATTCCAGCAGGTTGCAGAAAGCAATGTGCTTTAACCATTTAGTTAAAAGCCTTTGAAAGCTTTAATTCTTCAGGAAACTGAATTTTTTTAAATTCTTCCTCACCAGTAGAAACTTGACTCAGGGTCATTTAATGAAATTCAGGACTGTATTTTGAAAGGCAATCTGTATTTAGTGGAAAGGTTGTAAGTGTGTGCATCATGCACAATTTACTCCCATTTTTATCTGGAACATTAAATGCTTCATAAAGTACTAACTTTCAGTTTATGTAACATTTTAAGTTGCATATTGCTGTGAATTAAATAAATAAAAATAAGTTCTTAGTTGGTTTATATTCAACATGTTTCAGCTGTGAACTTCATCTGAAAAACTTAACTGAACTTCTTCTGTTCACTTCAGATGACTTTGCTTCATTTGAAATGGAAGTTGAAAAATTAAAGGAGACCACTGCAAAGTTAGAGCTGGGTAAGTGTCCTGTTCAGTGCTTTAAAGTACAGCATTTGTTTAAGTAAGTAAGTAAGTAAGTGTTTAAGACTGGTGGTTAAGTATACCTGTTAGTGTTTTTTTAATTCTACATTGCACAACTTTTTTTTAAGTGTAAAATGTGTGTAAAACATGAAAAAAATTGAACATATATAAATCAATATTGTATTCTCAATAGAACATACAAAAAGCAAAAATCATATATTTAAAGTGAGACATTTTACTATTTAATGGAAAAAATGAGGTCATTCTGAATTTGTTGGCTGCAGCCCATCTAAAAAAGTGAGAATGGGGGAAACAAAAGCCTTATACTCTACCTTATAGAGGAAAAATCTGAAATAAAAGCTTCAGTCATCTGCAGCAACCTACATTTATAAACTGTGGAGTAATCAGTTTCAGTCATTTTTCTTCATGTAAAACTGTGAAGACTTTAAACATTTTAATATAATGTTATCAAAAGATTCCCAGAATTCTAAGATATCTCTCTGTTCAAGAGACATGTCTAAAAATCTGTAGACTTTACTCATGATCTTCTTGAATAAATACACATATAAAAGCAAACTCTGATGTGATGGAAATAACTGTATGGATTCAGCAACACTACTAGGAATGAACACAGTGCTTTCAAAATAGACTGGGGCAAAATGCTAAACTGTTATGTTTAAACATTTCATGTTTTCTACTTTAAAAATGATATTGGGTTATGACATTTTATAAATCATTTACTAATGTTTATATTTACTCTGCCAGCACCACAACCTTTTAGAGCCAGAGTTATAATGTGGTCCCTTTATATTTTAAATACAAAATAAGCTTAAGCTGTTTTCTTGAACACTGAGCTTGGTTCTCTCTGAGTGACATATAGCTAAAATGTTGTTAAGTGAACAACGTTATGTATTTCACCACCATTATGGTGTTATTTGTATGTATCAGAGTATAAGGATCAGATGGTTTTTCACTTATTCATGCCGTCCTGTTCTCCTTTTTCAGCTATAAACTTTAAGTTTGTGCGGAAGGCTGGTCAGAAATACTTTGTCTCCAACAAGGATAAAGGTTCGTTCTTCAAGGCCGTTGAGTTCTGCTCCCAACAAGGCCTCGAGCTGGCTCTGCCCCAGAGTGAGGAGGAGAACAACAAGCTGAAGCAGCTGTTTCATGAAGCTGATAAAAGAGCCTGGATCAATGTCAAGAATAAAAAAGCAGAGGGGAATTTTGAGGCTGACATGAACAGTCGACCTCTGACTTTTACCAAATGGGGAGAATCACAGCCAGATAAATCCATCCAGGACACTGGCTGCTCCATGTCAGATAACGGCATCTGGCGAGTGACACCTGACTGCTCTCTGAATGCTTACATCATCTGTCAGCTGTAGAAAGCTCCCATCTGCAACGCAGTCACTTTTTATACCTTTGATTTACTTTATATTAATGACTTCATTTCAGACTTGTTCAAAATTACATTTAGAAAAAATGAATTAATGAAAAAACAAAAAAAAACATAATGTAAGCCGTACAAGTGCAGAATCATAATCCTTTCTTTCTAACGCATGCACTACAACAAAATGTATATATGCAAAGTAGTCTCACATTTTCTGATGTTCAAGAGTTCATTTTTCATAAAACAAGAAAACAATAAAAAGAATTTTACAAGCAGACGTCACCATGATTGAATCTACAGTTTTTAAGTGTGTTGCTCCAGTCTGAGAATCACAGTTTGAAAGAGCCAGAGTTTACAAATGAGAAAAAGTTTCATCTAAATTAATGAACAGATTTTTATAGCTGGTTACTAATAATAACGTACATTTTTCATCTTTGTATACTTTCATTTCTACTCAGAGCCGAGACTCTTCTTGGTTTTCTCTTTGCTGTTTTAAAGGTTTGTGTGTGTGTGTGTGTGTGTGTTGTATGTGTGTGTGTGTGTGTGTGTGTGTGTGTGTCCATACTTATTAATTACAGTTAATTAATATCTGATACTCACATAAATACTGTACATGTTGGAGACTGAAAAAATATTGACCTCTTTCCTAAAAACCTTCAAAGCTTTTAATCAAACATATTATTTGTTAAAACTTTAGCTTTTAAAATCTATCAATCAAAAATTCAAAAGAGAATGATCACCCTTCCTAAAACAGCAGTAAACACTAATTTATAGTTTCCTCTAGCGAGCAAAGACAACTTAAAGTTAACTCAGTGCAGCAAGAAAGAAAAACACTGAAGAATGAATCACTGCTACTGATTGTAGGGTCTCTAAAAGCTTTTAGATTCTCTCCTGATGAGCAGGGTGGAGACTCATGTGACTGAATATTTTTAGAAGGACAGAGAAACAGAAGGTACAGGACACATCTTGAATTATTAAGTCAACGCTGGTCAGTAAGCCACTTTTTTAACAACTTACTTAAACTTATTAAATTCCAAATACAACTTCCGTATTTAGAAACCTAAGACAGAAAATTTGTCTTTTATTTGTCCTCACTTACCTGATGGCGTCCACTAACTCCAGTCAGCTTTCTTGCTTTCCTGGTCTCTAACCTGGCAGAAGATGTCCTGCAGGGCCCTGGGACTAGTTTATTTTACAGAATGTAGAAATGAAAGAAACTGACTGAATGACTGCAGCTGTTATTCCAGGAATACATCAGAGCTAACCAAGTTTATTTATATTACATTACAAAAGGCAAATGCACAGAGAGAAAAGCTAAATAAAAAGTGTGTTTTGTATCTTCATGCTTTTTATGTTACAAACCTGTACGGAGACATGGACAGTGATTCTGCTTTGCCTCCTTCAGTGAGGAAATTCTTTCCACCAGAACGACTGTGTGTCAAAATTGTTCAGTCAGGGTTTCTTCATATTAGCTAATACTTGTGGTTCCCTTTAATGCTTCTTGTTTTACATTGTTTAAACTTTCATTTCCACTGGGCTGGGCATCTGACTTCAAACTGTTTTTCTCATCATTTGTCTGGAAACAGCAGAAAAGCAGCAAATAGGAGATAATTCCATTTAAACTGTAAGTTTCCTTCCAACAATTATTAATATAGGTTAATATAATTAAAAACTTCTGGACAACTTCATTACTTTTGTGTTGAGACTATAATGTGTTTTTATGTTTACAAGATGCAAAAGTTAGTGGAAGTTGAACCCATTTAGCATTTAACTTTTCCCACCTTTTATTTGGAGTCTGTTAGAACATGGTAGCTAATAAATGCAGAAATTGTAGTAACAGACAAAAATTATTACTGTTGTAAACTTAATTAACTTGTTTTTTTATATCATCTTTCAAATATATTTCATGAATGAAAAAATATAACATTTCACAGATTTACCACAACATTGAGAAGATGAAGCTCTACCTTCTTTTCTGTGTCCACTGCTTGATGGCTCGTGTAGTCTACAGTCAGCTGGACGGTCTTCCTGGTCCCAAAGGTGACAAAGGAGATCCAGGAATTGAAGGACCCAGGGGAAAACCTGGTCATCCGGGAGTACCAGGTGAAACCGATTTTGTTTCCCTTTTACTTCACAATTGCTCTCCGAACTTTGTGTCATTGCTTTCACAGGGTTTTTTTAATCTCTGAGGAAAACTACGCAGTAAAGAAGTTCTTCTACCAAATGATGGAGCAACACATTTTTTAAAACCCTTTTAGACATTTTTCTTTCAAAGCAGTCATGATGATGATTAGATTGGAGTTTCTGTTTTTTCATAAATCAAATGAATTTTCCACTTTGACGAAGAACAAATTTCAACTAAAAATAAATAACAATTTCAAATTCTGCACAAATTTCCACTGCTGTAAGAATGAACGACAATCTAAATAGTATGTGTCTGCAGACCCGGAGACCTTCAAATACAGACCCGCCGTTCTGGAACTGCACTTCTAGACCCCTAATGTTTTTGCTACTAAATCAGCATCCAACCCAGATACCTCTTTTTCTGTGAAAACATTTTAAAGTGAAAACATTTAAAATAAAAGTTGCATTGAACCCAAATGGAAATAATGTTTAAACGCTCTTGAAGCTTCACACTAAAGCGTTCCCCTGTGAAAATGAATACTTCTGATTTTGAAAGAGCTGTTACGACCTCCTCTAGGGGTCAGGAGGACGGAACATAGTGAGTCGAACACCAGATGAAATAAAAATCCAGAATTTATTTGTCACAGTATAACATCCCTATGTCGACCTGTCCAAAAAGAAACCAAAATGTAATACAAACCAAACTAAAAGTGTCCCTTAGATGGTTAACAATTATTTGTCTAATCAAACAGAAAGTGTCCCAATTAACGGGTTTCACACACACAGGTGATTACGCAAGACAAAGCAACCAAAAAGCCCTTTGTATCTCAAACAGGGAGGCCAATTCAAACTCAGAACAACAAAGGAATTAACCACTATACTGTGTAACACCACAAACGAAAGTCCTTCTCACAACAAGACATGAAGTCACTCCCAAACCAACAAACAACTGTCCCACAGTCCAGTTGCTGACAGGCTGTGTCCCACTGTCCACAGTCTTCCTCGATTGCTGGTGCAGGTATAGAGTTAATGCAGGAGGTCTCCAGGGATTGGTCGGTCCTCCCTGAAGCACTCCGTCCTTGGGCCAATCGGGCGTCGAGGAGGCGGGACCTGTACTGTCACTCTTAATTTGTACGACAGCAGCTCCTTGAATTGATCAGCGCTTCAGTCCCTTGTGGCTGTAGCGCTGCCAGCCGTAACAGAGCTAAAAGTCTCTTCTTACAACAGCTTTGAAGCTTTATTACAGTTTAAATACGAATAGTTCAAAAGGTTTAGTTCACCCCAATATCAAACAATTTGATATACTGAATCAAACTAATAAACATTGATAATTATTAAATTTAGTTTAATCTGAATGTTTTTCTTAGAATTTTTTTAAATAGAAATATGCATTAATTGATATAAAGCTTTCACACATCAAATCAAACTTTATTTCTAAACCGTTTTCAAGCCGAAGGCAACACAAAGTGCTTCACATGATAAAAAAAAACTATTCTTGCCTTTTAAAATAAAACAAACCTTCACTCACCATAATAGACAACTTAACAATTTTCAAAAAAGAAAACACTTGTTATAGTCTCCCTCACACACAGTCACACACATGCATACACACACACAAACAAAGCTGCCTCGCTTCCTCCATTCTGCACAAGCATGACTCCCTCATTTCCATCTGTGAAATGAATGTAGGTATAAAATACTAAAAGTAATAAACATCTGGCTTGATGCTGCTGTGAGGAAACAACATATGTTGACTGATCCCAAATCATGCAAAATCTGCAGAGAAAAAACCAAACAAAACAAAACAAAAGTTTTGGTCCGGTAAGCAATCCCTCCAGCCGCCTCCAGCGTCACTGCGATCTGTAGCTCAGTCGTTGGCTGTCGTCTCCAGATTCACCTCCTCTGCCGCTGCCCAGTCTGCTTGCATCCTGTTTCTGGACATCTTCTCCGTTTCTGTGCTTTCCTCCTGCCACTTGTGCCTGTGGCGTCACTCTCAGTCCTACATCTTTCCTTTTTTATTTTAATCATCTTCTTGCCAACATCTGGCAGAGAGGGCAGATGCCAGCTGTCACTAATCACTAATCAGCTGTCTTGCCCATTTTCACACCCAAAACTAAATCACATACACAGCAAACAATAAAGTGCACAACAAAGTCCATGATTAAGCTAGGCTATATCAGGGCCGGTTCTAGGAATGCATATGAGGGGGCAGGTATAAATTTGAAGGGGGCATTATGAGTACATACTTCAGCATTTTCTTGTTGTTGTTTTTTAAGTGTTTCTTTAACGGAACTGTGCTGTTAGTGGAGTCCAACTTCAAAGAAATGGATTGCACTTTGTCAGGCCTCTACTCTAAGACCTGTCCAGCTTGGGTGTCCCACCTGAAACCAAAGCTCCTGCTGGTATAGCTCTTAGAGTCACTGAGGCACGCAAACCCCCTGACCACAATAAGGTGGCAATCCCTCAGGGGGGGAACAGAAAATATCAATAACAAAATGAAGTAAGAAAAAAGAAAAGAATGATCCATTATCAAAGCTTTAACAACCAACAAAATAACAATTGCCCTATTGGACAGCCATTAGATGTCTAAGCATTTTGAATAAATTTGAAACTAATAACAATAAACTCAACTATCTGTGTGTTTGTTTCTGTCTGTATATAGACCATAATGATTAAAGAATCATAACTATCAAGCACAACAATAACAGAGCAAAAAATTAAACCCCCTACCAAAATAAGGCAGTGAATCTTCAGGGGGAAATAATGATAATAATAAATGAAAATGAGTAAAAACTAAATGATCCTTCATCAAAATTTTAAGAACCAACAAGGCATACATGAAGCTCTGAGCTGAACTGCTGAAAGCAGCGGGAATGTAGAGTGAAACTTTCTGTTATTTTTTTCTTCAAACTAGCATGCTGAACTAAAGGCTGGGCGGAGCTTGAGGGGTCTCATATGCGCAGCTCGTTTTCCCTCAGTCTAGTACCGAGGAGGCAGTCACATCTATGGCCCGTGCGTGATTGATCACTGCTCCTACTAACAGGCGTAGACACGTTTAAATAGAACAGAAACAAACCCCAGTTGACAGAATAGATGCAATAAATACGTCTGTTATTATAAGTATTTATTCAGTATCGCTACAACACATTTAACAGAGCTTTACTCTATAAGTTTTACCGCTGGAGCTCAGCAGCCGCTCTCTCTACGAGGGGGAGAAATATGACACCGCAAGATCAGGCTGTATGTCAACTCATTTGCATACTAAACACTGATTGGTTGTTTTCTGTGGTGGTGGGAAGGACTTGTTGAAGACAGTACAATGGATCCTGTGAAGCTCCGACACACAGAGTTCAGTACAGAGGGGAGAGAGCGTTTGGAGAGATTTGCCCATTTCGGCGCATTTGATTGAGGGGGCAGAATGTTTGTTTGAGGGGGCACTGCCCCCTCTTGCCCCTGCGTAAAGCCGGCCTTGGGCTATATACAGAAACAACAAATGGGACAAGCCTGACAAAGCAGTCCAGTTCTGTTTCACACTGTGACTTACAATGAATTATGGCCTTTCGATATTTAATTCCTTTTGCATTCTTTTTGTTGTCGACCTATCAGTTCTTCCTGTACACATCTGATTCTGGTTCTTATTCTTGTTTTCTCCCAGGACCATCTGGACCGGTGGGACCACTTGGATTACGTGGACTACCTGGACAACCTGGACTAGTTGCTTTCTGTGGACGAGGTGACCACATTTAAATGTAGCAATCTTATACATTTAGGCAAGGCAGCGCAAATTTATTTATACACCACATTTCATGCACAAGACAATTAAAAGTGCTTTACATAAAACATTAAAAGCATTCCAGCAGGTTGCAGAAAGCAATGTGCTTTAACCATTTAGCTAAATGGTTAAAGCATTAAACGATTTACTTAAAGATGTCATCATCTCATACCACACGCTCATACCACAACTTTGTCTCGTGAGAGTTCATGGAAGCTTTAGATCTAATGTTAATAAGGTGTGCTCTGATTGGCTGCAGGGAGGCCAAAGTCAGAAGGGGGGCTGGCCCAGCACAGTGCGTCTGACTTAAAAACATTAACAGCTTAGTAAGCGAACCTGACCGAGCAGGAGCTCATGAAATCCAGCCATTTATGTTTGAACCAGACTCTGAGCCTTAGAGTGTGTAATATTTCTGCTTTGTTGGCAGTCTTTCCTTAGCATACAGGAATCAATGAGACAACATACACGTCCATCACGTTATACGTACTATTATTTATTTTTTTAACACCTTCGTCCCATCCCGTCTGGCAACAGGAAACCGATTATACTAGAAATCATTTAAAATATGAAATGCAGTAATGAAGACGCTAAAACAGGGATGCAGAAAACATTTTATTTAAACTTTTTATTAAATCATTTCTCCCTTGCCGCCTCCTCTTCTCCACAGCAGCGTCCTAACCCGCAGGTGGTAAAAGCCTCAGTGCCACTGCTGGCTCGGTAGTTCGATGCCACAGTGACCTACGGTGAACACAGAATGGAAGTTTATATAAAAGCAAACATTATTATGTACTTTATGGGTACTTTGTACATCACTTTAGATAAGCGTCTGCAATCAGCTACGGCTTCGTCAGCGGTACCATGGAAACGGGCCGGTTCAATAAAAAAGCGGTGTTTCCTAATCAGTTTTCAGATCAAGGACCATTTCGTTTACGCCAGAGACCCCGCAGTGCTTAATTTGGAGGTTCAGCAATCATGAATAAACATACGGAACCTATAGCATTAATCATTTTTAACACTTATAGCCCATCTAGATCCGCGAAATCGGTTATAAAACTGCTAACATTTACGTTGCTAACTCTACTGCAGCCTCCAACAAATGATCAGATCCATAACTGTCATCAGGGATAGAAGAGATAAGAAGCATGCTGCAATTTATATTAGAATTATGATCAAATATCTTCATACTTACAACAGTTGAAAATACCCTCCGCCTGCATCGGTACCGCTGAGTCGGTGGCTGCCAGCTCTGAAAAACTGGTTGAAAGTCCCTCCCCTTCCGCTACGTCAGCAAGATGGCGTCCGTTTAGTGCGTGTAGTGTCCATCATTTCGCACTAGATTTTTGGCCGAGTTTAGGGCAGCATCCGGGTACTTTCAGTGCACTGAGTTTTTACTGAAATTTCTGTGTCAGCGCACTAAGCACTTAAATGTAGTGTTCGAAGTATAGAAGTGCGCGGTTTGGGACACACCCTATGTGTTTGTAACTGATAATGGGTCTGTGACTCACGTTCCCTCCCCATGCTGCTCGGCCTGGCTGAAGCTTCTCTTTCCAGGGAGGGGGGCAGAGAGGCTACCTGGTCCAGGTACTCCTGGTTAGCAGCTTTTCAAATGGACTTTCAGATTCAAGTTTTTTTTCCCTTCCACATATTGTACCACCTGCTTGTTCTACAAGGCACTTTTATCTTTGGCATGGTCACAATGAAAGAAATTCTAAATAGGACTCTCCTCGCTTTCTCCCAACTTTCTCCATAGCATCACGCTAGCCGGTGGACACGGTGTTGACATGTGATGTGAGGACCTTCGTAACTTGGCGTAAATCCAGCAGAGCGATGTAAAATGATTATTTATTTATCCGGAAAATTAGTTATGAAAGACTGTCTGAGAACCAAGGATTGTCCCTTCCACTGATTCTAAACTTTTTGATAGATATGTGTTTGTTTACAATGGAAGGAAAAATTTAATTAAGAAATTCCCATGCCAATTCAGCATCTGAAATCAAAGACATCCTGCTAAGATCACTGTGATACACATTATGCAGAAAGACCTGTTGTTCAAAACTTTTAAAGTGTCTTTTTAAGATGACGTGAGGTTTTACCTTGGGGCTTTTGTATTTCTTACACAAGCAACTACACAATGATCACTGACATCATTACAAAATATGGCAGCGGGGGTGTATTTATAATCTGTTTGTTATAATTAGATAAAGCAGGGTTGATTTTATTTGTGATTTGGGGCTTATTCTTGTTGCTTGCCAATTTAGATCATCCATAAGAATACATTCAGTGTCCTTTATTTCGTGTAATATATCGAACATAGATTGAAAAGCATCTTTTGAAGCAGATGGGGGTGATTGGCTGCCTGTCCGACCAATCCAAACAAAGTAGTGCCGTGGGCAGAGCTGGGGCTGAGCACTGAGAGCTAAGCATGCAGCAACAGGAAAAACTATGTTTTGTTGATGGTGATTAAGGGTGATGAGCAGAAAGGACTGTATTGATGGACTGGTCCAGATATCAGTAATCACTACAGGTAGTCGGGTAAGGACTTGATTGATGTCGGAGAATGGATCTTAATGTTATTTATTGAACATGTATTGCCAATCATGGTATGTTCATTGGACGCATGAAGGCACACAAGGGAACTTATTAATAGCTTGAGGCATTATTATGGAACAAAAACTGTTCATAATACTGAACGAACAGCATCAGAGGAGCCCTTAGGTCTGCAGGCTGATTCACTGTGACGGGAATGCAGGCTTGTGATTGGATGATCAGTGAATCCATCCGCTGTTCATGTGCAACCCCTGCAGGCCCCCTCATGAACCTATGCACAGGCATTGGATGAAACTGTGAACACAGAATCTTAAAGGGACCCGCAGTGAGAGTGCACGATAGGAATGCACAAGGTGAATAAAGCAGTGTTAATTTCTGAACAGCCGCCCCCAACTTCACTGAGTGAAGTTGCTGTCCTTTAAGTCAGTTAGGTGAAATCTGAAGGAAGGGCTGGAAGCTTGATGAGCCGAGAAACTGGACGTGTGTAGGTTCGGTCCTTGACGTTGACTTGTGCTGTCCGTATCCGGCCATCTGCTCCAGGGATGATGGTTGTAATATTCCCCACAGGCCACAGAGCCCGTGGGAGTTGGTGGTCGATGATCATGACGATGTCATCCTGTTTTAAGTTGTCCTTCTCCAGTTGCCATTTCGAACGTGTCTGCAGAGAGGGCAGGTAGTTGGTGATGAATTTGGACCAGAACTGGTCAGCAAGCACCTGACACTGTCTCCACTTGCGTCGGCTGAGGAGCTCACTGTCACAGTAGACTACCTGAGGCAAAGTTGGGTCGCGCCGCCCCATCAGCAACATGTTTGGTGTAATGGGGTCTGGGTCAGCGATGTCAGCTGAAGCATAACCCAGGGGCTTAGAATTGATGATGCCCTCCACTTCCATCAGGATCGTCGTCAGGACATCTTCGCTAACGGTCTGGGCTCCCAGAATAGTACGAAGGGCAGATTTAATGGAGCGAATCTCACGTTCCCAGGACCCCCCAAAATGAGGAGAATTTGGAGGGTTGAATTTGAAGTTGATCTGTTGACTTGCCAGTAGTGCTTGCAGTTGTGGGGTGAGTGCTTTGAATGCCTCCTGGAGCTCTGAACTGCCACCTCTGAAATTAGTGCCTTGATCTGAAATCAGTTCGTGAGGCTTGCCATGACGGGCGATGAAACGTCGTAATGCCATCAAAAAGGCATCCGTGTCCATGCTGGTGAGGAGATCCAGATGAATGGCACGCGTGGTAAGGCATTTGAAAACTATACCCCATCGCTTTTCAGTCCGCCTCTCGATTTTGATGAGGTAGGGCCCGAAGCAATCCATCCCTGTCGAATAAAAGACTGGATGATGGAGACGCAGGCTGGAGGGTGGAAGATCAGCCATTCTGGGGACAACCGGACGGGCTCGCCACCTTTGGCATTCAGGACAGCTGTACTGATGTTTCTTGACGGCTGCTCTCCCCCGCAATATCCAGAACCGCCGACGCAACTCTGCGTACACTCTCTCTGTTCCTGGATGTGCAAGTCGAGCATCAAAATCTTGGATGGTGAGCTGAGTGATGGGATGATGTGGGTCAAGCACAATCGGGTGCAGGGCCCCTTGCTCCAAAGTCTCACATCTCCGAAGTCGTCCTCCCACACGGATCAGCTGAACGTCTGCATCGTATTCTGGAGCCAATGTGAGGAGCCTGCTGTTGTGGGGGACTGATTTACCTTGTGAGAGCAGGTGGAAGTCATCTTGAAAACAGTCTGTCTGCACAGCTCTGAGTAGGGCCATTTCAGCTTGTCTGTAGTCTTCTGCTGTGGGACCTGGTCTGATGGCCGCCCCATAACGGGGTCTGACAGAAGCATCCAGCAGCTCCTGGTAGGTGCTGAAGTTTCCGGCGTGAGGCAGAGGTGGGTTGGAACTCACTGTTAGGTGGCCACAGAAATGTGACTTGCGGAGTTCCTCTGGATCATCAGATGATGTGATGTCTAGACCCACAGGCCATGAAGCTTCATCCTGCTGCAAGAATGGTGGGCTGTTGATCCAGCGGTGACCTTGAAGCAACTGTGACAGAGTTAGCCCCCTCGTGATGTCATCGGCAGGATTTTCGGACGAAGCAACATGCCTCCATATGCTACCCTCCGTCAGCTCCTGAATGTCGGCCACCCTGGTGCCAACAAACACCTTATAGAGGCAGGATTGAGACTGCAGCCAGCCTAACACAGTGGTCGAGTCGGTCCAGTAAGTGATGCTGGCGATGGCCAATGTGAGCTCTTTCTTAAGGACAGCCGCTAGCTGGGCACCAGTGTGGGCAGCACAGAGTTCCAATCTGGGAATTGACTGCTGTCGGACAGGGGCAACCCGTGACCTGGCTGCCAGGAAAGCCAGTTGAATGGAGCCTGTCTCATCCTCTGTCCTGAGATAGGCTACTGCCCCGTATGCCCTCTCTGATGCGTCTGTGAAGATGTGTATGGTCTGAGTGGATGTCATCTTCTCTGTGCCTGGTTGCACATAGCACCGGGGGAGTGTGAGGGATGGGAGCCGATGGAGTTCGTTCTCCCACAGGTGCCACAACTTCAAGATGTCCTCAGGCAGGTTCGGGTCATCCCAGTCTCTTCTCTTCCTCCATAACTGCTGCACCAGGATTTTTGCTCGCGTGGTGTATGGAATAAGCAGACCAAGAGGGTCGTATTGGCTGGCTAGGACCCGATAGATGCTCCGCATAGTAGGTTCTGGATGGTCTGAGTGGCGGAGCCGGTAAGTGAGCGTGTCGGACATGCAGTGCCAGAGAAGTCCTAGGGTCCTCTCCTGAGGATCTGCAACCTCATATGACAACCAGAGTTCACAGCTCTCTGATTTGATGTCAGCTGGCAGGTCGCTGATGATGTCTGGCTGGTTTGAAGCCCACTGGCGCAGCTCGAACCCACCTGACCGTAGTAGTGGCTGCAACTTGCTGACGAGTTGCCTGGCTTCAGAAGTGGTCGTGAAGCTTTGCAGGAGATTGTCCACATAAAAACAGTGCTCAATGCAGTGGCGGGTATCTTCCTCGGGGCCGCTGTGATCCTGGACGTGTTTCTGGAGGGCGAAAGTGGCGCAGCAAGGGCTACAAGTTGTCCCGAATGGGAGCACCTGCCACTCATAGACGTCTGGTTCCCTGCTGCGATCCATTTGCCGCCACAAGAAGCGCAGATAGGGTTTGTCCTGAGGAAGGAGACGCACCTGATGGAACATCCCTTTGATGTCGCTGCTGATGGCGATGGAATGTTGCCTGAAGCGGAGCAGCACACCAAGTAGGGATGAACCTAGAGTGGGACCGGGAAGGAGCTGTTCGTTCAGGTTTTCATCTTGATAGGTGAAAGAACAATTGAACACAATGCGGTCCTTGCCATTGTGATGGACCATGTGATGTGGGATAAACCATGCACAGTCACTAGTCTCTACTTCTGTGGAGGAAAGTCTTTTCACGTAGCCAGAATCAAGCAGCTTCTTGAGTTCCTGCTTGTATGAGTCCGCTCTAGTGGGCTCCCGAGCCAGGCGTTTCTCTGTACCCCGGAGATGGCCGAGAACTGCTTCTTTGGGAGCACGGAGCATTGGAGTGCTGTCTTTCCACAGGAGGGGTGTGGCGTACCGCAGAACACCGCTCACTTCCACTCTGACAGTTTGTTCCTCCAACCTCCTGACAGCTGCTGTGTCCTGCTTTGACCGCGTAGCCAGCTTCTCATTCCGATATGGCATTACATCCATCTGCCATAGCTTAGACACGTGCTGGAGGAGCTCTGATGAGGGGGAGGGAGAGCTGGTGAATAGGCACTGAATAGGTGAAGGCTGATGGATGAGTACCTTGGCAGGACCCTGCAGTGTCCAACCCAGCCGTGTTTTCAGTGCGACTGGTCCCCCTGGTGGACCTAGGCGTACTGGCTCGACCGGTGTTAGCAGGTGTGGGTAGTCGGACCCGATAAGCAGTAGTGGCTGTGCATTTGAGGATGACTGAAGAGGTAAACCTCTGAGGTAGCGATATGTCCTTTGTAGGGCCTCTACTGGATGGGAATGTGCGGACAGACCAAGTTCGGCAGATGAAAACGCACGCTTGATTCTGTAGCGTTTCTGCGGTTGGCCTACTGGTGATAAGGAGAAAGAGACCGACATCCCTGGCACACTTCTGGCATCCTGGCGGATTGTTCTGAGTGCCAGACTCTCTCTCTGGCCCTGCAGGCCAAGTTCCTGGACGGCCTGGTGAAGAATGATGGTGCGCTCAGACCCATCGTCCAGGATGGCGTAGGTCTCCACCATCTTTTCTCTATGATGAAGACACACTTTCACCATTTTAAGCAACACACAGCGACTCCTGCGTGCTGGGTCCAAATAGTATGTCACTGGCTGACTGGAGGGAGGAGTTGTGGTCCTCTCTACCTTGTTGGAGCTATTCACCTCATGTAACACCTCCAAATGTATGCGATCACACTTCTGGCACCGGGCTTTCAAGTAACACTGTGCGGCTTGGTGGTCTCTCCCACACCTCCAACAGCGTTTTCCTTCTTTAATCCAACTCACCCGCTGCTCTGTGGATAACTGCTTGAATGCAGTGCACTGGTTGAAATAGTGCATCTGACTGTCACAGAAGGGGCAATACTTTTTTGGTTTTGTCGCTTTCTGAGATGGGGTTTTCACCAGTTCCAAATGCTTTGAGGGGGGGTCGACCAGCAGTACAGTAGTGGAGCGGGTGGACTGAGTCTGTTTCCGTTTAACATGTCTATGCTTGTCAGCTTGGCTCTCATTCGAAGCTTGAGGACGGTGAACTTCATCTTCCTGCACCCGGACTTCGTACTCAAGCCATTCGGCAAAGTCCAGCAATGTAGGAATGGGAATCTGGAGGGGGTTAATGAACCTCTTGAACTGAGAGCGGAGGTCATGTGGAAGCTTTGACAGTAAGCGGGACACATGCGATCCGCATTCTAGCTCAGTTCTGCCTTCGTTCCCCAGTTGTCCCAGCATCCCCACAAGGGCTCTCACCTTTAAGGCAAACATGCGGAAACCTCTGCTGTCTCCACTCTTGATGGATGGCTCTGCCAATACCTCTGTGATGCGCTGAAGAGCCAGTTTGTGTGGCTGTCTGTACAGATCAGTGAGCGCAGTCATGGTGCTGGTATATGGCTGACTAGAATTACTGTACGAGTCCGCGATGAGCAGGGCATCCTCTAGCTTCAGGTGATCCACCAATATTTGGTATTTAAACCACTCAGTGGCGTCGGCAGGCAGGAGGTTCTCCAGGGCCAGCTTCAGTCGGGCTAACTGACGAGGGTCATCCTCACTGAACAATGGAATGTGAGGTTTTGGCCCACGGTAGGTGAGCTCTTGGTTAAGCGGCATAGAAGACTGACTCACGGGAGGTGATGGAGGTTGATTGTAGGGCCCCTGGTCCTCTCTCCTTCGGCCTACTGGCGGCTGAACGTGTGGCCGACTTGAGGTGGTCCTTGGGATTTGAGGCCGAGTGTATGACCCTACGTCTGCTATGGTGGAGACTAGGGGGCCAGGAGTTCGGGTTTTGTTATCGGAGTGGATGCTCATACCTCTCAGACTGTCACTCAGAAGTGGCCCCTGTTGAAGCAGCGGCTCATGCAGTGGCATTGGCCCTGGTGCACCAAGTGGGGTGTGATAAAACACTGGTGGCGGTGGTGGCATTGGCTGTCGTGAGGTGCGATGCAGTTGTGTGTAGAGAACACGTGGAGTGGTGCAGACTACCTCTCGTAGTTCATCCTCTTCCTCTATGATGGGCTGATTGGAGGGCTGAAGAGGAGGAGGAGTGTAATCTAAAGGGAGAGGAGGCAGAGAGGGGCTGCTCTCTTCTACATCAACAGACTGGCTTGGAATTAGCGGCCCAGCGGCGCCATACTGATGAGCTCTGTGAGGTTGAGGTGGCTGAGATGTGATGGCTCGGAGTACTTCCTGCATCTGTTGACGTAGTAGCCGGTTATCCTCCTGCACCTCTTGAAGGGCTGAAAGAACGCTGGCTGGATCCAGGTTCCGAGCTTGGGCAACATGAGGGGTTTGAACAACAGGGGGTGTTGGTACTGCATCCCGGGGCCTGCTCTCACTGATACTAGAGTGAATCTGTGGAGGGGGTGCTGGTTGAGGAAGCCGAAGTTCAGGCAGAGTTACTAGGAAGTCATCAAGACGGCGAGGTTGATGTCTGATGCGTCGTGGACGGCCAACACCCTCAGGCAGAGACATCTTGCTGTAGAAATCACTGTCTCCGGCTCGAAGGACCTTGTTTTGTTGATGGTGATTAAGGGTGATGAGCAGAAAGGACTGTATTGATGGACTGGTCCAGATATCAGTAATCACTACAGGTAGTCGGGTAAGGACTTGATTGATGTCGGAGAATGGATCTTAATGTTATTTATTGAACATGTATTGCCAATCATGGTATGTTCATTGGACGCATGAAGGCACACAAGGGAACTTATTAATAGCTTGAGGCATTATTATGGAACAAAAACTGTTCATAATACTGAACGAACAGCATCAGAGGAGCCCTTAGGTCTGCAGGCTGATTCACTGTGACGGGAATGCAGGCTTGTGATTGGATGATCAGTGAATCCATCCGCTGTTCATGTGCAACCCCTGCAGGCCCCCTCATGAACCTATGCACAGGCATTGGATGAAACTGTGAACACAGAATCTTAAAGGGACCCGCAGTGAGAGTGCACGATAGGAATGCACAAGGTGAATAAAGCAGTGTTAATTTCTGAACAAACTAAAAACAGAAAAACTGGGAGCCATCTTCAAAAGAATGGCTTTCAGAGAAATTAACACTTCGGTCCAACACCAATATATATGATTTAACTTAAAAAAGTGCAGTTGTATCACAATTCTAATCAGCCTTTGAAAGCTTTAATTCTTCAGGAAACTGAATTTTTTTAAATTCTTCCTCACCAGTAGAAACTTCACTCAGGGTCATTTAATGAAATTCAGGACTGTATTTTGTAAGGCAATCTGTATTTAGTGGAAAGGTTGTAAGTGTGTGCATCATGCACAATTTACTCCCATTTTTATCTGGAACATTAAATGCTTCATAAAGTACTAACTTACAGTTTATGTAACATTTTAAGTTGCATATTGCTGTGAATTAAATAAATAAAAATAAGTTCTTAGTTGGTTTATATTCAACATGTTCCAGCTGTGAACTTCATCTGAAAAACTTAACTGAACTTATTCTGTTCACTTCAGGTGACTTTGTTTCATTTGAAATGGAAGTTGAAAAATTAAAGAAGACCACTGCAAAGTTAGAGCTGGGTAAGTGTCCTGTTCAGTGCTTTAAAGTACAGCATTTGTGTGAGTAAGTAAGTAAGTAAGTGTTTGAGACTGGTGGTTAAGTATACCTGTTAGTGTTTTTTTAATTCTACATTGCACAACTTTTTTTTAAGTGTAAAATGTGTGTAAAACATGAAAAAATTGAACATATATAAATCAATATTGTATTCTCAATAGAACATACAAAAAGCAAAAATCATATATTTAAAGTGAGACATTTTACTATTTAATGGAAAAAATGAGGTCATTCTGAATTTGTTGGCTGCAGCCCATCTAAAAAAGTGAGAATGGGGGAAACAAAAGCCTTATACTCTACCTTATAGAGGAAAAATCTGAAATAAAAGCTTCAGTCATCTGCAGCAACCTACATTTATAAACTGTGGAGTAATCAGTTTCAGTCATTTTTCTTCATGTAAAGCTGTGAAGACTTTAAACATTTTAATATAATGTTATCAAATGATTCCCAGAATTCTAAGATATCTCTCTGTTCAAGAGACATGTATAAAAATCTGTAGACATTACTCATGATCTTCTTGAATAAATACACATATAAAAGCAAACTCTGATGTGATGGAAATAACTGTATGGATTCAGCAACACTACTAGGAATGAACACAGTGCTTTCAAAATAGACTGGGGCAAAATGCTAAACTGTTATGTTTAAACATTTCATGTTTTCTACTTTAAAAATGATATTGGGTTATGACATTTTATAAATCATTTACTAATGTTTATATTTACTCTGCCAGCACCACAACCTTTTAGAGCCAGAGTTATAATGTGGTCCCTTTATATTTTAAATACAAAATAAGCTTAAGCTGTTTTCTTGAACACTGAGCTTGGTTCTCTCTGAGTGACATATAGCTAAAATGTTGTTAAGTGAACAACGTTATGTATTTCACCACCATTATGGTGTTATTTGTATGTATCAGAGTATAAGGATCAGATGGTTTTTCACTTATTCATGCCGTTCTGTTCTCCTTTTCAGCTATAAACTTTGACTTTGTGCGAAAGGCTGGTCAGAAATACTTTGTTTCCAACAAGGATAAAGATTCGTTCTCCAAGGCCGTTGAGTTCTGCTCCCAACAAGGCCTCGAGCTGGCTCTGCCCCAGAGTGAGGAGGAGAACAGCAAGCTGAAGCAGCTGTTTGATGAAGCTGATAAAAGAGCCTGGATCAATGTCAAGAATAAAAAAGCAGAGGGGAATTTTGAGGCTGACATGAACAGTCGACCTCTGACTTTTACCAAATGGGGAGAATCACAGCCAGATAAATCCATCCAGGACACTGGCTGCTCCATGTCAGATAACGGCATCTGGCGAGTGACAGCTGACTGCTCTCTGAATGCTTACATCATCTGTCAGCTGTAGAAAGCTCCCATCTGCAACGCAGTCACTTTTTATACCTTTGATTTACTTTATATTAATGACTTCATTTCAGACTTGTTCAAAATTACATTTAGAAAAAATGAATTAATGAAAAAACAAAAAAAAAACATAATGTAAGCCGTACAAGTGCAGAATCATAATCCTTTCTTTCTAACGCATGCACTACAACAAAATGTATATATGCAAAGTAGTCTCACATTTTCTGATGTTCAAGAGTTCATTTTTCATATAACAAGAAAACAATAAAAAGAATTTTACAAGCAGATGTCACCATGATTGAATCTACAGTTTTTAACTGTGTTGCTCCAGTCTGAGAATCACAGTTTGAAAGAGCCAGAGTTTACAAATGAGAAAAAGTTTCATCTAAATTAATGAACAGATTTTTATAGCTGGTTACTAATAATAACGTACATTTTTCATCTTTGTATACTTTCATTTCTACTCAGAGCCGAGACTCTTCTTGGTTTTCTCTTTGCTGTTTTAAAGGTTTGTGTGTGTCTGTGTGTGTTGTATGTGTGTGTGTCCATACTTATTAATTACAGTTAATTAATATCTGATACTCACATAAATACTGTATACTCTAGTTAGGAGACTGAAAAAATATTGACCTCTTTTCTAAAAACCTTCAAAGCTTTCAATCAAACATATTATTTGTTAAAATTTTAGCTTTTAAAATCTATCAAACAAAAATTCAAAAGAGAATGATCACCCTTCCTGAAACAGCAGTAAACACTAAATTATAGTTTCCTCTAGCGAGCAAAGACAACTTAAAGTTAAGTCAGTGCAGCAAGAAAGAAAAACACTAAAGAATGAATCACTGCTACTGATTGTAGGGTCTCTAAAAGCTTTTAGATTCTCTCCTGATGAGCAGGGTGGAGACTCATGTGCCTGAATATTTTTAGAAGGACAGAGAAACAGAAGGTACAGGACACATCTTGAATTATTAAGTCAACGCTGGTCAGTAAGCCACTTTTTAAACAACTTACTTAAACTTATTAAATTCAAAATACAACTTCCGTATTTATAAAACTTAAGATATAAAATTAGTCTTTTATTTGTCTTCATCTACCTGATGGCATCCACTAACTCCAGTCAGCTTTCTTGCTTTCCTGGTCTCTAACCTGGCAGAAGATGTCCTGCAGGGCCCTGGGACTAGTTTATTTTACAGAATGTAGAAATGAAAGAAACTGACTGAATGACTGCAGCTGTTATTCCAGGAATACATCAGAGCTAACCAAGTTTATTTATATTACATTACAAAAGGCAAATGCACAGAGAGAAAAGCTAAATAAAAAGTGTGTTTTGTATCTTCATGCTTTTTATGTCACAAACCTGTACGGAGACATGGACAGTGATTCTGCTTTGCCTCCTTCAGTAAGGAAGTTATTTCCACCAGAATGACTGTGTGTCAAAATTGTTCAGTCAGGGTTTCTTCATATTAGCTAATACTTGTGGTTCCCTTTAATGCTTCTTGTTTTACATTGTTTAAACTTTCATTTCCACTGGGCTGGGCATCTGACTTCAAACTGTTTTTCTCATCATTTGTCTGGAAACAGCAGAAAAGCAGCAAATAGGAGATAATTCCATTTAAACTGTAAGTTTCCTTCCAACAATTATTAATATAGGTTAATATAATTAAAAACTTCTGGACAACTTCATTACTTTTGTGTTGAGACTATAATGTGTTTTTATGTTTACAAGATGCAAAAGTTAGTGGAAGTTGAACCCATTTAGCATTTAACTTTTCCCACCTTTTATTTGGAGTCTGTTAGAACATGGTAGCTATTAAATGCAGAAATTGTAGTAACAGACAAAAATTATTACTGCTGTAAACTTAATTAACCTGTTTTTTGTGTAGTTTATATCATCTTTCAAATATATTTCATGAATAAAAAAATATAACATTTCACAGAATTCACCACAACATTGAGAAGATGAAGCTCTACCTTCTTTTCTGTGTCCACTGCTTGATGGCTCGTGTAGTCTACAGTCAGCTGGACGGTCTTCCTGGTCCCAAAGGTGACAAAGGAGATCCAGGAATGGCAGGACCCAGGGGAGAACCTGGTCGTCCGGGACTAGAAGGTGAAACCGATTTTGTTTCCCTTTTACTTCACAATTTGCCAACCGAAATTTGTGTCATTGCTTTCACAGGGTTATTTTTTATTTTGTTTTTTTTTTCCATCTCTGAGGAAAACTACGCAGTAAAGAAGTTCTTCTACCAAATGATGGAGCAACACATTTTTTAAAACCCTTTTAGACATTTTTCTTTCAAAAGCAGTCATGATGATGTTACATTGCAGTTTCTGTTTTTTCATAAATCAAATGAATTTTCCACTTTGACAAAGAACAAATGTCAACTAAAGATAAAGAACAATTTCAAATTCAGCACAAATTTCCACTGCTGTAAGAATGAACGACAATCTAAATAGTATGTGTCTGCAGACCCGGAGACCTTCAAATACAGACCCGCCGTTCTGGAACTGCACTTCTAGACCCCTAATATTTTTGCTACTAAATCAGCATCCAACCCAGATACCTCTTTTTCTGTGAAAACATTTTAAAGTGAAAACATTTAAAATAAAAGTTGCATTGAACCCAAATGGAAATAATGTTTAAACGCTCTTGAAGCTTCACACTAAAGCGTTCCCCTGTGAAAATGAATACTTCTGATTTTGAAAGAGCTGTTACGACCTCCTACTTCTAGGAGTCAGGAGGACGGAACATAGTGAGTCGAACACCAGATGAAATAAAAATCCAGAATTTATTTGTCACAATATAACATAAATGGGTTCACAAACAAATAAACGCCATCCGTATGTCGACCTGTCCAAAAAGAAACCAAAATGTAATACAAACCAAACTAAAAGTGTCCCTTAGAGGGTTAACAATTATTTGTCTAATCAAACAGAAAGTGTCCCGATTAACGGGTTTCACACACAAGTCCAGTTGCTGACAGGTTGTGTCCCACTGTCCACAGTCTTCCTCGATTGCTGGTGCAGGTATAGATTTAATGCAGGAGGTCTCCAGGGATTGGTCGGTCCTCCCTGAAGCACTCCGTCCTTGGGCCAATCGGGCGTCGAGGAGGCGGGACCTGTACTGTCACTCTTAATTTGTACGACTGCAGCTCCTTGGATTGATCAGCGCTTCAGTCCCTTGTGGCTGTAGCGCTGCCAGCCGTAACAGAGCTAAAAGTCTCTTCTTACAACAGCTTTGAAGCTTTATTACAGTTTAAATACGAATAGTTCAAAAGGTTTAGTTCACCCCAATATCAAACAATTTGATATACTGAATCAAGCAGTAAACATTGATAATTATTCAATTTTGTTTAATCTGAATATTTTTCTTAAAATTGCACAGAAATATGCATTAATTGATATAAAGCTTTCACAAATCAAATCAAACTTTATTTCTAAACCGCTTTTCAAGCCGAAGGCAACACAAAGTGCTTCACACGATAAAAAAACTATTCTTGCCTTTTAAAATAAAACAAGCCTTCACTCACCATAATAGACAACTTAACAATTTTCAAAAAAGAAAACACTTGTTATAGTCTCCCTCACACACAGTCACACACATGCATACACACACACAAACAAAGCTGCCTCGCTTCCTCCATTCTGCACAAGCATGACTCCCTCATTTCCATCTGTAAAATGAATGTAGGTATAAAATACTAAAAGTAATAAACATCTGGCTTGATGCTGCTGTGAGGAAACAACATATGTTGACTGATCCCAAATCATGCAAAATCTGCAGAGAAAAACCAAACAAAACAAAACAAAAGTTTTGGTCCGGTAAGCAATCCCTCCAGCCGCCTCCAGCGTCACTGCGATCTGTAGCTCAGTCGTTGGCTGTCGTCTCCAGATTCACCTCCTCTGCCGCTGCCCAGTCTGCTTGCATCCTGTTTCTGGACATCTTCTCCGTTTCTGTGCTTTCCTCCTGCCACTTGTGCCTGTGGCGTCACTCTCAGTCCTACATCTTTCCTTTTTTATTTTAATCATCTTCTTGCCAACATCTGGCAGAGAGGGCAGATGCCAGCTGTCACTAATCACTAATCAGCTGTCTTGCCCATTTTCACACCCAAAACTAAATCACATACACAGCAAACAATAAAGTGCACAACAAAGTCCATGATTAAGCTAGGCTATATACAGAAACAGTAAATGGGACAAGCCTGACAAAGCAGTCCAGTTCTGTTTGACACTGTGACATACAATGAATTATGGCCTTTCAATATTTATTTCCTTTTGCATTCTTTTTGTTCTTCCTGTACACATCTGGTTCTGGTTCTTATTCTTGTTTTCTCCCAGGACCATCTGGACCGCCGGGACCACCTGGATTCCCTGGACCACGTGGACGACCTGGACCAGCTGCTTTCTGTGGACAAGGTGACCACATTTAAATGCAGCAACCTAATACATTTAGGCAAGACAGGGCAAATTTATTTATACACCACATTTCATGTACAAGACAATTCAAAGTGCTTTACATAAAACATTAAAAGCATTCCAGCAGGTTGCAGAAAGCAACGTGCTTTAACCATTTAGTTAAAAGCCTTCGAAAGCTTTAATTCTTCAGGAAACTGAATTTTTTAAAATACTTCCTCACCAGTAGAAACTTGACTCAGGGTCATTTAATGAAATTCAGGACTGTATTTTGTAAGGCAATCTGTATTTAGTGGAAAGGTTGTAAGTGTGTGCATCATGCACAATTTACTCCCATTTTTATCTGGAACATTAAATGCTTCATAAAGTACTAACTTACAGTTTATGTAACATTTTAAGTTGCATATTGCTGTGAATTAAATAAATAAAAATAAGTTCTTAGTTGGTTTATATTCAACATGTTTCAGCTGTGAACTTCATCTGAAAAACTTAACTGAACTTATTCTGTTCACTTCAGATGACTTTGCTTCATTTCAAATGGAAGTTGAAAAATTAAAGGAGACCACTGCAAAGTTAGAGCTGGGTAAGTGTCCTGTTCAGTGCTTTAAAGTACAGCATTTGTTTAAGTAAGTAAGTAAGTAAGTGTTTGAGACTGGTGGTTAAGTATACCTGTTAGTGTTTTTTTAATTCTACATTGCACAACTTTTTTTAAGTGTAAAATGTGTGTAAAACATGAAAAAATTGAACATATATAAATCAATATTGTATTCTCAATAGAACATACAAAAAGCAAAAATCATATATTTAAAGTGAGACATTTTACTATTTAATGGAAAAAATGAGGTCATTCTGAATTTGTTGGCTGCAGCCCATCTAAAAAAGTGAGAATGGGGGAAACAAAAGCCTTATACTCTACCTTATAGAGGAAAAATCTGAAATAAAAGCTTCAGTCATCTGCAGCAGCCTACATTTATAAACTGTGGAGTAATCAGTTTCAGTCATTTTTCTTCATGTAAAACTGTGAAGACTTTAAACATTTTAATATAATGTTATCAAAAGATTCCCAGAATTCTAAGATATCTCTCTGTTCAAGAGACATGTATAAAAATCTGTAGACATTACTCATGATCTTCTTGAATAAATACACATATAAAAGCAAACTCTGATGTTGGGATGGAAATAACTGTATGGATTCAGCAACACTACTAGGAATGAACACAGTGCCTTCAAAATAGACTGGGGCAAAATGCTAAACTGTTATGTTTAAACATTTCATGTTTTCTACTTTAAAAATGATATTGGGTTATGACATTTTATAAATCATTTACTAATGTTTATATTTACTCTGCCAGCACCACAACCTTTTAGAGCCAGAGTTATAATGTGGTCCCTTTATATTTTAAATACAAAATAAGCTTAAGCTGTTTTCTTGAACACTGAGCTTGGTTCTCTCTGAGTAACATATAGCTAAAATGTTGTTAAGTGAACAACGTTATGTATTTCACCACCATTATGGTGTTATTTGTATGTATCATATAAGGATCAGATGGTTTTTCACTTATTCATGCCGTTCTGTTCTCCTTTTTCAGCTATAAACTTTGACTTTGTGCAGAAGGCTGGTCAGAAATACTTTGTCTCCAACAAGGATAAAGGTTCGTTCTTCAAGGCCGTTGAGTTCTGCTCCCAACAAGGCCTCGAGCTGGCTCTGCCCCAGAGTGAGGAGGAGAACAACAAGCTGAAGCAGCTGTTTGATGAAGCTGATAAAAGAGCCTGGATCAATGTCAAGAATAAAAAAGCAGAGGGGAATTTTGAGGCTGACATGAACAGTCGACCTCTGACTTTTACCAAATGGGGAGAATCACAGCCAGATAAATCCATCCAGGACACTGGCTGCTCCATGTCAGATAACGGCATCTGGCGAGTGACACCTGACTGCTCTCTGAATGCTTACATCATCTGTCAGCTGTAGAAAGCTCCCATCTGCAACGCAGTCACTTTTTATACCTTTGATTTACTTTATATTAACAACTTCATTTCAGACTTGTTCAAAATTACATTTAGAAAAAATGAATTAATGAAAAAACAAAAAAAAAAAAACATAATGTAAGCCGTACAAGTGCAGAATCATAATCCTTTCTTTCTAATGCATGCACTACAACAAAATGTATATATGCAAAGTAGTCTCACATTTTCTGATGTTCAAGAGTTCATTTTTCATATAACAAGAAAACAATAAAAAGAATTTTACAAGCAGACGTCACCATGATTGAATCTACAGTTTTTAACTGTGTTGCTCCAGTCTGAGAATAACAGTTTGAAAGAGCCAGAGTTTACAAATGAGAAAAAGTTTCATCTAAATTAATGAACAGATTTTTATAGCTGGTTACTAATAATAACGAACATTTTTTATCTTTGTATACTTTCATTTCTACTCAGAGCCGAGACTCTTCTTGGTTTTCTTTTTGCTGTTTTAAAGGCCTCCCCTTGGCAGAGCAAATTTGTTCAGCATGATACACCAGACTATCAGTTTTTTTGCTATGATGCTGGACAGGACATGTTAAAAAAATAAAAAAAAAAAAAATGAAAAAATTCTAACCTGAGCCTAAAAATCTGAATCTTCACATGTTAAATTTTCCATTTTTTTAAAATTGTTCAGAGCAGCTTCTTCACTGAGATCATATTTTTTGCAATGATACAATTTAAACCCCTGTAATTTAAATAAGTTTTCCCTCTGTGTTTTTTTTTCTAATGCTTTTTGACCTATTGATTATAAAATTCAAGACTATATTTTGTAAGGAAAACTGTATTTAGTGGAAAGGATGTAAGTGTGGTGCATTATGCACAATTTACTGTACTTGTACATTTTTATCTGGAACGTAAAATTTTGAGTAAAAAGTGGCTCATAACTCCCCTTGTAGGCTAAAACCAGGTTTTGATTTTCAGTTTGTTTTAGACTGACCAAGCAGACAAGTTCTAAAGTAGGTTTGGAAATCAGCAGGAAACCCCAATGTTTGATGTGAAGAAAAAAAAATCAATAACAAACAAAGAACTACTTTGAAAACATTAAGTAATTTCATTAATCATCTTTCTAGGCATGTTTTACCAAGCCAGTATGTTCAGCAATTAAATTGTTTTGTGTCATATGTGTTTTGTAAATCTATTAATTATTTTCATGAACTGAAAAAGCTGAAAAAACAGTCAATGATTTGCGAAAATGACCATAAAAAAGAGCACAGGACTGAAGGATCATGTGTAGACATGGACAAAGTTGAGGCAGAGATAAGGAAACTATCAGATGTGCATGTGTGTGTATAAAAAAGATGTAACCACACACTGATGACAGTTTCCAATCAGCTTAAAGTAAATAAAGTATATGTGTGAATGCTCCATATAAAGAAGAAAAGAAGCAAACAACAGCAAAAAAAAGAAGAAAAAAAAAAACTATAACATTGTAATTTCCTCCTTTCATATGTTATTTCCTGGTTTTAGTGAATTTCTGTCTGCAAATAAATCTCCATGGCCATGAAAGATTTGTTCACTCTGCAGGGCATGATCTACAGTATCTTGTAGCAAATATTAATATGGTGTTTGGGGGTATGACTGGGATGAAGAAAGGCAATATTTGTTAATAAAAAGGACGGAACCACAAACTGATGGCACAGTTTCCAATTACCTTAATGTAAATTAAAGTGTTAGTGCAGTTCATTTATTTTAAAAGAACAAAATGTGTAAATTACCAAATAAAATCTGACATCTGAAAACCTATACACAGCAGAGACTACACATAGGCTTATTCAAACATGTCCGGATTTCGTTCAGAGTACTTCAGGTGTTTTTATGAGAATATATTCATGAGTGCCACAATCTTTTCAACAAGTGGGTTAAAAAGAAAGCTAAATAAAAAGCATCTTTAATGTCTTTAGTGTTACAAGATGTCATTTAGACCTTTAGGAAACAGTGATTCTGGTGTCCGTCCTTCTGTGAGGAAATCATGTCCACAAGAATGATTGCGTGTTAAAATAGTCCAATCAGGGTCTCTTCCTCTTCCAAAAGGATGAACAACATATTAGCTAATACTCACTTTTCTCTTTAGTGCTTCATGTTTGCAGTTTTTAACTTTAATTTTCTCCTGGCTGGACAAAGAAAACAGCTTTTTAAGCAGTTTTCCTCATCACTTGTGTCTGGAAACAGCAAAAAAAGGCAGCAAATTGAAGATAATTACAATTTAACCTGTCAGTTTTTTTCTAACAATAATTAATATAAGTTAATATCATTACCTACTTTCTTGTTATTACTTCTTGGAGTGGAGAATACAACATGTTTTCTATGTTTACAAGATGAGAAACTTAGTGGAAGTAGCTGAAGCCATTTAGTATTTTGGTTATTGGTAAACACTTAATTATTTCCACCTTTTGTTTAGAATCAGTGTTAAAAGGGGAAACAAGGAGACATAAATTGTAATAACAAAGTGAAGTTATTACTGTTAGAGTTGTCAAATTAATTCATTAATTAATTTGTTTTCTACACTTTATAACATGTTAAATATATTGAATATGAAAGTTAATCAAAGAAATTATAACAATATTTTACAGAATTCCATTGAGAAGATGAGGTTTTATCTTCTCTGTGTCTTCTGCTTGACGGCTCGTACAGTCTACAGTCAGCTGGAGGGTCTTCCTGGTCCCAAAGGTGATAAAGGAGATCCAGGAATGGCAGGACCCAAGGGAGATCCAGGTTATCCTGGAACCCCAGGTTTGTCTCTGAGGAAGAAGCTGTCTTTTGTTTTACTTCCAACCTTTGTGTTGTCAGTGCGCTCATCTATGATATCAGTTATTCATGTGTAAGTACACTGAGAGCAATGAGAACTGCAGTTAAATTATTTCTACATGTACAAAATAACTTGGCCAGTAAAGCTGATTCGGGTTCTTATTCTTATTTTGACCCAGGATTACCTGGAATATGGGGACCAGTTGGATTTCGTGGACCATATGGACCACCTGGACCAGTTTTAAACTGTAAAAGAGGTGACTACAATCACACCTAACAAGTCAGCTAGTTAGTAGATGGTTGTACTGCAATACTGGTGACCTGTCCGAGGTGAACGCTGCCGCTTCCCTGCTGATCGCTGGCGACCCTGAATTCCACGAAGTGGTAAAGAAAATGAATGAATGAATGGTTGTTGTAAGGGTAGTATTTAATTTATTATAACTTATAATACAGTAGTATCACAGTATTACCAGTTAATACTTATTAGTTTTTGTAAGATCTAATCCTATAAGAAACTGGTTTTAGTTACACACGTTTATAAACCTTACCCAGTAAAGAAGCAAGATATGTCACCAGTAAAACTGTGGTAATTAATTATAAAATGAAAAATAAAAAATAGGGTAATTCAGTCAAATTCATTGCTATTTATTAATAGGAACAAAATATTATTTAGTGGAAATAAAAGTGGTCATTGAATGCAAATGTATGTGTCATGTTAAATATTTCATAAAGTGTTGGAATCCAGTTTACATTAAATTGCAAAGTAAATATTAACATTGTTGTGACTAAAAGGAAGAGACATTTAATAGATTGAGATTCCATGTTTGATTTTAGTTGTGAACTTCTGAATAATCTGAATAAACTTCAGTAACTGAACTTATTCTCTTCAACTCAGACGCCTTTGGTTCATTTGAAGAGGATGTTGAAACATTAAGGAAGACCATTGCTAAGTTAGAGCTGGGTAAGTATCCTATTAATGACTTTAAGGTATTTTGGAAATAAATCTGTGTGGATGGTGATTAATCACAGCTAATTACAATTAAATTTAACCAGTTCATGGAAAACAATAGCTCGTCTGTCATTGAGTGACTGCAGCACATCTAAAACCAGTTCAAATGGTGGCAACAGAAGGCTAGAAAAGCAACTAATCACATTTAATAGAAAACGAGTCCAGCAAGTAAGGCATAGAATGAACACTTTACAGAGGCAGAGTCTCTGAAATAAAGGTGGAGGTTCATTAATCTGTGGAGACATGCCTTCAGAAATTAACAAGAATTTCCAGAGTAATTTTACTTCACGTAAAAACTATGAGACTTTGAACATTTCAACATGTACATTAAATAATGTGATAAAAAAAGAATCACAGAATGTCAAGATATCACTGTGTTCAAGGGGTGTGTCCCAAAAATTATTTTCTGTCTCAAAACTGACAAGGCTAATCTCATATTTGCTTTTACCAGCAGTGCTTTCAGACAGACACTGTCCTGGCTCTGCTCCAGTGTTGTGCTGGAGTCTCAGAACCTCGGTGCTTTCTGGTGAACCAGTCCCATGTTCACAATAGTTTAATCAGACCAAAAGTAGGAGAGCTCTACTCCACAGAAGTAAACATAAACAAATGTTTATTTCTCTGTTTTTTTTAAAAGTTAGATAAAAAAAAGACAAAGTAAATGCTAAAACGCAGCAGCAGCAGAACGAGCACCTTGCAGAAGCAGAGTATCTGAAATAGAAATGTTTACAGTCTGTTTTCAGAATTTACCGTATCATCCACAAATACAGGTCATGTAAATTAAACACCATAAACTAACATGATTCAGAAACATTGTGACATTTTATATGTTTTCCATTTTTCATTGGGAATAAAATATTGGTTTATGATATCTACAGATTATTACATTAGGTTTATATTTATGTATTTTTACCAGCATCCTACAATCTTTTCAGACTTATAATGAACCAGTTTGGGTTTCATGGGTTCCCAAACTTATGTAGATTTTATTAATTTTTTTTGTTGAACACTGAGCTTGGTTCTCTCTGAGTGACATATAGCTAAAATGTCGTTAAGTAAACAACGTTATGTATTTCACCACCATTATGGTGTTATTTGTATGTATAAGGATCAGATGGTTTTTCACTTATTCATGCCGTCCTGTTCTCCTTCAGAAATACTTTGTCTCCAACAAAGATAAAGGTTTCGTTCTCAAAGGCTGTTGAGTTCTGCTCCCAACAAGGCCTCGAGCTGGCTCTGCCCCAGAGTGAGGAGGAGAACAGCAAGCTGAAGCAGCTGTTTGATGAAGTTGCTAAAAGAGCCTGGATCAATGTCAAGAATAAAAAAAGTAAAGGGGAATTTTGAGGCTGACATGAACAGTCGACCTCTGAATTTTACCAAATGGGGAGAATCACAGCCAGATAAATCCATCCAGGACACTGGCTGCTCCATGTCAGATAACGGCATCTGGCGAGTGACACCTGACTGCTCTCTGAATGCTTACATCATCTGTCAGCTATAGAAAGCTCCCATCTGCAATGCAGTCACTTTTTATACCTTTGATTTACTTTATATTAACAACTTCATTTCAGACTTGTTCAAAGTGAGCAGAATAAAGAATATTTCTTCTTAAAGCATGCACCAAAAAAATGCATATCCTCAAAGCAGTCTTAAATCTTCAGTGATTTAAGATTGCATTTTTCAAGGCAAGGCAACCTTATTTGTTTGGCACATTTCATGTATAAAGCAATTCAAAGGGCTTTACATAAAACCTTAAAAGCATTAAATGGTAAATGGTAAACCTCCAGTTTTCTGGGAATTTATTTCACATGGGACGAAAATAAAGACTAAAAGCTGCCTCTTCAATGTTTAAACTCTGATTCTGGGAGCAGAAGTTAGACTATAGTCTCTTTGTGACATGGTTATGTAGATCTGAGTGTCATCAGCATAGTTATGGTAACATATTTATCTGTTTTTCATATTTTGAGCAAGTGGCAGCATGTAGATGTTGAACAGCAGTGACTCCAAGATGGCGCCTTGGGGAACTCCATAGGTTATTTTTGTTTGCTCAGATTTATAGTTACCTATAGACACAAAGTAGCCCCTGTCCTTTAAATGGGACTCAAACCAATTGTTTGTCGTGCCAGAAAGTCCTACCCAGTTTTTCAGCCAGTCTAGTAAGATGTTATGGTCGACTGTGTCAAATGCAGTTCTGAGATTCAATAGTATGGATAAAAATGTTTCCAATATCTGTGCTCAAGCAGATGTCGTTCAGAACCTTAACTAGAGAAGTCTCAGTGCTGTAATGTGGCCAAAAAAAAAAAAAAAAAAAAATACTGATTGGTAGACATCAAAACAGTTATTCAGTGTCAAGACGTTATGTAACTGTTGAAAGACAGCTTTTTCTCTTATCTTACTAAGACGGGAGAGGTTTGATATCAGGCTGTAGCTGCTCATGAGTGACGAGTCTAGATTTTTCTTTCTCAGTAGTGGCTTGATGATGGCTGTTTTAAGGGTCTGTGGGAATCAAAACAGCAAGGTTACTCAGAAAAATGCCAAAAGACAAAAGCCCAACCAGTTTCCCATGTACTGTAGATTCATCTCCTCAGATCCAGAATGTCAATATGATCGGGGTCAAACAATGTCAGATTATAACATCTACCATGACATCATCTTGATTTTTTTTTTTTTTTTTTTTTTCAGTGACTCTGGGCATTATCGGTTTAGTTAGAAGCTTTAATGGCAAAACTATTCCTATCTCCCAATAGTAAAGAATCCTTTACTGGATCCAGACAGTGATCTCAGTCACCCACAAAATGTAATCACATTCACATTCACTTCCCAGCCACCATATAAAGTGACCCCCTCTTGTGGTTCTCATGACAACATTTTGTCCAGGTAAAGGCCACTGAAATCACTGAAAATGGGTCTGCAACCCACGGCTTTAAGGCATGTTAACACACCAGGTAAATGTGGAGCTCATGTGTTGAAATATTCTGAATATTCATGAACATTTTTGATGCTGTACTCTTATACAAAGCATGAAGGGCTGTTTAAGAACAAAATCGCACAGGGGCACAAAAAAAGGGAGAGTTTTTTCTTTTTTAATTTTTTTTTTTTAGGTATTTTCTATAGGCAATTTTGCCTATGTCAGCAATCAGCTGCACGTAAACAGACACACAGTTCTTCATCAGGATATTGTTGTCTAGCCAGTGAAGATTGCCACACAACTGTCAGCCTTATGGGCTCGACACATGGCTCCTTCTCCATTAATTTCCTCTGAAACTTGCACGATGACGTGAAAATTGCTGCATCCTCCAGCCAAGTGACAGGCGACATTCGTGCATGTGAAATATTGTGCTTGTTTACGTAGACGTGCACATGGGGGTACACAACACAAGAAAATAGAAAAATGTTCAATTTTTGTTGTTGTCACATGGCACCACAACCAATCAGCGTTGGGCTTCATTGCCTGATCAATGAGAGCAGGTATGCAGCGCAGTCTGCAAACACTTTCAACGTGGAAGAATACATCATTTTAGCTGTATCTGACTTTCCCATACTTTATGATACTTCACACAAAAATTATAGAGATATAAATAAAATGGCAGCCACACAGCACCAGGGAGAATTTGTCCGTAGGTTCTGGATTAATCTGGATCAGCCTTGAGGTTCACCATCAAATAATGATATTCACCATGCCGTTTCCTATTTTGTAAACTCAGATGAAACCGGGGGTTTCTTTCTCTTTTTTTACAGTAGAGTTAAAAGCAAGATTTCTGTAAGTTCGTGCACAGGTTCAGCGAACCACAGCCCGGTAAGCGCCGGCCCGGTCCCGAGGCGGAGACATTAAGGTGGGTACCCGTAGGCGTGCGGTGGGACAGCAAGGGTGAGACCGTCGTGCGCCGCGCTGAGGCGAGAGGTTCCGGGTGCAGAGCCCCGACCGCAGGGGGTCCGTTTTTGTATCACAATAAATGCTTACAAGGAGGCAAATATAAGGCTTCTCATAAAAATGCTGAACACAGACAGGTTTTCAAAACACCATTCATTAATTTTTGCGAAGTTAAGGTAAATTAATGGGGCTAAAAAGACGCTAAATTAAGAGCCGTTCGGGAACCAAAAGAGTCGGCTCCTCTTTGGGAGCCAAGCCAAAAGAGCCAAACATCCCATCACTAACAGACATCCACTCCTTTTTCTCACTGCTGCAGGTGCATAGAGGTGACTGAAAAATTGTGTCCTGACTGTTCTGTTGAAGCCACAACTGAAGATTTTATCTTGAGCATTAAATCCCACCACACAAAGGCATCTGCTGCATGCTGCTCTTAGGTATGGTGCATCAGGGAGAAAGACCCAAGTGAACTCTCCACCCCCCTTTTATAGACTCTACCCTCTTGGCTCAACTCTGCCATCTATGCTTGCAACTACCCTCAGTTTGAAAAGTCACCATCCCGGTGACAATATAGAATTACTGCATACTTTCAAAGCCAAACATTACATAAAGCAACTGGCTGTTTCAACAAAAATTTTAATTTTACATACATTTTAAATCATATTGAACCATATTACTTTTGCATAAGACAATCAAACAGACCTGGTCTGCATAACATGGTCCTTGCATCCTGTAATAGGCCGTTGAGCATGCTGCTATACAGACATCCTGAGGTTGAAAGGTGTAGTGGAAAGTAAACAACTGTTCAACAAAGGAGTAAAGAAATTTAAAAGAAAAAAAGAAAAGAAAACCATAATATCACCACTATCATTTATTTAGGTTTGAGTTGTTTGAAATAGTGAAATAGAGATGTTTTATTAGGGTTTTCTGTATATTTCATATCCATCAGACGGTTTCTTACAGTTTGATCACAAACACTGATTTATGCTTTTGTCTATTTTTCATGTAATTTTTGTGCATTTTCTATTTAAAAACACATTTGATGTCTTCCTAGTGAACATGTACATTTCCATTTTCCAGCCATCTCAGTTTTTATTTTACTCGCTTCTAATTTCAGACTCAACTAACTGTTAACAAACAAGATGGTTTTAGACTTGTAGGAAAACATGGACAGCGGGTCTGCTGTCCCTCCTTCAATGAGGAAGTTACCAGAATAACAGGATGCTAAAACTAGTCCAATCAGGGTTTCTTCCTCTCACCAAAGGATAAACATCTTACCTAATACTTATGGTTCTCTTTTCTGTTTAATTTGTCACATTTTTTTGCTGCTTTTTGTTCCCTCTGGGCTGTTTTTCCTCATATTTTGTCTTGAAACAGCAAAGGAACAGCACATAAGAAATAGTTCCTATTTAATCCGTGAGTTTCTTTCTAACGATTATTAAAACATTAATATAATTAGAAAACTTCTGAATAACTTGATTACTTATTTGTATGAAGCATTCAATGTTTTTAAGTATTACAAGATGAAAAATGATTAGTAGGACCCCATTCACTGTCTACTGGTAAACATTTTATTACCAGCCTTCATTTGGTATCAGTGTAAAAACTAATGCAGACAGGATAAGAGATTTAAGAGCTTACTGTTAAAGTTGTGAAATGAATTAACCTGATTTTGTTTTGTGTAGTTTGTCTTAAGTTGCAAATGTATTTTTCATGGCAACTAAAAATTGTAATGATTCTTTTACAGAAATACAACAAAAATAGAGAAGATGAGACTTTATTTTCTGTTCTACGCCCTCTGCTTGATGGCATGTACAGGTTACAGTCAGCTGGAGGGTCTTCAAGGTCCCAAAGGTGAAAAAGGTGAAAAAGGAGATCCAGGAGATAAAGGATCCAACGGAGTAACTGGAATTATAGGTAAAAGTCATTGCCTTCAGTTTAACAGGATTATTTTTGTCTCCTGTGGAAAACTGAGCAGTAAAAAGAGCAGAACATTATCCAAACAGTATTGTAGTTTAAGTTTCTAACACAGCAATCCCCTCCCAAGAAACCTTTTATTTTTATGTCAGTGTAGAGAGCTTTAAAGTTGGGCATATCACTCTATAAAATAACAGCCAACTGCTTTCTTTTTAAACCAGGATATTTCTTCAATTCTAAAGGTTATTGTTTTTCTTTTTATGTAAATCAGGCATAACATCTTGGGATATCATGCTTGTGTACTTTGGCGCCACACATGGGAGGTTAAACAGCTTTGAAGGCTAACAGGCTCAAAACAAAAGACATGAAAAAGAGCCTTCTGACAGTATATAAAACACCTGTAGTGAACTCAATACCACATTATTAATGATTAATAAAACACAGGGGCACCATTTTCCTATGAAAAGACAATATTGTGCTAATTATGGATCAGTCTCATAATGCTAGTCAGTCTTGAATTTATCTTAAGACCACACAAAGAAACCACAATCGCCAGCTGAAATAAATACATCTTTTAATTATGATTCTTCTGCATAAAATAGAAAAGCACAAACAGGATAATTATGTATCTTATGGTAAACCAAAAATCTTCTTTTCTTATAGGAATGGGTATCTGTCGGTGGTTTCTTCCATTTAAACATTAAATATTTATGTTTTTAACCACTGCAACCAGTAAGGGTTAGGGTTAGCCATTCTAAAGTTTTGTGTTGTGCATGTTCTTGGTTGTTATATCAACTCCTGTGTAAGTACACTGAGAGTAATGAATAACATGAGTTAAATTCAGCTTTGTAAATGCCTATAAAGCTAATTCTGGTTTTTGCTTGTATACAGGAACTCCAGGACAGAAGGGAAAACCTGGAGTTGTTGGAATGCATGGAGATATTGGGCCACCTGGACTAGTTATAATGTGTGGACGGGGTAATTACTGTTGAAAGTGGCAACTTTATATATTTATTGAAATGATAAAAGTAATGTTAATATAGTATTTATTTGCACATAGTCATTCAATGCTACCAGATAATACAAATATATTTACTAATTAGCTTTTTAAAATTTGTGAAGAGACAGGTTTAGTTTAAATCCTGCTTTTCTTATTTATATAACCTGCACAAAGTGTAGGTCAGAAGGTATCAGTTATTACCAGTAAATGGTACGGGGGTAAATCATGAAAATCCAGCAATGTATTTTTAATAGCAACAAATTCATTCTTCATACTTTTTACAAGTCTTGATATGTAGTCTACATTAAATGAGGTGCAAAGCATTTTGAATTAAGAAAATGACAAGTACTTAATTGGTACAGAATTGACATTAATGAAGTGGATCTTGATGAACTTTAATGACTGCACTTATTCTGTTCAACTCAGATATATTTGATTCTGTTGAACGGGATGTTGACACATTAAAGAAGACCAGTGCTAAATTAGAGCTGGGTAAGTAATCTGTTCAAGACTTTAAAGTGTCACATTTTGGAATTAAGTGTATATGCATGGAAAGTGTTGAAGTCTCTGCATTACAGAATATATAACATGTTACATGAGGGTAACTGGAAACAGTGGCCCTGTGATGGACTGGTGATCTGTCCAGGGTACATCCTGCCTTTCACCTGCTAGTTGCTGGGATAGGCACCAGCTTCACCATGACCTTGAATTGGATTAGGCAGTATAGAAAATGAATGAATGAATGAATGAATGAATGAATGAATGAATGAATGAATGAATGAATGGTAAGCTACAGGATTAGACGTTAAAGGAGTACTTCACAGAGGCAAAATATCTTTCAAATACAAAAGGGGCAGTTTCAGTAATCTATAAAAATCTGTGTCTACAATTGTGGATAAATTTCACAGTAATGCTCTTGAAAGCAAAACTGAAAAGATTATAAATTCAACCGTGTGCAGGATTTTTTCTTTTCTTTTTTTTTCTTTTCTTTTTGTTTGTTTGTTTTAAACACAGTCTACTTTTTAAATCTTTGTTGATGTTGTTTTATTTTTTAATAATTCATTTTGTTCTCCTTTTTCAGCTATAAACTTTAAGTTTGTGCGGAAGGCTGGTCAGAAATACTTTGTTTCCAACAAGGATAACGGTTCGTTCTCAAAGGCCGTTGAGTTCTGCTCCCAACAAGGCCTCGAGCTGGCTCTGCCCCAGAGTGAGGAGGAGAACAGCAAGCTGAAGCAGCTGTTTGATGAAGTTGATAAAAAAGCCTGGATCAATGTCAAGAATAAAAAAGCAGAGGGGAATTTTGAGGCTGACATGAACAGTCGACCTCTGACTTTTACCAAATGGGGAGAGTCCCAGCCAGATAAATCCATCCAGGACACTGGCTGCTCCATGTCAGATAACGGCATCTGGCGAGTGACACCTGACTGCTCTCTGAATGCTTACATCATCTGTCAGCTATAGAAAGCTCCCATCTGCAATGCAGTCACTTTTTATACCTTTGATTTACTTTATATGAATGTGCTTTACATTAAACATTAAAACGTATTACAGCCAGGTGCATAAGAAAATGAACTACATTATAAATAGACAAACTACCTACTTTTCATCTATCTATCTATCTCTATCTATCTCTATCTAGGTAAGTAAATGTTTTTACCTAATGTACTTAGATGTGCGTCCCTGAGACAATGAGGCAACATTTAATCAAACTATAAGGGAAGTTTTAACTGCTCTGTAATCTGTGTGATCCTGACTGGGTAAACACTTCTTGAGAAAATATGAGCATTTTACAGTTTTTTCTCAGTCACTTTGGTTCATTTTTCACATCAGAATTAACATGTGCATAGTAGTTAGTGTGTTTCTCAAAACAATAAGTAAAAACTGCAGAACCTAGTGGATAACCTGAAAAAGTGTGTCACTTGCTAAAAGCAAGCATTTGCAATTTGTTTGAAGAATGAGAAACTATGTGTGCAAATGACTAAGTGTTGTGAAGGTTGAACTAACTATTGTGCAAATGTAAATAGTGACGTGAGAAATGCAGCAAAGAGACTGAGAAAAACTATAATTTCAAAATTATTTTATTCACTCGTCCAGCATGTAATATGGCAGCTTAGTACAGATACATTACAGCAGGTAAACGTAACTTAGCAGTCCACAACACTTTGATTACACGAACAGTGAACAATCTGTTGCAATCCTGGTTACCCACTAGGTTTTCATTTCTATAGTTATATATTTATTTTTTACCTGGGTCACTGTCCACCCGAAAGAACATATTAATGCTGTTTTATATAGGTCAACGCAGTTATTTGTATAGTATAACATTATTGATGATTTTACGTGTTAATCTGGAGTTTTATTATGAAAGAATTATTCTAACTTCCGGGCCGCCAGTTAGCATATTTACCGCTTTAGATTCTGAAGGAAAATTAAAAAAAAAAAGTCATTGCCAAAATCCCAAAACAGGCCGGTTTTTAATTAGGTTTTTCTTTTTTTTTCGTCTTTGAATTCTGGGAATAGGAAAGAAAAAGTCGGTTCTGTTTTTCCGTTTTCCGAGTTTGATTGTAAAAAAGAAAAAACAGAAAAACGACGGTACTTCTGTTTTTTCGATTTTGGTTTCAAACGAAAAAACGAATTGCCTGAATGTACACGGACCCTATTATAGGACGAGTGAAAGGTGCTGTACGGTTCCCCGCGCCACAGAATGTATAAAGGACAAAGATTATCGAGACAGTGTTCGTGTTTAGCAGAGTGGCGCAGCGGAAGCGTGCTGGGCCCATAACCCAGAGGTCGATGGATCGAAACCATCCTCTGCTAAATTAGCTTTTCCCTTTTATTTAAGAACATAATTTCTAACCCACTTGTAACAATAGACATGGACAAAAAAGACCCCTATAACATTTTCTTTTGATTTACTAAAAGAAGAAAACAAACAAAAAGAGTGTTTATAAAGAGAAGGTCCATATATAAACTAATCTACTGTTCTTAACTTTTTCCAAATAAAGATGGCTAATATGTTTGAGATAATTATGAATAAGGGATCTGTTATGAGATTTATTTACTGTTACTGAGGTTTAATAGTGAAACTAATAATACATTTTGCACTTTGGAAGAGTGTAAGACTTTGGAGTAAGACTATATTATTTCCTTGGAGTATTTGAGAAAGTTTTGCCTGTTACTGTTCATTTTTGTAATTATTTTGTTTCCTTGCTGATTTATGGAAGAATTTCTGTGGTTTGAGATGCCCACCAGCTTGACATGGAATTGGCACCAAAACCACGCACAGTCCGAATTGGTAAACTGGAGTGAGAATTCATTAATTATATCTGCCATCAAGAAACAAAAAAGAAGTCAAGTGAAATGTCTTCAGTCTTGATTTAGATTTTGCTTTGGTATCAGAACTGTTAGAAACGAATGAGAATTTCTTAAATCCATCCACTATTTGGAGTTTGATTCCAATATATGGATTTTTAACCAACATCTAGTGAAATATACCATTGGGAAGAGTGAAATATACCATTGAGAAGAGTCCTACATGATGCAGTGACTTTGAACCACAGAAAGTATCCCTGCAGCACTGTAAGATACAATATATTCTAGCTGCTAATATTATCTCATTTTTAGGTTTGGGTTATTTAAAAAAATGATACCCATCCATTTTCTATAACTAATTATTCCAATGTTGTTTAAAATAAGCATTAACTAATATGTATTCCGTCCTTTGGTGAAAAGAAGAACCTAGATTGGACAGTTTTGACACCTGCTGGCAGTAACTTCACTAAAGCAGGGACAGCAGTCTGAAACCATTATTTGAAACTAAAGGCAGAAAGATAATAAAATGTTCTTTATTCATGTTCTTTCTGTGAGTCTGCCTTCATGATATGTGCATAAACTTGGTTAGTCCAGAGGATGTATGGAAGAACAGCTGCAGTACCTCGATCAAACCATTACTTTAACTTTCAGGAAAGTAACCTGGTATTGAACTAACTCAGTGCTGTTTAACTTAATTTGTCAATATCTGGTGGTTTTATGAGACATATTATCACCATGTGATAATTTTTGAAGGTTGGTGAGATGATGCTGTATTAATTCACATGGTAGAGATGATGCAGAGCAGCATATAGAAATACATTACATGCTGTATTTACTGACCTTTGGACATCTGGTGTTTACCCAAAGGAAGGGTAACACTAAATATTTGTTTGCAATGACTATATATATATATATATATATATATATATATATATATATATATATATATATATATATAGAATCTAGGGTGATAGGTTGTGCAGCGGCGATCTATCAACGTCCAGGCCTGATTGTGGACCGTGGAGTCACATGTCTGCATCTGGTGGTGGAAAGTGGTAACAGATTAAGCTGTTCTGGAGACATGGGCCTTGCTGATTATTGCAATTTTGCCATTTTGGCATTAAAGGGTTAAAACAGCTGAAATGAACTGAACTTTGAACTAGTTCATGAGAAGCATGAACTTGCACAAAACTGATACTGTTTTAATCCCATTTGTTTGCATGTTTTACAGTACTCCTATAGGATGTATGATCTTTTTATGTATTTTTTTTTAACTATAACAGCCATTAAATGCATGGAGAAACTGGTGGGTAGACCAGATGCAATGATGCCATATGTCCACTAGGTGGAGTGATTTATTTTCTCTTGTAATGAACCTATACAATAACTGAATGAGCTGCTGGGATATCCAAACAAAAATATAAAAATTTGTCAACCATTTCATCAAATTAAATCAAACTTAATTTAAAAAGCACTTTTCATGCCAAAGTGCTTTACATGATAAAAAACAATTCATGCATATTAAAATAAAACAAGCCCTCACACATCAAAACAGATAATATTGCAATTTAAAAACACACTCATTATAGTCTCTTTTACACAGTCACACGCACACACATGTAGTTGCCCCTACCCTCCCCTATTCTGCACAAACTTGACTCTTTCTTTCTGTCACTTAACTTAATGTGGGTATAAAGTATAAAAACACTAAAAGTAATAAACATCTGCCTTGATGCTGCTATGAAGGAATGATATCTCTGGGATCCTTTCACACCAAGAGCCAGTCCACCCATTGACAGAGACCGTCGCCATAGACACCACCCATGTGTATATAATCTTGTAAAACTCATATATTTATTTTTGATTGATTCAGGTTTCAGTTTGACAGATTTGAATCTGTTTTTATAGGGTATAATAAAATATGTTGAACACAAGCTGCACAATTATCTCTTTCAGATTATTGGAATATCAATGTTGGAAAACGTTTTAATGTGGTCAGATGGTATGGATGTGAGAGGCCTGTGAGGTTTGGTGTTTAATTGATAAGACTGAGCAGGAATTACAGAGAACCTGGGTGTTTCCAGGCAGCTTGAGTGAGCTGTAAACAGTCATATAAGACATCACCGTGTGCTGCACATCAACAAATGTTATGTTAGAGCCTTATCAGTCAGCCATCTCTGGCATGCGTTTCATTCTTTTGTAGAAATAAAATATATTTCAACCTATTTTTTTGGAGGGAGCTTTGGGGTCTCTGCTATTACAGTCATGAAATGTATCCCCTACACTTCCCACTTTACCACAAATGGTTTATTGCCTCAAGGCACCAGTGTGCAACAAAATGTCATATTTCTGTATATACTCGTATGGTAGATTTAGGAGATAACAAGCAACTCAATGAAAACATGAAATTAAAAAATTTAAATAAAACATTCTCATAAAGACATTTAATCCAACAATAACTATGTTTCTGTATGTGTAAATGCAAGAGTTAGTCTGTGTAGATAATTTGTTTTAGTGTGAAGCTGAAAATGTCTGATTACCATTCTGTATGCATCTTCAGGAAGTAGTAACTTTGGGCCGGTTGTTCAAACGTAATCCTAGTGGATTTCATTTATCGGATAGGATCAAATTTTGAAAATGTGTTGTTGAAAACGGAAATCCGGATTCCGAAATCCACTTGGATCACGTAATCCAATCCTGGTTGTTATCTGGATAAAACCCTCAGTTTGAGTTGTTCAAAACATTTGAAAAGAATCCGGATAACTTTGATCCAAAAAACAGGATTATCCTGATCCCAACAGAGGGCAGGATTATAAGATGGATTTCAGAAAGAAACTGCGGTACAGCCTAAAAGCTGATCAAATAATAGAACTCTTTATTCGGTAAATATGCTTATATTTGTATTTTACACCCGACCTATCCGTTACAGTGATAAAATAGGTAACATAGTGTAGCAGTTGGCCTCTAGAGGGCTGCAGCGGCCGGACGGGATTCACGGAGCAGGGTGGCAATCAGGAAGGACTGATTGATGGCAGGTGTGACTGAAGGGTGCGACTACTTAAACCCAGCGGGCAAGCTCTACTATGAGCATTGATTTCCTGGCCCACTGGTGAGATTGACTTTTTGTTGTGTGTTTATTGTGCTGTTTTATGATTTTAATTGTGGGTCTGCCATAAGCTGTGACAAGAAGCTTAATGTTTTATGTGTTTTGCTTTTAGGGACAGCACTGGCTGCCGTTTGTTTTAGTTGATTTTACATGGTTTGGTTTATCCTTTTTATTTCATTTTAGCATAATTCATTTAAGTGGTTTTAGCTTTTTAACACTCTGTCTCCTCCTGTCGTCTAGTGCTGCGGCTGGAGCGTTGTCCTGTTATTCATCACTGCATAATCAGTAAAAAACCTGTCAAAAAAATTAATTTCTAACGATTGCATCCCTCACTACACGTCCCGTCCGTCATTCTGACAGAATGACAGAGGTTGGGCCGGTACCTCCACACGGGGCTCAGGTGCGTCATTAACATTGTCACAGACAGGGAGACTCCGCCTGGTTGCAATGTTATGTAGGACAATATATGCATGTATTACATGACATGCTCGCAAGGCAAGCAAACCGTCTTGTCTACCTGCTGTTCTTCACATGGCCGGCAGCGCACACTAATCTACATGCTGGAAATCCAGATTACGTGTTCCTGAAAAACTGGATTTCAGGGTGATCCAATCCTGTTTTGCGTTTGCTGTTTTGCTACACCTGTGGTGTACGGTTCTGCACGGTACCGGAATGGTGTGACACGTGTGAGGGGACTTCCGGTCTGAAGTTGTTGTTGTGCGTGTGGCCATGAGGCTAAATAAAGTTAGTTGACTACAACGCTGTGGTCCGTGTTTTCTGGAAATAACATTGGCGACGAGGATGGAGCATCTTTTCTCACCTTTACCCCTGTTCCCCGCCCTGCCTGGCAAACCTCCAATTCCATGGCTTCACTGGTATGAGTCCTTCCAGACATTTGTGGCGGCCATCGGCCTAGCTGATACTCCAGACAAGCGGCTAACGGCGATGCTTATCCACGGCCTGGGCGTCGAGGGACAACGTATCTTCCGCATGCTCGGCCCTGCATGGACCTACGCGGTGTCACGCTACTGGCTGGCCATTTCGCCGCCCCACAGAGCGGGGTGGTCCGACGTATCCTCTTCCGCCAGCGCCACCAACAACCCAGTGAGTCAGTCCACCATTACGTGACGGACCTCCAATGCTTAGCCAGACCCTGCAAGTTTGGAACCATGGAGGACGAGATGATTCGGGATCAGTTGGTGGAGCACAAGACCAACCTGAAGCTGCGGGAAAAACTGTTTATGTCATCAGACGACCTATCTCTCTCAAAAGCAGTTGATATGGCTTTCGAATTGGAGTATGCAGCTCTGCTATCATCGCAGCTACCAACGCCCGACCCGGCCCTGACCCACCCTGCCTCACTGACATAATCTGTGGCCCTTGTGGTCCCGCAACCCCCCTCCACTTCCCCTTCACCCCAGGATGACCTAGCGGTGAATATTGCGGGCTTTCAGGGCGCCACTGCTCCCCAACCCTGCGGTAACTGCGGATCTTCCTCTCATCGCACACGCGCCCCAACCTGCCCAGCCACAGGCCAGCGGTGACGACGATGCAGCAAGCTTAATCACTTCTCCAAAGTGTGCCGCTCGGCTCCGACACCTACGGACCTACAGACATTGATCCCCACCACTATCCGCTCCGTGAGCTCCGGCACAAAACCATTTAAATGGTGCACGGTGGAACTGGACGGTGTGCCTTTACCATTGCTGCTGGATCTGGCTGCGTCGAGACCCCTGCTTAGCGAGCCTACGGTCCGACGTTTATTTCCCAATTTTTGTATACCTGAACGACATCGTGGTGCACGGCGCGTCGACCACCCTGCATGACGACCGTCTTTCCAGGGTGTTCGGCTCGCCCGCCATAATCTCACACTCAACGGTGAGAAGTGCGTTTTTGCAGCATCTGCCATAGAGTTCATGGGGTTCCGCTTGACCACAGATGGTCTGAGCCCACTTCACTCGAAAGTAGACGCAAATCCTACGATTGCCCAAGCCTACCTGTCCCACCCATCTGTCATCGTTCCTAGAGATGACGGGCTTTTACCTGCGTTTTCTCCCACATTACTCAGAAACCACAGCACCTTTGCTTGCCCTCCTCAGCCAGGGTGCCCCCTGGTCTTGGACCCCCGTGTGCTCTGCTGCAGTCCGCCAACTCAAATCGCAGCTCACCTCCCCACCGGTGCTCGCCCATTTCGACTGAGTCCAGCGTTTGTGACCTGTGACGCTTCTAACGCCGCAGTCGGCGCTGTCCTCTCCCAACTCCACCAGGGCGTTGAGAGCCCGCTGGCGTTCACGTCGTGGTCACTTACCCCGACCGAACAGAAGTACTCGGTCGGGGAAAGGGAAGCACTGGCGTGCGTCTGGGAATGTGAGAGGTGGCATATGTACCTGTACGGGTGCCATTTCACGTTACGGACAGACCACCTGGGTGTGGTCAAGGTTAAACAGCGGTGCAGGAGTCTGGTTTGGTGGCCTGGCATCGACAGGCACATCGAGACAATGGTGAAAAACTGCTCAGCCTGTTTGACAAGCGGGAAGACAGGCCCGCCCCGGTCTCCGCCTCTACAGCCTTGGACCCACATCCAACTCGACATCTGTGGCGAACTCCACGATGTACCCCAACACCAACGTTTCCTCCTGGTGGTCTATGACCTCCACTCCAAGTGGCCCGAAGTGCTGCCGGCTGGCACCGTAACCACCAGGGTGGTTACTGACTTCCTGTCTTCCCTCTTTGCACGTTGGGGCGTGCCAGACACCATCACCACCGACAACGGACCCCAGTTTGTCTCGACCGACTTCACTGCTTTCACTGAGGAATGGGGCATGAAACACATTAGGACCGCCCTGTACCACCCCCAGGCTAATGGCGGCGTGGAGCGGTTTAATCAGACTCTCAAGAATGGGCTCAGAGCACATCTGGCAAGCTGTTTCCGGTTCACATCGACCTTAAGGGACACCCTCCTCCACTACAGAGCAACGCCTCATGCTACGACGGGCCACTCTCCAGCTCTCTTGATGCTGGGCTGTGAGCTGCAGCTTCCCTTGGACCGCCTGCGGCTGCCGGGACAAAGGGGAACACCAGCGGGATCCTCCGCAAGTGATAATGTGGCGGTCGAGCAACACCGCATGAAACAAAGATTTGACAGGAAACACAGCGTAAAGCATCCCACGCTCGCCATAGCCGACTGGGTTCGAGTACGCCGGCCAAACAGATCCCACAAACTGTTGTCCTTAGGCGCATTCCGACAGAGAAGTTCTAAGAACGCAGTTCTAATAACTGTCCTAGTTCTAAGAACGGCTCTTCTCCAGGGGAACTGTTTCATGTTGCATTCGCACATGAGTTGGGGGCGGTAGCGGGACCAATGTGACGCATACGTCTGCGACAGTGACGTGTGACTTTAGCGCCACATAACAACAAAACAAAACCCGCTAAAAACAAAACAACACGGCAAGCTAATATGGAGAACGAAGAGATCGTAGTGTTCATGCTCTGCTTGATGGAGATGTTACTGACGAACGATACAACCAGGCGTCTCACGTCGAGGCTGGAAGGCTCCTGAAAGTCAGAAGATGAAGAATCCAGCGGCAGGAGATACGCTGCAAAGGAGACGACGTGTAAGTTTAATTTATTAAACATGCGCCGATTGTATACGTGTCTTATGAGTAAACATTTCAGACGGTTTTCTACTGTCTGTGTTGAGCAGATTACAATAAGTAAATATTTCAGACGGTGGGTTTATTGAAACTCGTGTTCTGCGTTTCAGACGTTGCTGCAGCTCATTGAACCTCCTCACCGTCTGGCTGGTCCGGAGCAAAGCTGATAACTAGTGGGAAAAGGTTGTTCTCAATTTTACCGATGAGCAGTGGATAGAGAATTTCTGTATGGCCAGGGAGACATTTCAATACATCTGTGGCCGCCTGAAGCTGCACTGGAGAGGATGGACACAACCACCTGCTGCAGATACTGAAGGAGATGGAGAACAGCCTGGATGCTTTACCTCCTGCCTTCCAGCTAATCACAACACACCTCTTCATAATAAGCATCATGTTCTGGAAGTTCGACAGACAGAACATACATGTATACATGATGTACACATTTAAAGAGAAAATGCATCATTTAATTTTTTTTTCTTTTTTTTGGTGTGTGTGTGTTATGTGCAAAATAAAGATCTCATCACCTTTAAGCTTTGTGTGTTTATGGAATCATCAGTAACAAAGGTGAAGGAGTAATCCATCACTGGAGGGTTGGTTGTGACTGACTTATGGTTTAGAATTATGAGGACATAGTCACACAGATTTAGCGTATATGAAGGTAAAAATATAAAATGGGGTGGTGAAATGTTTACAGGTGTGTAATTTGTGTCCACAAGTATTTGATGCCAGATCTTGGTTAAACATGATAAACTTCGTTCTGTGATATGGAGCATATTATAAAGTTGATAAACTAATGTAATTTACACCCAGGGATAAGACTGAAAATGTAGCGACCAAAGATGGATTATTTAATATTTCATAGCTGTGATAAGTTAATAACTACTCAATATTTTTATTAGCTAATATTTTATAGATGTGGCCAAAGCACATCTAATAGACACAAACTGAAAACTTCAGACTCTTTACAAAGTCGTTTATTTTTTTATAGTGAATACAGCAGAGCAAAAATAACTATTTACATGTGTGTATATGCTCTGCATATCACACTTTTCCTGCCGCACGCAGGAGTCATTTGCTGCGGCGTTGACGGAGTAGACATGTCGGTGGTACAAGCTGTCCAATTTACTGTTTTTTCGGTTCATCCCGCTCCAGTTGTCGTGGTCCTTAATTTATTTGTAGTCTTGTGTGAGTTTTGTACGTGCGCTGCTTCGCGTTATCCCGCGTTCTCTGACTGAGAGCTGATCGTCAGGAATATTTTTTATATTTCGCTGCAAACCTTCAAAACTTCTCTGAAAATCCTCTGTGGCGTAGACGGTCAGAAGAGCTTCGACCTCCTCGTCGGCCCATTTATCGTTTGCTCTGTTGTTGTTTTTGTCCGTATGTGCAACCGTGTTTTTTAAATGTGGCGGGGACACAAAATGTGGAAATCTGGGAAGGGGCGTAGCTACCAGTCACGAAACACCTACGTCAGTAGGGTTCCTATAGAACCCCGTTCAGACCCTGCCTCGGAGCAGTAGCTAAAATGGTTATAGGAACTGGGGGCTTTGGTCCCTAGTTCCTATATGTCGGAATGCGTGAAAAAACGGCCTGGTTCCTGAAAAGGTTATAGGAACTGCAAAAGGTTCCTACAGTCGGAAAGAGCCTCTTCTGGTCAACGCCGCAGCAGATCTTCGAGCGTTTAGGACCAGCTACCTTCCGCCTGCAGGATGGATCGCGCTGGCATGCTAGCCGACTTAGGCAGGTGGCATCACCGTCCCCTTCGGAACAACCGGCCGTGCTCGGATTTTCCGAACGAACAACTGAGGGATCCTGCCCTACCGGACACCTGAACCGCCGGCTGGACCTCTCCAGTCCGGAGGCCCCCCTGCACGGTCCCATCAGAAGCCTTCTTACCTCAGTGACTTTGTTACAGACTTTTGATCGTTCAGTTGGATAGTCAGCGCATAGCCCGTCAGGTGGCAGAATAATCCATGAGTCTGTGTGGGTAAACTAGTAGTCTACCTGGTTTACCCAGTCACTTTACGTTCTTTCAGGTTCTGATGTGTTGTGGGGCTGTATGGGGTTTGATTTGTGAAAAGGCGGGGGTAGATGTGGTGTACGGTTCTGCACGGTACCGGAATGGTGTGACACGTGTGAGGGGACTTCCAGTCTGAAGTTGTTGTGCGTGTGGCCAGGAGGCTAAATAAAGTTAGTTGACTAAAATGCTGTGGTCTGTGTTTTCTGGACATAACAAAACCCCCTGCTGCCAACGATGGCAACCTGTGCGCAGGGCACCGCTGCACTCCATGCTGCAAAAAGATTAAGCTGCGTGAACCTCTAAAGACAGACAAAACCTGGCAGGACAGCGAAACGGTGCAGTATATTTAGCTGAAATGCTTGATCACCTCCGCAATGCCAGCTCAGAGGTCTACCAGGGCCCCCCCAGGGCGAGGGGATGCATGACTAGCGAGCTGTCTAATATATCGGCCTGTGGCGACTGTGTCCCCATAGTCAGCGCTGATAGATTACACCTGAGAGGTCCAATTAAGTGACAAGACGGGACGCAGTAACCAATCTCGTCCTGCCATACATGCAATTGTATTAATATGTAAAGAAGCATAGTTGGTAATTATGGACAGATTTCGGTTTATTAACTAAATTCATTGTCTCAGAGTCGCATGGTGTTTGACCTCTTTTCTGAAGGCAATAATACTAAATTGGGTTTGTCAGCTCTCATCTTTACACATTTGATTTATACTATTTATAATACACTTTAACAACCATGACTTGAAAAAGAGCAATAAATCAGAGATAAATAAGATAAAACAAACATAAAACAAGACACATAAAACACAACAGCACAACACAAACAGTTCCACAATAAAACCAATAAAACAAGTTAAATCAGTGTCCCATACCCTGGTAAAAGATGATAAGGTGGGTTTTAAGATGAGTTTTAAATGTGGACAATGAAGGGGTTTGTGTGCAAAGGCAGATTGTTCTACATTTTAAGAGTAGCAATAGAAAAACAGACCATATCCCTTCTGAGATTCTGCTTAGATTTAAGTACATCTAGGAGCAGCTGATCAGCTGACCCAAGAGATTAGACAAGTTCAAGTTTCAAGGTGCTTTATTTGACATTGTAACAGCACAAAGTTTGGCCTGCAGAACATAGAAGAAAAATACAAACAGATAAGAGCAAGTATTGCACACAGAAAGCAACACATCTCTGTGTGTTGTGAAACTATTCATGAGCCTGACAATCTTAGGGAAGAAGCTGGACCTCAGCTCAGAGGTTCTGCCTTGATGTCACACAGCCTTCTTTTGGAGATCCGAGGAGCAAACAGTTCAAATGAAGCATGGATTGGCTCTTTCATAATCCCAGAGGTGCCACTCCGGCAGCCACTGATGTAAATGTATTTAACGGGTGGGAAACTACACCCAGCTGCTTTTACCACCCGCTGCATGGCCTTCCTGCACTGTGCTGAGAAGCTACCAAACCACAAAGAGCTGGAACCAAACCCTGTCCACTAGGAGAGTAGAGGTGAAGCAGCTTAGAGAGGTAATAATAGAAATTTAAAATGGGCTCTAAAATACATTGGCTGTACCAGCGGAACAAAGTCAGAATAGATGTAATGTGCTCTTTTTTTATGTGCTCCAGTTAAAAGACATCTATATTGTACCAGCTGGAGACATGAGAGTGAAGATGACTACAAAATTTAGTGGAGAACCCTTGGGTTGCTGTCTCAAAGTTCAGCCTCAAAAAAATGGCTTTCACCTTTGCCTACTACTTTAAATGAAAAAAAAGCTGGACTTTATTACTGCACAATTTGATGGTCCAATTTAAAATCACTGTCCATCTTAAAGCCTGTATTTGTAACTAGAGGCTTAACGTGAAGTGCCAAGGGTCAAAAACGGGGAGGAGGGGGACTCACAGGAGCCATTCATTTCATGATTCAAATGATCATCATGTCACCTGGAGGCTACAGCAGCTGCAGGGTTAGAACTTTAATTATAGTACCACCCAATTCAACTACCTATTTAACACCATCTTTAAAAAGAGCTTTAAGAAAAATTAACTCAGGGATACTTTGGTGAAGAACTTTTCATTCCTCTCTTGTAGCTCTTTGTCATTTTTCTTCTCTCTGTCTCTATTTCAGTCTCTAAGGGTTGGCCACATAATGACAGACCTGCTGTGTATTAAAGGACCCTGCCTAAGCGTCCTCTCCCAGCCACCTCCCTCTTCACAGGCCTTTAAAATCCTCATGCACAAGGGGGGCACCACTTCCAAGAGATAGAACAGACATCTGAAAGATCTAGCAGGTCCAGATAGTCACCTATTTGCTCACAAATAGTGATCTCTACAAAGTAGCCATGGATAATCATTCATACAACTTCCCTTCTGACTGCACCCCACTTACCAACTGCAAGTCTGCTCGCAAGCCGGCTGGGTCCACCGTGGTGAACATGGGCAACACGGGAAAGGCTGCTCCCCGGGATTATCTGATCTGGTCACTGTGCAACACTTTGTATGTTAACTTCTGCTGCCTGGGCTTCATGGCGCTCATCTACTCCATCAAGGTAAGCTTTGGTGCATTTGAGCTTTTCTTACAAGTGTAAGTTTCAGTTTGGACTGTTCTCGAAATTCTGTTTGAAAGGTTCAACCAGGCAAATGTAACACTAGCTTTGACTTGTTTTTGACAAATTTTACATTATTAATCCAAATAAGTTTATTAGCTCTTTTACATTAAATTAAAATTAAACTATTTCATTCATATGAGAGATTTTGGACTCAAGAAAAGTAGAATAAAAGTACATTTTGTTAGAAAATGGAAAGATTTTGCATCTTAGATCTTAACAGAGCTGGTTTTGTCCAAAGCAATATGCTGCTATGAGCATCATATGGCTTGAAGGTAAAGCTTGAAAGGCAGAAACATAGAGTTGGCTCTCACACTTTTACAGGCATTATGTTGCACTTCATTTTTAAATGCAACACATGCAGGTGATGATGCCGTTTGGAGCTACTAGAGCTTCCACATCTCTGTCAAAATAAATAAAAAAGTACTAATTTAATTTTATTAAAGAGAATAAATCCTCTGAAGAATGTGTAAACCTCAAACAGAATGAAATCCTATTAACTTAGAGCATCACAAACACTTATGACCCTGCATATGCAACAAAAACAGGGCATGCAAACTCACCACAGGAATGGGGTTGTGGACAGATAGAAATTCAAACCAAAAGTGTAGTTTCCTACACAAAAACAGCCAAAACATCCATAAAAATGTTGAGCACAAAGCAGACTATCTGAATAAAAAGGTTAAAAAGCTCACCACAAAAAGGTGCACACCTGTTATTTAACTTCTTTCTGCCCCTTCAGGGTGCTGCTCTGAATCATAGGCCCACTATTTACTCAACACTGAAATTAAAGACAGTGACTTGCTGTGTGGGGAGTTAAAAATGGCGTAATTGGCATCTTCTTAATGGGCATGTGCCCATGAGAAATTAGAGAGTGCTGGAGGAAAATTCAGTATAAAGGTAGGAGTTATACTTAGCGTGGGTTCATATCACTCTGGCATTGGTCCATCTAGAACAGGAGTGGCCAACGTCGGTCCTCAAGAGCCACAATCCTGCAGGTTATACATGCATCCCTGTCCTGCACACCTGACTTAAACAAATGAATCATTGTGCAGATCCTTATAGGCTGTTGGATCCATTTAATTTGAGTCAGGTGTGTTGGTGCAGGGATGCATGGATAACATGCAGGATTGTGGCTCTTGAGGACCAACCTTGGCTACTCCTGATCTAGAACCTGAACTGGAGTAAACTGCAATGATTAAAATCAGAATTTCTTTGCTAACCATCATCTTCATACCTTTTAGTCTTCTGGGATCTTTCCTCCTCATGCACTATACACAACAAATTTTAACAAATTCATGTAATTATTTCAATATATGTGTATGCATTTTTGCAGGCCAGGGACCAGAAGACTTTAGGGAATCTGCAGATGGCCCAGGAGTGCTCAGACAAGGCCAAGTGGTACAACATCCTGGCAGCCGGCTGGAACCTGCTGATACCCCTGCTGGCTGTCGTCCTGCTTGTCCTCCTTCTTGTCCACCTCGGCTCGTCTCAAGGCTCCTTTGACTTCTTTGGGGAAGATGGTTTCCAAAACTTCATGAAGCTGTTTAGCTGGTAGATGAAGGCAAAAAGGAGAAAAAATAAAAACTGTCAGGAGAGGGTGTTTGATTTGATACAGGAGATTAAGGCAGACTCGATAACGCCTGAGAATTTTACATTCCTTTCCTAAATGGTAGTCAGGACAAAGGCCCAAATTTTGCTCTGCATTGAAATGATCTTAATTTGTCAAAGGTAAACGTAATTCAAGAGTGTCCTCTCAGGGATTCACTGTGAAATATTGGATAAATATCAGAAGTAAAGTAAAAATCAACCAGTATTTTATTATTTTTTTTTCTAAAAGCAATGGCAAATGTTTATGCTGTTCAGTAAAAGCAATAGGGTCTGGTAACTCCCCCTATAGACCTTTAGCATTGCAGACTTGTCATCAGAGCTGTCGGAAATGTTGTGAATGAGAGCCCCATTCATCAAGCCATGGCAGCAAACAACTATTATAGTTGCTTTTAACAAATGAAGTACACATATGTGATGTTCCTCCAGTGGTAAATCTAACGTCTGCTGTAAAAAAAGGTTTGTTGTAATTTTCAGCGTTAGTGGGATGCGGTCAGTTAAAATGTGAAGATGGCCAAAGGCTTAACCAGCCCAAGTCATACAATACGGGGATAAATTTAGATCAAAAAGACCGAATCCAGGGCGTGAGACTGAACAAGCATCACAAGCTTTTGTTGTTATTTATTATATTTATGTTGGCTGAAAATCTGAACGATGGCTGAAAATGACTTTAGGAAATGGTAGAAAGAGAAAGAAGAGAGATGAAGGGCAGACGTCTGAAGGCAGCAATTATGAGAAGGCAACGGACAATTTTTTTTTCATCTTTTCAGTTTTTTCATGTTTTTAACTTTCATCTGTCTTTGTCACTGTTCCTGTATTTTTGATAGTACTATATTGTTTCAAGTATTCTAATTCTACATCGTCTTATTGTCAAACTCTGATCTAAATAAACTAGACACCACTGACTCAGTCCTTAACTTAAAACGACCTTCAGGTCCTTTTTAATCCAGCTGATGAACACAGGGTGGGAGGTGTTTGCTGCGGGTCTGCTGCTGCACCTACACCAAGGTAGGTCATCATTTGGGCTCCACAGCTCGACTCAGGGGTTGGTCTTGAGGGCGCAGTCAATTCATGGCTGTTTTCATCCCAGCTGTGAGCCTACTGCTCTACCAACTATATACAGAACATGCCTTTTAAGGAAACCATATAAATGTATCCTCCAGTTGTGAGATGGGGACGCCCAAGCAGACAACTACAGAGGAGCCAGCAGTGATGTGGATGCCTGAAGAGGGACGACAAGGCTTATACTCACTCTCAATCTGTTCCAAGATAAAGAAATTATTACCTTCTGAAAAAAATGTTTTTTGGGGAAACATTTGCCACTTGTCCTTCATTAGCTGGTTATTGCCACATAACACCTGTCAAACCAGAACAAAGAAAAGAAGTAAACACTGAAGTTCCAGTTTAAAATGTTCCTTTTATTGAAAAGGGAATAAACAAATACAATTGGGATTCAAACTACATGCATTATTTGTCCTTTTTAGCTCATCATACAGTATGTAATAATTAAGTCAATTAGAAAAAAGACATGCACATTTAGAAGGATGTCACTGCAATAATGTCAATAAAAAATCAAGCTTCTACTTTGCATGTTTGAAATACACCCACTGATAGTTGTCAAACAATTCAGATAGCAGCCCCTTCATTTAATCCTCGAGAGGCTCTGCAAGTCCTCTTGTCTTGTCTTTGAAGATTGGTGTCCCGCTCCTTCAACCCTCTGGACTCCCATCATATTAGTAGCTTCTCCTTTGCTTGCAGCTTTATTTATACCCACCAAATTACAGCCTTTAGCTCCCAACTTTCTATTTTCCACTTGTGGTCTCAGAGAAATGTTTGCAGATGTCTGTAAAATTATGGGATAGGAGCTGGTGCTGCAGGAGGAGGGTGTAAACCTCCTCTTGCTCTTTCTAGAAGCTGTTGGCTACAACAGAGGCTCATGGAAGCATTTGTGTTTGATAAAAAAATGAGCAAACTAGCTTTGTCATTTTATACAACTCTTTTATCAATAAGTTTAGGTCAGAATGACTGTTTGCCATGACTGCTCCAGCTGAGGTTAGAGGCTGTGCTAGATTTCAATCCTGGACTTCGGGAAACCCCTGCCCTGCATGTTTTAGATATTTCCAACTCCAACACACCTGATTGAGATGAACTTAAATGCTCGTCAAGTTCTTTGTAAGCCTGCTAATTAGCCATATAGCCATAATCTAAAACTTGCAGGGCAGTGGTCCCTAAAGACCAGAATTGAGAAACACTGCTTTGAAGTCTTACACAGAATTAACTCCAGCTCTGTTCAGGCAGTCCAGATCAGGTTTATCGTTGATGTGTTTAAATTACTTGTGACTTGACTTACATGTTCAAGTTATACCCTAAATGATCTTATTTTGGCAGTTTCACATCTAAAAATCTCTCCATATGGACAATTTTTCCAATATGATAGGGGTAATATGGGATGGTACTTAAAGACAAGTGTTTGTAAAAGTGAGGAAACACAAACAAAATTGTTTTTGTAAACACAAAAATCCCAACCTGACTACAAGTAAACATGTCCCCTCTACATGTCTTAGCATAGCAAACAACAACTTTAATTTCATGGCACTAAAATAAATATTTTGATGTATTTTATGCAATAATCATTTTTAAAAAAGAGATATATTTAATCATTTCAGTGTTTAACTTTTTTGTTTTTATTACTCACTCCAAAGACTAAAACCAGAATAAAAATGACCAACTATTTGCAACAACTATGATGGAAGCTCTAATAATTAGTTTCTGTTATTTACATACATCCCAAGAAAAACCTTTCAGACACAAGATGCTGCAAAGTTCATTGTACCTGCATTCTAATACATACATCCCATGCATAATTACATCTCCTTTTTGTCTAAAAAATGTTAAATTACATCTTCGGTACACAAAGTAGTAAAAGGAATTAGCGTGATTTCTTTCTGATTAGGCAAGGGAGTGTGTGCTCACTATGTGTTCATATCATCATAAATGAACTAAATTGGAAGAGTTATATGCAGTTTTTAATGTTATTTTGCTGACAGACAGCCACACATTTAAGATCACAAAGTTACTTCCTTGATAGAGGAATCAGTTTAACACTGCATTGTTTTTAACACTTGCACTTTATTTGGTGAGTGACTGCCTCCTTGTGGTCTGCTGGAAATCAGAGGAACACACAACTGCTGAATTCCACAAGGGACTCTCTCGGTTGCAAATCCTGACAACACTGGACAAAACACATCAACACAATCAAACAAATAAACTCTCATCAAATCTAAAAAAAGAAACACAACTGAACTCAGCTTTCTTTATCTTACACTTTTCAAACACAAGCGCCAAGAGCTTTTTAAAGTGAAAAACAAAGCTTCAAAACGCACAAGCAATCAACAAACTAACGATTAACAGCAACAATAAAAGATCAATAATGTAAACACACAAACCAAAATGAAACCCATGAAAAGAAACAAAAACATTTTGGAAAAACCCACAACAAAACATACAAATCAGAGTTAATGTGTTTTTTATTTCTCTCCTGTGATATTAGCTATTCTTTTCTTTCTTTTTTCTCTCTTTGTGTATTTTTCTTTTTCTGAAAATAGATAGATAGATAGATAGATAGATAGATAGATAGATAGATAGATAGATAGATAGATAGATAGATAGATAGATAGATAGATAGATAGATAAAAACCACAACTAAAAACATTAGATTAGATTAACCACTAAACTTGGTACGTGCTGTAAAATTGTTTCTAACTTTAAGAACACCCCTTAGTGATTAATTCACTCGGTACTGTGTGCATGTGTGTGTGTGTATGTGTGTGTGTTTTATCTTCTTTGATCCCTCTGCTGCCGTTTTGCAAGACAAAAGCATTCCTGTAGCTCTCAGGACTAAAAACAAACTCATGTTCATCCTCAGCTCAGTCACCATGCATCAATCTGGATTAGTTCTGGTAGGCCTGCCTCTTTTGTCTGCGTTTCAGACTTAAGTAGATTTTAGGTAATAAGTGTCTGTTTTGGCAGATTCATTGTCAATGGGACTGGTTTAAGTCCCGTTACACTTGAGAATGAGTTCCCCTTACTTTATATGAAGGCCAACTTAAGTCCTTATGCTCCAATGGCTACTCTGTGAGAACATGTGATCTGTACTGTAAAGGATGGGCTCCATCCCATATTTAACACCAATACTCGAAAAATGCAACGCATTTAACCTGGAGCCCCCAAACATAACCCGAACCACGATGCGGCCGACGTGATGCCGCGCGCAGAGGACTTTACATACGACAAAATCTCGTCTTCAACACGCCCACACAGATACAGACAAAACCTTATCGGACTGACAACAACATTGGGCGTTTCCTACTACTGCCGGGCTTCTGCAGCGAGAAGGGGGATCATTTCATTAGAGGCACACCGGTACCAGCAGCGGGAAACCATCGGTCCGAGGGGTGCTCACAGCCGGGCAGCATGAATAGGTAGGAATCGGCGTGGGACCCAAGTTCCGAAGAGGATGATAAATAATGCTTTTGCTAAACTACAAGGCGCTGAAAGCAATCCAATTATGCTTCTAGACAATGTGGACATTTTACGCACAACCTTTACTGAACAATGAGTTGTGCAGAAAACACGTTACCATCTTACAACGTGTTGTTGAGAGATTATAACTTCAGTTAATGCTAATTACACGTCTCCGTTCTGATGATGAATTACTGATGCACAATAATCGATTTCTAATGTAGCCATTTGTTTTTCTTTTGTTTGTTTTTTTTTTTTTTAACTTTTGCGTTCTTAAGCTATTTCTACCTCAGCGACTCATTATCATGTAATACCATTACCATTTAATGGCAAGATCCGGCCATTACCCCCCCGATCCATTTCCCAGGGGCATCTGCAGCTAGGAAGGAAAACTTGCTTGTATCAGTAATAAACGTCAACATACCCAGACTCTGGGTGGTTGGTGGTCTTGTTCAACCTGCTAAATTTTGAGGAGAGCAGAGGGGTGAAACTATGGATTGGGAAACATGAACACTCAGCAGATTGGTGGGGCCACAGTGGAAAAACATGCAGCTCAGGGGCCACAGATATAGCAGAGAGGGAAGAGGCCAGCAGTTCTGCAACATTCATGCACATGTTGCACAGAGTTTTGCAGAGGGCTGCAATTGTTTTTTGATTGAACTTCCTGAAGTTTTTCCTGTCACTTTCCTCCAGTTAAGTGAGCTACAGGGACTTGGTAACACTTGACACACCATTCTTTTGGCTCCTGTTTTTTGTGACTTACCATGTTTCAGTGACAGATGCTGTTTATTCCAAGTAAGCTTTTCCCACTTCGATCATATTTAGTTTCTGTTGAGTTTTTAGCAATACTTTAGACTCACTTATGCTCAGACCTTCAGTTTAAAGCTTGTTGGGTGGCTTATTTACTACACAGGAGGCATTTAACTCCACAGACACATTTAGAAGGATCTTCCAAGGTAAAAGGTTCTCTTGAAAGTGACACATTTTTACTGCATGCATCGAGCCCTCAAAATGATCCCATGTAGCATCACTGCAAATTAATTTTATCCGAGTCATGTTTTTGCTTTCTTTCTGATTAGGAAAAAGATGCTCTGAAGGAGATATCTGACAGGCAGTAGAAATGTTGTTGAGCCATACTGTGCCTCAGTGGTATTCATGCTTTAACCTCCCCCATGCTTATAAGCTACAGTCTGAGCTGTATTAGGGCTTTGTTGTGTTGAGGCCCCCTGCCCCCCACTGAGGTTCTGCCACTCTGAAGATATACATTCTCCTCGTATAGTTTAAGTAAGCAAGCAGCAAGGATTTAGGTCAAGGTTAGGTGCTGTCAAAGTAGAGAGTGAAATTTCACCATATAAGAGTCCAAACTCAGGCTTGTATGGAGAAAACATGCTACACCAGAAACATGGATGCACTGCAGTTGATACTTAAACATGCGCTTACTTGAACATGTGCATGTTTTTTTACACATGTAATTTGGTAGAGGGCAAAATTTATTGTTGGACCTAAGAACAAGAATGGCTTGAAGGTGTATTTAGCTGCAATTCAAGTGAATAAGTTGTTTTTCTTGTAGTTCATAGTGTGCTGAGGTGGGGGTGTTGTGGGAAAATAGGCAAACTTGGTGCTCTCTTTTTGAGCTTTTGCCTATACTACTACTTGATTTCTGCAGGTTTCTTCAGGAAAAAAAAAAACACTGAGAGGACAATAGGCCACTCTGTTGTAATGTGCAACTTTGCAAACAAATGCTCTCAATAATAATTCTTCCCTAAATGCATCAGAACTACAACAATCTTTCTTTGCCAATGCTTCTTCTAGATAGTTTTGGGTAAATCTGCTGCTTTGGAATCATTTAATCACATGACAGTGTTGTCTCTAGATCATATGTGCATGCCCTAATGGTTTATATTAAAAAATTACTATGTTTGTCCTCTTTTTTATTACATAAAATAGAAGGAAGTGAAGAAGAGAAAACTAAGTAGAAAGAGGTGTGTTCAGCTATATTCACTCTTAGAACTCATTATTTGCTTTTGTTAAGTGTCTTTGAGGGTCTAGTTTAAGATGGAGGTTTTCAAAAAGATTATTTTGCAGATTTTTGTTAAACATCTTCCTTTGAACTGAGTTCTTAATAGCATACAAGAGTTGTAAGCAAGATTGCCGCTTAGATTTACAGCTGCTGCACAAATCAGTCTTTCTAAAGAAAATAAGTTTGCTGTTGCAATTTAATTAAACTACAAAGTCAATTTACTGCTGTGATCTACTTCATCAATCACTCAAAACAATGACTTTTAACTTTAAATCAGCAACCGTGTTAATTCAGTAAAATACTGAAATAATGTTGAGAGGGGGAGTCTCACCAAGCAGGACTTTGCTTTGGGACATTATGAGGCAGCTGTACTTTGTTTTTCCCAATAAGTGTTATCTTAACTGATTACTATTGATTGGTTCAAAGAACAGAGAAGAACATTGATCTTGAGAATCAAAAATGTCACACATCTTTAAAACTAGCTAAACCAAAACTTTACTTTCTTGGACAGCCTTTAGTGAGTCGTGAATTTGGAAACATGGATTTTTTTAAACTTGCTAATTATTCAGCATATGCGATTTAAAATTTACTCCTGGGATTGGCATACGTTTGCAAAAGGAAACTTTGTCATTAGGGTTTGGTGTGTCCCTGAAATCTATTCCTAAATGAAATGCCAAATATTAATTTAAAAAAAGATATCAAAGTAAAAAGTTAATGTCCAGCAGGAAGTGTAATGCAGTATCTGTACTTATTTGTCGTTTTCGTCTGATCCCACTGGTCAAGATGTCTGATCAGCCAGTTGGAGGTGCAGGGCTTCATTGAGAGGTGTTTGACAACAGTGGGCGCCAAACCGCATCATGCCCGCAGCTTGGCTGAGGTGTTGGTGGAAGGAGACTGCAGGGGTCATTACAGCCATGGTCTCAACAGGATGGGTCAGTCACTTTATTTATGGTTAACATCCTTGTAAACTCAAACATGTGGGTTAGTCAGTGTTTGTTTTCAGTTTCTTTCTTTCACTCTGTAGAAAACAGTTACTTTGCTTATAGTTTGGCAACTATGACTTAAGTGTGTGTGTCATTTGCTCTCTGTCCCTATATAAATATACATACATATTTTTTGGCAGACATGTACGTGAAGGACATCCAGACAGGAATCTGTGCTGTTGACGGTGAGCCAGTGGTGGAAAAGGAGAGTGCAGCCACAGCTCTGGTGAATGGGAAGAACCTCCTGGGTCCAGTAGTAGGAAACTTCTGCATGAATCTGGCCATAAGGAAGGCCAAAGAGGTTGGCATTGGCTGGGTGGTGGCGCACGGTGAGTCTCACTGTGGATGCTGATTCAGCATCAAACATTGTACCTTAGTACACATCCCTAAATTCTCATTTAGGGGATGTGTGCCTACATACAACTTTTTAAAATATCTCTTAAAATGTACTATTTTCAAATATTATATCAAATATATATATGTGTATATATATATATATATATATATACATATATATATATATATATATATATGAACACGCAATTTAAAAAATTAACGGAGCTAATTTTTTAAATTGCGCGTTAATTTTATTTTTTTTATTTTTGCTGGCCGCTGGCTTTGACCACAGAAACATGGCGTTCATGTCTCTTTTCCCTGCTGCAGCAGTGCGTCTGATGTAATCAGGAGAGAGCGGGTTTATTAAAAAGAGACGTTTTCTGTCTGGAACTTAAGAAAAAAGAACCAACTTTTCTCTTTGTCAAAACCCACACAGATGGGCAGAACATCGTGATTTCTGGACCGGAAACTGCTCCCAAAAGACAATGAGAAACTTTTTCTTTCTTTCTTTCTTTCTTTCTTTATTTTTTTTAAATAAATGCAGCATTTATGCAAGACAGCAAAGGCGAGACATGTTTTCTGACTTTTACAAACGTAAAGCATAAATCGGGCCTTCTTCTGCCTCTGGTTCGGTGAATCTTGGTCATGGCGAGATTAAACTTCCAGCTGTGGAATCTGTGAGATGTGAGCTTTCAGTAGAGGAGTCGTTTGTTGGTGTTCATGTCGTGGGGTGGACACGGGGAGACATCATCTGTGTTTACATATTTTTCGGATTTTGTGTACCAGGTCTTTGAATTATTCTTGTCTTAACTGTGTTTGTTGGTGATAGAAATGGTTTTACTGAGCTGGTAGCTGAGATTTTGGACTTTCTGTGGATACCACACATTTACAGTTACATCTGACACTACACCTGGAAACAAGATGTTAACCCCTTAACTCCCAGTAGCAGAGGCTGCAGGTGCAGTCAAGCTAAGAATGAAAGGTTAGAGAAATTATAGGCCAGAAATCTGGATAAAGAACATTTAAAGGTGCATGGATGGAAGTTATTGTGCATATTGTGAATATTTCTCTCTCCTCACCATCTAGAAGCTGTGAGATTCTCATCCTGCTTTCTGTCTGCTCACCTGATGCTGATATTCATCACATATTGTTCCTTCTGTGTTTAGAAGGAAGCAGCTTCACAGCTTTAAATTCATCCTGCTGATTCTTTACCTTTTAGTTAGTAAATCCTGAACATTTTATCCTTCTTTCTCTTAAATATTTGATTTTATAAATATATATGAAGAAATATTTTAACTATTGCTGTTTAAAGAGAAAACTGCAGCTAAACCTGTTGATGTGTTTAGTGCAGGGGTTTGCAACCTTTCCAATCCAAACAGCCTTTTTTCCCCCAGCCAGCTAAATAAAACTCCTTCAGAGATGCAAATGTTACCAGACCTTTTCAAAAAGACCACTTAATATATTTTAATGAAGAGCCATTAATGGGATATTTGTTTATTTGTTTATTTCCTTTTTTAGGTTTTAAAATAAAGAAAAGCATAAACCTTTATAAAATGAGGATAGACAGACATTCTTTTAAAAGATGTAGATATTTGTGTGTCAAGTAAATAAAAAAAAGTCCCAGAAAATCCATCCATTTTCTATATTATACTTATTTCTTCTTTTTGCTGTCCTGTCCAGCATCATGACAGCAGAAGGATGGTCTGGTGGCATATTGCTGAACAAATTTACTCTGCTAACAAGAGCCTTTTGGATATGGGCTCCTATTGAATAAAAAATTGTATACTTTATTATTATTTTAAAATATGTTGTTGCTTATAACTGCTGGACTGGAGAGACTGAAAATAAAATTCTAAAGTCTTATAAGAGAACACAACAGACAATCTGTAGGGGCACCTTTGAGAAGTAAAACTGTGAAAACCATGAACAGCAATGAACACAGCAGCAACTAGTATGTGTGGGTTTGTGTCTGCATGTGTGCATGTGTCTGTGTGTGTAAGTGTGTGTAGTAAGCATAAGGGGTGAGTTGTGTTGAGTGATCATGCAACTGCGCTCCCTCCAAGGATCAGAGGCAGACCGAGAGGGCCCTAAGTCCCGGACAACCAGCAGCCACCACAGAGAGCAGAATTGAGACAGCTCACTGCAAGAATGGCAATGCGTCCGGACAAAAGAGGCATCGGAAGGTTGCAGCCAGAGCCCCCTCCCACCTTTCCCATTCACATCCATGCTGCCATCCAATCCCAATCCATTCCCCTGATTCCATCCAGCCCCCAGGCTCTACCCCCCACCAACCTCTGAGGAAGCAGCTCAAGTGGGCCAGAAGGCAGGGAGCCCTAGACAGCCACAACAAACAACCATACACATCTCCACTTCAGCCATTTTGTCAATCCATACCAACATCCAGATCCATTTACCTCTCACCAGTGTTCAAAATAAACTCAGACACACACGCATTTACAGGGCCCCCACCTGTCCTTTCACCCACCCAAGAGCCCCACCTATCCACTATCCTGCCCAACAACCCTACCCAACCACCTCCACCCAGTCACAGCAAAGCCCCCATCCAGCCAAGTCCCTCCCACATCCCCAACCTGCCCCATCCCTACCAAAACCCCCCACCCACATGGGAGACACTGTGGGCCCCAGGGAACCTACTGGACACCAGGCCGCACACCGACCTGTCCCTGCAGCGGCATGCCCAAACCAGCTCAGGAAATACGTTTTTACCAGTTTCCCATGAAACAGAAATGTCTGCTGACGCGTTGCTGACGTTTTAGCAGCCATTTTCCGGAGGTGTGGCCGTCCCAGCACACCTCTCAGATCCACTGGGATGGTGTGGCGGGGGGTTATAATTTTACATTTATTTATTTTTTTGTGTGTTTCTTTTCTCTCTCAGATTCCAACCATTTTGGTATTGCTGGATATTACGCAATGCAAGCATTGAAGGAAAATATGATTGTGAGTGAAACATTTCTGCCGTTTACAGTTTGTTTCAATTGAGCTGTTTTAAGAGGAATTATTTCTGCTATTTATCTGCAGTTACTTATAAAAAGTAATCTGAATCTCACCAACACTGATCTGATCTCTGCAGGGCATGTCATTTACCAACACATCCCCATTAGTGGTTCCCACTCGTGGTAAAGAGGTAAATAGATTATTTATTTGTTCAAATAAACTATACTGACAATTTTGGAGTGTTTTGACTCAAGGAACTTTCTCCACTAGGATGCCAGCCCTATATTTCCTGTACATGAGCTAAACAAAGCACCAGCACTGTGTATTTCACCATCATTTTGAGTGCCCCGCTACTCCTAAATACACAGAGCATTATTCTTTGGCCAGTTACTTTATGCCATTTTCTTGTTGTCTCAGAGTCGTTGTGCTCTGAAGCACAGGTAAAAGCAGCAAAACTTAGCAGAAGCCTGTCGGTGAGTGTAACATTTATAGGACATTCACACCAGGACAGTCCAGGATCTCAGCTGGATTGGCTGAGGATTTCCAAAAAATTTCACACCTTCCCGTCGTTTGGTTTTTGTTCAAACTGCGCTTAACTGAAGTGGACCAAACCATCTGGAGAACGTCATATAGTTAAAACAGCTGCTCACTGGGGGGCGACACTCCCCAAAGCAACCACTGATCAATAATAAAAAGCAGAAAAAAAAGAAAATCGGGTTCCTTGTTTGGCCAGGACTGAAGGTGGAAATCTTTCTGCTTCTGCAGGTGTAGATACCTGTGCTCAGGTGGTCAGATCTGCTCAGGGCCCGGCACCTGCTGATGATGTCACAGCAGGGCAATGCCACTTGGACAAACCCTATTTCATAAGAATCAGATCTGCTGGGGGTCTCTATTTACCAACAGATATTGAACACATATTGGAAATATAAGCTTCTTTTTCCTATGTGAGCAAATGAATTTGAGTATATAGATCATTTTATTTATTTTTTTTGTATACAGTCTGGGATTATTTATTGTACCAAATATCAATTCCAATATTTATATCTAAAAATAAATCTTCATATCTTCATATTGATACCCAACCCTAACAGCAAAACATTTAACATTAAACCCCACAATATATAATTAAAGAACCTCATTACAAGTTAACTATATGAGCTATGTTTGCAAAGTTCATGTTTTCCTTTTAAAATGTTAGTTTTAATTTTAATTTTAGAATAAATAACTTTTTCTCAGCTCAGATTTTATTTACATCAAACACAGAAGCACTGGAGTTGCTACAAATGTCAAAACACAGAGGATGGCAGGGTCTGCTCCTCTCAACAGTCAGGGTCAGGCATCTCCTCAATACATCGCAAACCTGCGCTTGAAACACCTCTTATTGAAACATTCTTATGTTGCGAATATGAACTGAATAGTAGTTGCTAACATTAACAGTCATGCTGTTACTTACTTTTAATCGTGTAATTTTTAATGTTTTTTGAATGGTGACCTTTCTGCTCTCCGACCTTTTAGAAGTGATGGTAAGGCTGTGGTGAGTCCCTTTCCATAGGTAATGATGGATTTCTTTGTAGAAGTCATTCCTATGTTTATGTTTATTGTGGACTTCATAAAGAGAGCAGAGGAAGGCCAAGTAAGCAACTACACTTAAGAAAACAAGAACGCCCAAAAACCCGCAACTAACAATATTTACAAGCGACGTTACAGAAAAACAAGCCCAACAAGCAGACTTTGCAGCACGGCCCTTGTAAAGCTGTAAAGCTCACAGCTTCTGGGCAAAATGTAATCATTTACTTAATAATGGAAAAATGTACTAAAGTGTAACAGTAACTGAGTTACTTTATTTAAAGAGTAACGCATTAGAGTATGAGTAACTGACAAAAGTAGCCAGTAACGTGTTACTAGTAAGGTGTTACTACCAACACTGATGAAAATGATGACAAAATATTACAATTACCTGGGTTATATCAGCATACAGAATGACTGTATATTGTTTATTTTATTTTATTTATTTTTTGGTTTCCTTTAATCAAGTGACTTCTGTGTCTTTCTCATCCCAACTTTATAAACCTGCTGTCTGTAGCGCACTTTGGGCACCAACCCTCTCAGTATAGCTGCTCCTGCCAAAGATGGAGACAGTTTTGTTCTGGACACGGCCACTTCAACCGTAGCACTTGGAAAGGTAAGATTTTTGATTGGTATTTTTATTGCCATACTGTTGTTTGTCATGAAAGTGTGAAACAGTTGGCCTCTGAACAAGGTTGTTTTGAAGAAAATTAGAAGTAGACTGATGTGAGCAGCTGTTAGAAACTTGACGTCTTCAAATTCTTATTATGGTTTAAAAGAAATGACTAAAACTTAATAAAATGATCTGTAAAAGTGTAATTTATAGCTCAAGCCTTCTCCTCCCCCTATTTTATGTAATGTGCATAGGTGGAGCTTAGTGACCGGCGTGGTGACCCTATTCCTGATGGCTGGGGCTGTGACCCTCAAGGAAATATTACAACAGACCCCAAGAGAGTCCTCACCGGAGGTGGACTGGTGCCAATCGGTGGCAGTGAAGCTACAGGTCACATATTTATAGCTGTTTTGCGTATCTTTCTGATGCAGTATCAGTCCTCCTCTTTGTTAGATTTTAAGACCCTGCTCACATTCTGAAAAGAGAAGATGAGAAAATTAAACATCACATAAAATCCACTTTTCCTACAAGCCTTGTTTCCCAAAAAGTTTGTTCTTTAGAAAATGTAAATAAAACCAGAATGTAGTTACTTAATTAAAACCCCCTGAAAACTGGATGTAGTAATTTAGTTTGATGTCACAGCAAAGTAAACATTTAAAATTTTATAGTATATACAGTTACATGTTTTGGATATTTGTCATAATGTTTCTATTGTTCCTTTAGGAGGGTACAAAGGCTATGGTCTGGGAATGATGGTGGAGGTGTTCTGTGGTATCTTGGCTGGTGCTCAGTACAGCAAATATGTCCGTACATGGAAAGTAACTGACAGAATTGCCAACCTGGTACATTTTTTTCTTTATTTTGTGCTTTGTTGCCATAACTACATTTTAATATAATATATTATTCCTCAGGTAAATACATTAGATAATACATAAATATTAACTCACACAACTAACTTAACAACAGCAAAAACATCAACCATGACCACTTTAATCTCTTATTTAGTTTTATTAACAGAGATAATTACAGCGTCTGAACAAAGCCATGTTGCATCAGGTCAGTACTGTTAAAACTGGACCACTTCATGGTGTTACCTGCTTTGGGTTTCAGGGTCAGTGTTTTGTTGCAATCAATCCAGATAACTTTGCTTCTGGCTTCAATGAAAGGATGTCAGATCTGCTGTCCATCCAGAGAGACCAGGACCCTGTAAGTAGATCCCACTTTTTTGAAAAGAAAAAATCTGATTATAATAAAACTAAATGCTTCCTATGCAAATATCATATATATGAGTAATAAATCACTCCACCTAGTGGACATATGGCATCATTGTATTTGGTCTACGCACCAGTTCCTCATTCATTTAATGGCTGTTATACTTAAAAAATACATAAAAAAGATCATACATCCTATTGGAGTACTGTAAAACATGCAAACAAATGGGATTAACACAGTATCAGTTTTTTGCATGTTCATGCTTCTCATGAACTAGTTCAAAGTTCAGTTCATTTCAGCTGTTGTAACCCTTTAAGTGCCAAAATAGCAAAATTGCAATAAGCAGCCAGGCCCAAGTCGCAAGAACAGCTTAATCTGTTACCACTTTCCACCACCAGATGCAGACGTGTGACTCCACGGTCCACAATCAGGCCTGGACGTTGATAGATCGTCGCTGCGCAACCTGCCACCCTAGACTCTTAAACAGAGAACAGCTGGAGCTGCTAGTTACAGTATTATAATGGCACTTTAACTTTAGGTCTGTTAATCTGTCAGGAATTATTTCATATATATATATATATATATATATATATATATATATATATATATATATATACATGTGTGTGTAAAACTGGGAAAATTAGCTTCTCCAGTCATTTAAAGAGAACTAAAATCAAGACATGCATCATACTTCAGCTGTAATGTTTAAAATCCACTTCTTTAAAGTGAAGTTAATTAGTTTCAGATCTTTTTGTAGATAATGTTGTAGAGCCAGATTTATAGACAACCACAAACTTTCTGTCACAATCTCTGGGTTTTTGGTTTGGGTTTGTGTTAGTTTAGCTGTTTGCTAGTTTCTTGTTTCCTGTTTCATCATTAATTTTTCCCCCAGTGCATTCTCTTTGCTTTACTTCTTGCTACCTGCTTTCATGTTATTCTGTTCCAAGTGTTTCTTGGTTGTAATTAGTTTAAGCTTTATTTATCTTGTGCCATCTCATTGTGTGTCTGTGTGTCAGTTAGTTGCCAGTTACACTTGATATGTTTTTGGTCTTCTTTGTCAGTCAGTTTAATCAGCCTTCTGGAAGTCTTTAGTTATGTTTGGTTTATTAAACCCTCATACTACCAACGTCTGCCTCTGCAGTGTCAGTCACACTTTCCTCTGAAGGCCTTAGAATGAGCGTTCGTTAGGGCTTGGCCTGTTAAAGCCACACACTTAAGTAACAAACATTAAGAAATAAATGTCAACAGTTTAACCCATAAAAGTAAAGGCACATTTTTAAATATGGATGCAGGAATATCAGACTGTTGCACCTCGTTTTTGTGGGTTAAATAACTTACGTTACAGGTGTTACCCCACAAGGAAATTCTTATCATTGACCTCAAATCTTTAAATCCATGACAGGAATATTCTATTTATTTTTATGATAAATGCAGATATTTTCATGTGTTGCTGTTCTGTTGCAGGCCAACCCTGGTTCTCCTGTTTTAGCTGCTGGAGATCCAGAAAGGATGAACGTGAAGAAGTGTGAGGAGATGGGTGGAATACCTTACCACATCAATGTTATCAAGTACATGGTAAGAGCTGAAAGGGAAAAAATGAAAAAATGCTCCTTCCAGTGTGAATAAGTTGTATAAACCATCTTTTCCTATGCTGAGTTCAGTATTCTCATCCAAATTTGATAATCCAGTATTAGATAGGCGACACAGAAGTCAAGAGTTGGATGCTACCACTTAGATGTTTTCTTGGTTTGTCAACATTGGCCTCAAGTTTTATGCGTGTGATGGGTTTGCTTTTGGATATTAATCACTAGAATAATTTGAATTTGGTTTAGCACAGGAAACAAACGAATATAGCATATCTATTTTCTTTTTCATATATTTTGGGGGATTTGACATAATAAACTACATTTTTACACTGTCCAAAATGCAAAGTTACAATAAGACAGGTAGCTTAAATAGCTAGTTAGCTTTTAGCTTAGGTAACAAGAAGATAACGGTTAGCTTAGCTCTGTCCAAATTTGGCAAAAATAAACTCCTTTCGCACTATAAATCTTCCTAACCTGAATGAATTGAATTTGAATTGAATTGAACTTTATTGTGATTGCACATTTGCAACGAAATTACCAGTACAAACCCATCCAAGAATAGACAACAACAACATATACACAAACAGGATCAGGCAGACTGAGGCAGCAGCCGCTGAGCAGACGGAAAAGAGTAACATGAAGGAGAGTTAAAAAAAAAAAAAAGATAAAAACTAAATTTTTTCATGTGAAAAGTATTTTGAAAAAGATAATAGGTTTAGTTTTGAGGGCAACTATTTCTGTTCTATAGTTTCTTGTTTATCACTGCTCCTCACCAAGAAATACAACTTTTATTTACATATTTTCTTATCAGATTCATAATATAGCAGCAAGAATAGGTTCCAGCCCCCATTTCATGATCCTGAATTGGATTAAGCTGGCATAGAGAATAAATGGCTGTTTTTATTTTAGTTAGCTATTGATGTTACTGTTTCTTGGCTATTTATTTTATAGACAGCAGTGTTTTTTTTATCATTGGTAATAAAGCCAACAAAAGTATTTTTCCAAAATGTGTTGCTTTAAGGAATTAACTTTTGAGATTGAAACCAATTTAAAAATGTCATTTTGTTTCCACAGAATGAATATGCAAAGAAAATCGGTGTCAACCAGCGGCTGCCTTGTGACAAGATTGTCTCCATTTAGTTTGTTGCGCATTGGAAATTTTCTACCTCAACTCGGATCGATCCAGAAGTGAAATTCTTTTACTCAAATCATAGATACTGATAGTAATATTTAGTTCATTGTCATACTGACATTTAAGTGTTGTTATATTTTAAACATAAAAAAATAAGATGCAATAACTTTTAAAAGCTGTGACATAAAAAAGGAAAATAATTTTTCTTTTCTTTTTTTTTACCTCTGGACTTAGACTAGAAATATAATTTCTGCTGTTATATGCTGGCTCTAGTAGCAATAACACATTATAAGTTGAAGCTCTGCTGTGATGTGAATGAGTTCACAACAGCTTGAGTGGTGCAGTTTAAAGAGAGAAAAAAAAGACTTATTTTAAGTCATTTTTAACTGTATGGGTCATTTCTTGTTGAGGCAGTGCAGAACTGTAGTATCTGTTGCAGTATCATGTAGAAAAATATATATTTTAACAAAGATTATTGTTTTAACCCTTTAATGTTCTTACTGAGGGAAAAAAAGCAGTTGAAACAGATTGCTCCTGTTTCTTTAGATCCGTAATGAGAATACATGTTTTTAAGATACATATGTATGCTTTTTTTTAATAATATTATCATGTTGTTTTTGTATAATAGGGCCATCATGACTTCATCATTGCTATGTGCCTTGTTTTATAAAAAAAACTTTATAAAACAAAACTTGTTATTCTACATAATTACATTATGTATCACTGCCTACCATTAAATGGCATCACAAGCTTTAAAAAAGCAGAAATACGCATTTGTTTATTGTCCTATTTTAATATTTTAGTTAGACCTCTTGGTCATGTGAATTATTTGTAACTGTACTGTGCTTAAGTCTTGAAATATTCATCTTGTATTTATATTTTGCCTCCAAGCTGCCGGACTTTCACAAAAGTGATCTTTCACAATATAGTTGTCCATACTTTCTGAAGGTCTGCCAAAGTGTTTTGCTGGACATTGGCTGTTTTTGCACACATTTTCAGTCATTTTGTACCTGTGCTTTGTATTTGTGAAGCCACATCACACTGACCAATGAATCATTCAAGCACTGAAAGGCATCAAACTCTGTTCACATTTAACAGAGAACTTTGCAAGGAGCCTATTTATATTTGTATTTTAAGACATTCTTTTATTATAAGCCAGTTGCAAAAACACAGAAGAGTCACAAAGAGCTATTGAAAACTAGCCTCTGGCTATAATGTGCAGTGGGTCTTTTAAATGTTTGATGAAACTGGACAAGTGGAGGAAAAAGATTAAATGTCAGGTCTGAAAAACTATCTGCACCTGATGAACAGTATCTGACAGTGATGTTCCCAAGAAATATCCTCCTGACTACCAGTAGTATAAATTTCTCCTCTGTGGAGGACATTTGTAAACCTGAATATCTCCATCCCCCTGCACGCTATTAAACCCACTCATTTTGTTCTCTAAAAAGGACATCCAGGGCTTTTGAATGGTACCACATTTATAGGGGTGGGGCTTTGGGAACATCCTGTTTTTCCTCAAGGAAAATGGCATTCATTACCACAATCACATTTCATAAGAAGAGGAAAAGTAAGTGCATAACTTCTTTTTGTGCAAATGTAGTCCTGAAGTATTATTGTAATATTTCTTTATGATATCTCTTGAGAACACATTAAACCATTTTCTAAATGAATATAACAACATTTTACCACAACATAAGTTTGAGAATTGTCTTCTGTAGTGGACATTTGTAGCTATTTCCTGAATTTTGTTCTGTATTTTTCAATTAAGAAGACCTAGTTTCATTGTCAGAGTTTTCTCATTACCCTTCAAACAGTCGGGGAAATTAAAAAAACATATTGATTAAACAATTTTTTTTTCTGGTAGTCAGGAGGATATAGGGCAAAAAAAATAAAATAACAATAAAAAATACAGCAAAAATACAGCACAGGACCTACCTTCAGTTGATCTATTCACTTTTTGAATCAAGCCTCATCAGAAATGGTCTCCATGGAAGGGTGGCTGTCAAAATCAATCTTAAGGAGGGAAAACTGCAACAAAAAGCTGAGGTATGACAAAAGACACAAGACCTGGACTCAAAATCGGTGGCAACTGGTCTGAGGCAGTGATGAATCCTCCCCAGAACCCAGGCCTTACCATTACTGAAGCAGCGCAGGATCAGCTTAACAGAACATCTAAAGGCAGCCAACATCCAAAGAAGAGTTTTCAAGAAATATTCCTGAAGACAAACTGAAGAAATTATTAGAAAGCTTGTTTAAGAAGGTTCATACTCTGTTGAAGAATAACAGTGGTCATACCAAATATGACATTTTTGCCTCATACACCAAATCTGAAATTATGTTTGTATGTTTTAATAAATCAATGCACATATTTCCACTGTCCTAGCAGCATAAAAAGAAAAACGGGGTGACCTACAGTTTAAATAATTTCATGTTCAGATTTTATTCTTCCATTTTCATAGCACAGCTCAATATAAATTAAGCTTAATAATAGGCAAGAAATTGTTTCCTAAAACAATCTTTATAATTTCCATCATTCATACCTGCAGTTCAGATTTCACACCATCAGATGGAGACAAAGTAGAATGGAAAAGAAAAATCTTTATTGTCATTGCACATCAAATACACAATGAATTGTCATTGCAATGTCATTGCATCAGTAAGTATAAATACATTAAACAATAAAAAAACAACAAAAAAATAGTATAAGTAAAGAAAGAGGACAAGCAATATATACACTCCTATACAAACATATAGATTTAAATGCCATGGCCTAAGGTAAAAAACCGTTCAGTCTATTTGTCAGGTATAATCGTAGCTATTAAATACAGAGCTGTAGCCTGACGTTGCTCCCTGGCTGGGATTAGTGTACTAAAATTACTTTTGCAATTTTCATCAATTATACCTGCAGCTTAGATTTCTCTCCACCAGATGGAGCCAAATTTAACTCCAACTCTAACGACGCTTCATCTTCCCAAACGTTTTGGGAAGTTACAGTATGAGGTGGCTTCATTTACAATATGTAATTTGCAATTTTAACTTGTGAATGTTACCCCTTTATCATGCCTGTACACTGTTGCCATGGAGATGGTAAAGCACATAGTGTAATGTTTAATTGATGTTATCACTCCAAAGCAAATTGATCATTTCTTATTAGGACAACAACACCGAAAACACACACATACACACACACACACACACACACACATAAATATATATATATATATATATATATATATATATATATGAACCTTTGTGACTATATCCCATGCTGACATGAGGGATATTGTGTTTACCAGATTATAGGTTTTCACACCTAAATGCAGAAACCTAGATCTCCTGGACTGATTTAGGTATATTGTTAGTTGAACCACATGGTCATCTTTACATAGAGTTTTTCCCATTATTTTATTTGTGGTGTAGTTTATGAACAGCATTTAGCTTGAACAGCTCATTTAAAGTAAAAATAGTTCAAGAAATGTTCTCTGTCAGTCATAAGGGAGAAGGTGGACTGGACCTTGACAGGTGCCCAGATTTGGACCTTAATCTCCCATGCTAAAAGTCCTGGCACTGCATTTTGGACCCTGGTTGTCTCATTAACACTCGGCCGGCTGCAAACAAAAGAGGAGAAATCAACAAATCAATAGGCTTTGAGCTGCACCAGGGGAGGGAAAGGAGGTGGGGGTAAAGGGGTGTGGGAGGTTGGATAGTGAGTGCTGGGCTGGGCCAGGTCTGAATGGGATGCATGAAGATTAGGTCTGAGCAAAGGGGGGGAAGGTAGCTGGGTGGATTTAAAGGCCAAATCAAACACTTGTTTTAGGGAGCAGACTCAGAGCAGTGCGTATGTCTAGATGGATGTATGGATGGATGGTGGGGGTCTAATCTGCCCTGGCCTTGGCCCGGTGCCCTTGTGTGGATTAGACTGGGCCTCTAAGAGCCCAGAGTGCAGCGCTGCTGGCTAGGATTAAGCAGATTCTAACAGGTGTTTTCTTTTGTGGCACTGAGGGGGGATTGGTCCACCACTCACTGAAAGAGCAAATCATGAAGTGATTGGTGATTACTGATGAGGCCATTGATGCCAAAAGGGCAGGCAGGAGTTTGTGTCTGAGTTGGCCAGTGTTTAGTTTTGGATTTCTATTACACAAAATGCAATGCTTGGTGATAAGTGCTGAAGCAGTAGGGCACATCTGTAGGAAATGAATCAGATGAAAGCAAATAACCAAACAACTGATGACCTAAATCAATCATGCACAGAATTAAATTTTAGAGGATGATGTGTAGATGCAACTGATCAGCTGTATTAACTGTGAAGCAGCAGCTCTGCGTTGTGGAGGAGATTAGTGCTGCTGCGGCTTGACAGCAGCACTTTCACACTGTAGGAGGATCAGAAGAGCTTAGATGCAACAACATGTTGTTACTTAAGATAAAAATTAGGAGCACCTTACTTTGGGATTAGATGGAAGAGATGGCATTTGATGTTTCATAGCTTTTTAAGAATATAATCCCTACAGTTGCAAGACAACAACATAAAACACTCCAGTTTTTTTTATGTAAACTCTGATAGCAGCTTAACATGACTCCTCATACTCCGGTCAATTCACCAAACCAAATTCTGGAGAGGGGAGGTGTGTATATGTGCATGTAACGACAGAACGGAGGGAGGAGCAGCAATCGGGAGAGCTAGAAAAGCTCTGTTGCTCTCATGCTGAGTCTTTAATGAAGTGAACTGACTGCCTGGTCAGTTCCTCCCAGCTGTTGTCCCCACAAAGCCAAGATATTTGGCCTTGGCTCTTTGTCTCGCTTGGCCTGCTCAGGAATGCAAGCATGTCTCCATCTGTTGTCCCGTACAGGATTAAACATTAGTGCCAGTAGGTGCTAACAAAAAGTATCAGGAATATGCTGGGGATTGAACCCGAGACATGAATATTATAATTCTGAATACTTACATGAATGACAGTCAAACAGCGTTGCACCTCTTTGCTCTCACCACTAGTGTTGTCATTTTTTTTTCTGCAGAAAATTAATGCAGTCATACTTTAGCGTGATGTGACATATACAGTATATATACTGCCAGAAGTATTAGAACACTCCTTCAATTCACTGAATTCAGGCGTTCCAATAAAGACGTGGATGAGTGAGTTTGGTGTGGAGGAACTTGATTAGCCTGCACAGAGTCCTGCTAGAACACCATGGGGATTAATTAGAGCAGAGACTGCAAGCCAGGCTTTCTCATCCAACATCAGTGGACTGTACAAGAGCAAGTGCAGGAGTTTCATTTTATGCACCAGACAAATCAGTCCCAGTGAACTTAACTCTGCTTTTAGCACAAATCACCAGCTTCTTTTGTCCAAACGGAGTTTCTGATCTATTCAAAACAAAAACAACTGACAGTTTCTGCTATTCTGTCTCTGCAGCATGTGGCCAGCAGACCATTCACATAAGACTGTCAAACAGCTGATTGTATGAAGAAGGAAATAGACAGAAAGGTAGAAGTTATCTGGGCTCACATTGGGAAATAAATTTCCCTTCCTGACATGAAACAAGTTGTTCATTTGGTATTCTTTTAATCAAGCTAAACTGACAACAAGAAATACAACATATAACACCATCTCTTTCCTTGGGTCACTGTGTGTGACATAAGAGGATTTGGTTTCCTCTGTGTGGTCTGCACACTGCTCAGTATGTTGACCACCAGTGCCTACTACTAACACACTAATGTCAAAAGACAGCTGAGGTACCAAATGGCCTTTGTCTGTGTGTGGGGTCTAATGACCATTTAACAGTTGTCGTTTTGCCAAAGTTTTTTCTCTGAGAGATTCTGAGTCTGTTTAACTTTTTTAACCTTATTTTCTTACCTTAGTTGCAATGATGCACATCTTTTTTCAGAAATCCTTTGATTTGAGTGAAATTCCATCATTCTGTCAGCCACACAATAAGAGGTTGAAATCAATTTATTGTAGTTTTTCAACTCCATATTTTACACACTACAAAACTTTTTCAAATCTCTCAGTGATGCGCCCCCGACGGCTAATTCGGCATACATTTTGCATCCTTCCTGTACTGTGAATTCTCTCCAGCAAATAAAAGACACTCTTATCTTAGCATGAAACTTGTTTTAGAAAAATAAATATATGCAAAATTAGACTTAAATGTAAGGCTGCTCAGCAGTGACGCATCATATGGGGTGTTTAATAGAAAGAAATATGAATTCAAACAGGATCTTTTCAAACTGTCTAAATAAAAAATGCAAATACACAAACATATAACAGTCCACAGCCTTATATTGATTAGCTTGATAGGCATGAAAATGACCAAAAATAAAAATTTATGATAAGAAGTCTATTACAAAGAATTTAATGTATGGTGGGAGGACAATCAGTATGCTGCTGAGTTAGCAACAATAGATATATCAATTGCTAATGTTGTTGTCATGGTATTGTAAAGCAGGAAAGGGAGGATAAATGAAAGAAAGCCGTGACAAAACAAGACTTTAGATAGTGCACAATTAATTTCTTCTGAGTACTTTGTCACTGTCTGTCCCTTGAACTCATACACTAGTCTTCCTGCTGCCTGAAGCCTGTAGAGACATACATAAGAGAGAAGTGACATCTGCTATCAATCACACAATTTTGACTTTTACAGTCCAACTGAAAACTCCATAAAAATGAACAACATCTATATAGTTGTTTGTTAGCTGCATCAAAAAATCCCTATATCTTCACCTGCATAATGTGGGCTACATCCAAGCATAAAAGCTAGATCTGTTAGCTTCTCCCTGTGTTACATAAAAAGATCTATTGGTGAAAGGCTTTTTTTTACTGCTGTAAAAGTCCATGTTTTAGCACTTATATCTCAATATATTCTTTTGAGGACTAACATTTAAACATATATTTTAACTAAACATTACTTATACAGGCTGCACATACTGTAGTGTGGTGGTTAGCCCTGCAGCCTCACAGTAAAAAGGTCGCTGGTTTAAGCTTCAGCTGGGGAGGGGTTCGAACAGTGGCCTTTCTGTGTGGAGTTTGCATGTTCTCCCCGTGTAAGCGTGGGTTCTCTCCAGGTACTCTGGCTTCCTCCCACCATCCAAAGACATGCATACTAGATTAATTGGTCCCTCTAAATTCTCCCAAGAAGTGAGTGTGAGTGTGAGTGGTTGCTTTTCTCTCTGCGATGGACTGGTGACCTGTCCAGGGTGTACCCTGCCTCTCACCTGTTAAATTGGGCTCCAGCTTCCCCACAACCCTTAATGTATGAAGCAGCATAGATAATGGATGGATGGATTACTTATATACAGTATAAATAACAAAACATATAAGTTGCACTTTTATACATAAATGTGATTTGTTTGCTTTTGCTATTTTTGTTATGTATACTTTACTTAAACTAACTACAAGACTGTTAGAAAGAAAAAAAGCTGTGCTGTGGCTAACTTCAAATGCTTCAGCAGCTGCAGTTTTTAAACTAAGATGGAAACTCGTCATTAGATTTTCACATTATAATTTGAATATACTCATTGTTAAATTTACACAGATTTTCCCACGTCACAAATGCCACCCATGAGCTGCTGCCACTTGCTGAGAGAGTCAACACAACAGATTCTTCCTGTGAACAGTCAACTGCTGTGAGCTGCAAAGATTTTGTCACCTTTCTGAGCTGGGAAGTGTTACAGAGCAGTGTGGCATGACTGTGATCTACTTGAAGAATAGGCACAATCCTGTGTGGGATAATGAGGTGACAGGTATGACACAAGTCAACAAATAGTCATAATGTGACTGCTTTGATTAAAGTTATTGCTCAGCCATCAGAGGTGGGCTTTAATGAGTCGTACTAATGACAGGAAAGCCTGTGGGAGGAGAGATCAGCCCCCCATTTGTTAACCAGCTGGTGATCAATGGCCCCAACTCCAAGCTGTTATTGAATCAATTGTGTCAATACTTGGTTGATAAGAAAATCACAGATAATCTAAAAAAAATCCCCTAATTACAACCAGTAAGAATAGAAGATTGACAAGGGTTAAAGCTTACAATGTTCAAGTAAAAGAAAAATACAGGAAAAAGAGAAAAAAAATGTCTAAGAGTCACTTCAACTCCAAGTGCAGCGTTATTAAAAAAAAAAAGACAAATTCACAAAATTAAAAATATCTCATCAGAAGTGCATGACTCTTGCCTTACCTGTTTCAGGACAAAAATAAATAACAAAAGAAAACAAAAGAAACAACTAAGTCAACAATAATACTGTTGTATATGTGGATCAATGGGAGCACTTCAAAGAATGAAATGCTTTTGATCATTGCCTGGGGACCAAACAAAGAGGTCTACCACTGTTTCCTCCTTCTAAATGACATGTCATTTTCCTTTTTGCTTTGAGCTTTCCAATGGTCTTTTCTCTTAGATAAGGGTGTTGCATTTTCCATTGTGATTAGGTTTATTTCTTCCCTGTGCAAAAGAAGGCTTCATCTATAAAAAAAGGGTAGAAACCTTTAACACAGACAATGCTCTGCTCCGGCAGGCCAGCTGCTGCCCTGCTTTCTATAGCCAGAGGAGTCTGAGGGTTGCTGAGGTGTGACAATGAAAACAGGTGACATGTGATGGAAAGACAGGGAACCGAGGTAGCTCACCTTTCTCTGCAGCCAGTTTGTCCAGTGTTGTTTTGGGGCTCCCAGTCCACTGTCTGGTGACTCTGCGATGGATGGCTGCAGCTAAGATGGTGCTGGTTCTGAGAACATGTTCTAACGGCAACTTGACCTGGACCACGTTCCAATCTCCAACAGCCTTTACTGGATTTTTTTTTACTGTGCAATATTTCTGTATTATAACTTAATACTGTATTAACTGTATTATAACTACAGAACATACCTTTTGCATGGTTAAAAAGCTTTTTCTGTGTGCATTTTAGAAAGTTAGACTTGCTTTGTTTGTTTGCTCCACACCTGTATCCTGTTTGCTTGATTACGCTTCACTTGTACCGTCTTAAAGCTAATCCCACCTATAGTTGTCAGTCTTGTTGTGATTTTCTCCTCTGGCCATCTGTGTGTGACCCAGATATCACTATCAAGCAGATCTTTTAAAGAAACCAAACACAAAAATACACTTAGTGAAGAGAGGATTGAGGAAAACGTGTCAGTGAGAATTAACCAGTGCATTGGTTTTCTAAGTCTTTTTGACGTCTGAAGGGAGCATGACACATTAATCCCACAAAGTAATCTGGATTTAAAGTTTATACGTAGTCTCAAGCAGCTTTAATGCTCCTCTGATTTGGTTACTTTAAGTCACATGTTATACGTATTCAACATTATATATGATGTCCTTGTAAAGTGATGGCTCCAAAACAAGGATGCTACTTTTTGTTCAATACTTATCGCTTTGACTTTCTTTTTGTGTCTGTCCTTGACTCTTCTGTTCACATCTCTGGTACAAGGGACTAAAATACCAGGAGAAAAGTAAAGAGGAAGAATTGACTGCGTGACAGTTGGGAAATGGAACAAGGGGATGGATCTTGTGTGCTTGAAAATATGCCTCAATCAGTACAATCAGCCAGCAATGGATTACTTTGTCCATTAAATAAAGTGAAATGACATAATAACATATGTTTGTCTTTTTTGTAATTTTATTCTTGTCTTCTACTTGTGGGAAAATCTGTTAAAGGTCATATTTACTGTGAAATTTCCACAATTTACAATTTCTATAGTAAGTAATGATAAATATAACATTATGGTTTTAATTTAAAAAGCTCTGTCTAGCTCAGTTACTTTGATGAAATATGATAAATTAAATAAATTTGTTTACTTACCTTTGTTACATCTTGGTAATTTCATAACTAACATTCTTTTTTACAATATATTGTATTTAAGATATTGTTTAAGTTTTAATTGCTGAACAAACATAGAGGCATGTCTTAAAGGGAAAATTAAATTAAGCTGACATTAAATTAGACTAATGTTATTTGCAGAATCATTACATTATGTTGCAGTGTAACTTCATTTAAAATCAGCTGGGTGGACAGTTGTGTCATCCCACCATTGGCATGTTGGTGTCTTCCTACTCGTAAATCCACTTTCCATCCATCATTCATCTGGGGGCCCCACCTCCTTCCCACCCACACACACACACACATATGCACACTTACTCACACATACGCTGTGCTCAGACATCTGATCAGTGGCTTCACTCCTTCACTCCAAACACACAAAGACACTGACACACAATCCTCTGATTGATTTATATCTGTTAAAACACAAAAGCTATCAGCAAAAGCAACTTCCTCTGCTGCCGCATTATTGGAAGTTAACAAAGATGGAAGGATACTGTAATTATAGGATAAATGAGGTTATTTGTACAAGTGTCAGAAAAAAACAGTTTGGATACATATTCAAAAACAACACATAAGAATTAAGCAAGCATGTGTGAAGCTAGTAAAAACTAAAATAAATCAGGAATTGAGACAAGGATCACGTCTCTGCACGCTGATATATTGGTCTTCATTCTTAAGGTCTGTTTTTTCAGTTGTGGTAATGGACTCATTTAGTGGAACTTGAGTAGATGTGACATTGCTGAGGTCAGGCTCAGAAACATAATAACTCTTTTTACATGCAGGATCTTCTTTCTCTGTCCACTTAAAGCGGCACATTTAAGTGCATCAAGAACATCAATGATTTAATTAATAATGTCCATAATAGTAAACTGAACTCATTTGTTTTCTACATTGCATTGTGAGCGGGTCTTTACTCAAAAGCCCTTTTGAAGTGGGACTGATGTGCTTTTGTTGTACCACACAGCCTGTTTGGTCAGTATGATGGAATGAAGGTGGGCTATGGTGTCTTAAAAGGACAGCTGTTTTGAGCCGATAAAACACGACTGCTGTGTGAAAAGGGTTAACATGAGTAGCTCGGTGGCTTTCTGACATAATGCCACATATTCATAATGAATATAACCAGACCCAGAACAGGCTCCTGATGACCGAGAATGATGCTTTCAGAGCCACATTAAACTTACAGCTTATTCCCGTAACTAACTGCAGCTTTTATGAAAAATCAGATACAGAGATCAAGAAAGTTCTTTTGTATCTTGCTGTAAACATGTTTACCTTTGCTGTGAAACCTGAAATGTTAACAATAAACATGGCTGTATTCTGAAAACAGCCTTAATAGGACATTCATTTGTTATCAGCACTCTAGCTTAGCATAATCTTTTGAGCCCTTGAAGATTTCTAAACATAACGGCTTTTGTGTCTCTATTCTTCCTCTTCTCTTCACATATAAGATAATTCAGCCTTAAAACTAAGGATAGTTTATACCTACATGGAGGTATCAATCTGTGTTGCTTCTTGGCCCCTGCAGAGAGCTTTTTATTTTGCAACACAGACAGATGTGTAGTCTTTAAAGAAGCTAACAATACAGAGGCTCTGGGGATGACGCTACATGCTCTTTTATAGAAGATTAAACTATGTTCTGAAAGCTCTATTATGATTCTGTAGGAATACATCTGACCTTGTATTTGGCACCACTGCTTGAACAACAACCAATTTAATAACAAAAATGATAAACACCAAAATCAACTAATAGCAAAGAAGCACCAATGAAATGCTCAAATAACAGCTCCACTGGTCTGTCTTCATTATTTAACACCTAGTTTCCCTCAATCACAAAACAGATATTTGCCCACTATGAACCAACAACATCAGCCCACAGCTCAAGGCTGCTTTCATAGCTAAATGCTATAATATGGAACATTTATCTAAACTCCACAGCTAGATCAGAGGAGCCATATGCTTCTTATTGTTTTTGCATACCTTTCATACATTGTGGCATCTCCATTGTGGATAATTTGTTCATGCATCCATAACAACTTATATTACAATATGTTCAAAACATATGTAACAGCTTGTGGGTATGAGACCAGTTTCAAATAAAGAGTGAAAATTGCATTTATTAAGGTGATGGTAGTAAAAGAATGTGTTTTACCCCTAATCATGGTCTTTCTTAAGCTAAAACAAGTAGTTCTTTTTTATATTTCTAAACAAGTGATCTTTTAACCTAAACCCAACGAACAAAGTAGATTTCAACATGGTGCCGTTTCATTGTTAAAAGACTTAAAAGCAGTCAGAATGCTGTGATATTGTGCTGTCAGTTTAATCTGTGTGGTCATTTCACCTTAGTCTGTTAACTGTTCCAAATTATTGAATTATTTATATTTATTATAGTTATGTCAGTTGTATGTGTGGGCTAGTGGTCAGCTGCTAAGTGGGAGAAATGCTACACTCTCACACTTGCTCTATCTGGGATAGCTTTGGTCTGGAGTAGTGGTAGTATTGGTGGAGGTGGGGGTAACCAGGCAGTGTCAGCTGTTCCATACAGTGAAGACTACACTACACCACCACCACCACAATGAGGAAGTCCGTGGTCTGTTTGGTGTGATCATCAGGACAGCTGGTGTATGAGCAGCTGCACGGCTGCGGGTGGCTGGGAAAAAGCCCATCCCCTGCAAACTTGGAAGGGGCTATTTCATCTGCTCAGCTGTTACCCACCCGCCCCCACCCCTCTTTCCTCATAGTCTCCCCGTTACCCCATGCTCCATCAGCTGAAAGCAGCAGGGGAGACAGCTGGCCAGTGCTGCCAGGGAGAGGAGGGTAGGGTGTGTTTATATTTGTGCATAGACAAAGCAGCAATGACATCACTGCTAAAAGCATAATTTTGAATCCAAAAATACATAACATACAGCCTTATAGCTCTCAAGTCACACTGTTGTACTGAGTTCATGCTCCCTCCTACTAACCACGGTCCACACAAGCATTTTAGTCAAATATACATACTGTAGAGGGCTGTTTGTTTAGTTACAGAAAACACTGACAACATGGTAGAATAAGGTGTTGCCGTGGTGATTAATATTACAGACTCAGATGAATTGCAGTTGCTGCTACAACCAACCATGAAAGGACTGAAATATTTCTTTTAGGCATATTAATTTAGCCATCTTTTATGTTTAATCCCCTTTGTTTCTCCTTTTTTCACATATCCAGTATGTTCTTTGATTTTTTATATAAATTTTAAAGGCTTTCCTTGTGCATAGATCACAACCCTAAAATGACATGAATCCTTTATATAATATGCAATAACAGTTTGCAGGTTCAAATGCAGATGTTGGCAAGTATGCGTGGAGTTAATAATAAGAATGAGGAGGATGAATTAATTTCTTACTTAAATTAATTCTTACTAAAGTATGCTTTATTGTGGAGCTGGGACAGCAGTGGTTGACATTCAGGGCTTAAGCTGCAACTAAACTTTCTTTCTTTCATTGTGTAATCTAGAAAAAATTGTAAGCCATTTTAATAATAAAGACCTGTTTGTAAAGTTTTTTAACCTTCATTTGAAACTAGATGGGACTTAATGCTGAGGACAAGTTGGGAAAGGAAGAAGAAGCACTGAATTTGTGATTGTGTTACCCCTTAAGATGTCATCAGTGAAAGTTGTCAACTGTAAGCATAATGTAATTGTTTTAATGGAGGTTAAAATACTCAAAAACCTAAAGTTGCAAGGGAGGCTTTCCATCTATTTTTTTAATCCAAGATTCAATATGCCAGCCTAGATTTGGCTTCACATTGCATGTAGAGCCTTTACCATCAACCTGGGTGGGATTGCTTATCATCACAGTAATGTGTGAAACTGTGGTGGCAAAGAGGGAGGACACAGACACTTCCTGAGTGTGAAGCGTTCTATAACTGTAGACCACACCTCTCACCTCTAGTCAGCAGGGAAGGAATGAAAAACCTCACGTAAAATCTCTACCATTTGATTTGTAATTCATATACACAGACATGCCGTTCAAGCTTATTTGTAAAGTTTGTGTACAAATGAAAAAAATAATCTCTTATTTTAGAGAATAAAGAAGAGTGATGGAGTCTGGGCAGTTTAAATGAGCAGCAGTTGAAGCTGAGGAGGGGAGAAGGAGGAGGCAGAGGAGGAGGAGGAGGAGGATGCACTAGAAAGCAGAGTTTCTTTGTCCTCAAAACGTCTGGCCACAGAGGTCAGAGACAAACTTTGGTTCTGGAGAAGTGGAAGTGAAACAGAGTGCAGCTGCCATGTGTGATTCTAAATAAATAAACCAAAAAAAAAAAAAATGGAACTGTATCCCACATGTTGACTAATGCAATTAAAACATTTTGATCAAAAAAAGGATGAATATATATATTTTTAATAAACTCACAACATTTTGACTAAGAATCAGCTGCATGTTGTGTTGTGTGTCCTTTGGAGTAAAAAATCCAGTAAATTCAATGTTTCAGGGAACAGATTTTGAAACAAAAAATATTAGATAAATGATTGGTTTTGTAAAATTAGATGGAAAGTATTTTAGCCATTAGTATTTATATATTTATTTGTTTTAATTTTGTTCAATCTATGATAATGATTCAGTAAGTCTTATTTTAAACAAAAATCCCAAATTTTGAACTGCTTTTCCCTGTTTTTTTATTGTAGTAAACTGGACTTTTGATTGTTGGCTTGCTGGATCAAAGAAATAATTTGAGCATGACAACTTTGTCTAGTTTAATAAATCTGTAGTTTGATAAAAATAACGGGGAACTGCAGCCATGACTGAAATAGCTAAAAATTTGCGTGACTTTAATTCTTTTCTGAAAGGCATTTTTACTTGTGACACAAAAGAGAAAACATCCATCTCAGGCTCATGGGCTTAACCTCACTATATCCTCAGGGTTAAAAAATAAAACGATTGCTATGGGGGGAGAGTTGAGCAAGGAAGAGGAAGGACAGGGGAGGGGGAATGGGGGACTGCACAAACCCATCTGTCTGGGAAATAAATCACAACCAGTTCATCTCCACTGTTCCCCAGTTACGATTTCATCTAAGTGGCCACAACCCATCTGCTCTGAACATGAAAGGTCACTGGTGACCATTGATCTTGCATTGTGTTCCTGAATTGTTTAATGACCATGGAGGTCAATTAATTAACCATTTGCTGGGTGTTTTAATTGCCCTGGGCTAATTTAAGCTTGCTGATTAATTCCGAGTCCCCAGTGGTGGAAATGAACCTCACTGTCAATGGTGGGATTAGGGGAACAACAATGGATGACAGATGACTGTCAGAGCACTGAGTGGCTTTGGAAAGCTGTTTTGATGTTTGCATTGCATATTTTAATGAGCATATTGTATTTATGAACTCCAAAGCTGAACTGACCATATTGACCAGATTGCAACAGGAGCATATTGTACAAAGTCCTCTTATTATTGTGAGGTCAACCTTGCCAAGGAACAAAAGCTGAGTGGCTCTGAGGTTAAATATTTATATTACAGAGATGTAAAACTGGCTGTTAATTACAACTGAGTTAAAAGTTAATTAGCAATACAGGACTTTAAAAAAGGTTTGCATTTACAAGTGAACAACAATTTAAAGTCACACAAGTAAGGACTTCGATGCATCCGTTTCATTTTTCTACACAAACAAAAACTTGGCTTAGTTGCAAAAGAAATCTGAATAGTAAATGGATTTTATGTACTGTACTTTGTGCTGTTCCAATTGTGTTAACATCTTAAATCCCCTTACAGTAAAAGTCATGTTGTGTTATTTCTAACAACCATTCTGTGTTCCCTCAGTGTGGAGAGCCACCACAGAGCCATGTCATTATGTAACTGGAATCACCTGCACCAATACTTACTGAACTTCTCGATTTGTAAATTCTGTATTTCTGTAGAGGAACTCAGTCCCTTTCAAATTCATTTTAGACATCTGCTGCTTTCTATTCATCTGGTGGCAACTGAAAGAGACATGCATTACTCCACTGATGCTTTTCTGTAACATTTTGCAACAGCAGTCTGACTGGATTAGACCTTGTAATGCACATTGCTTTTATTATAATGATACATTTTTGTTGTAATTGCAAACAGTCAAACATGGTCCTATAATAAATTTGATGTATCTGATGATGCCAATACAGAAATGGAAGACAAGAGAATAAGGTGTACCAGAAAAAAAAAAAATAAATAAAACTAAACAGTGTAACATTGAAACGGTGTTTGACCATGAGCGTCAAGTGTATGTTTCTCTGTGTGTAGCTGTAACAGAAATATTGGGGATTTGCCCAGGCTAACAGCAATAACAATATAAGTGATTACATATAGGTCATAATAAAAATAATAATAATAATAATATTGCATGACACAAATAATGACAATGTTAAAAATAAAAACTATAATACTATAATACTATAATCATCAAAACACAAAGCTCTTTATATAAATCCATACAGCCATCCACATTGGATATATTTTGAGCCAACCCTGATGTGTATAATAATAAAGATATTATTGGTGGTTTATAATAATTAGGATGATTGTAAAAATGGCTGAACTTGTTAAAAATGTATGCAATCAGGCACAAATTCACTTTTTAATTACTTTACTGCAAATAGATACCATCACCCCCACCTCCGCCTCCTTTTTTCTTTTCCCTTATTTTCTTTCTTCCCTTCTTCTCCTCTTTCTGAATAAATATTTCTGTTTTGCATATTTACACACACACACCTACATTTACCTACACACGTCTGATTTTACTTTATCTATATCCACACATACATAAATACATACACACACATTTATCCACACATATATACACCTATACACATACACACACACAATTTTATATATATGCAATTTTATTTAGATAAAAATATTTAATTTATTAATTTTCATATTCATTTAAACGAATAGTGATAGAAGAACAGGGACACAGGTTGATCTGTGAGGCAGCCTATGGACAGGAGGGACTGGGAGCCTGTCATTCTGGGAGTCTGCGTACCTCTACAGTCAGCCGTACTCCCTGTTATCCACCACAAGCTGTTATGTATTTAATATTTGTATGTGATCAGCCACTAGAGTGGTTTGGCTTGAAACTCTGACTTTGCATCTCATTATCATGGTGCTCTGACACAATAATGGGGATTAGGCATGTTTCCAATTACAGATTTCAAATGGATGGACTATTAGCATCATCAGATGATGGTATAGATTGTTACAGATGACTTATGAACAGAGTTGATGGTGTAAATGATAAGAAAGAAGAACGAAATAATTAAACACATTCCCTCACACTTACCAGATTTGTTTCTAAGAGAAAACTGGAGTAATGGCCCAAAGAAGATGCTTCCATCTCATCTTTATATTCAACTCTTTCTTTGGAGGAGGCCAAGAATCACCCTGAAACCGACGTAAATCCTATGAATACACACACTTCTACCTCCCCTTATACCTCATCTTTCTGTGTCAGGTGTTGACTCTCCCACAGACCTCTGCTTAATCTCAGCGTGTGATTACACCATTGTCACGCTACTTTTTTAAAAAAAGTATATACAAGCAAGCCTCCACCATTGGCCCTCCTGTCTTCAAGGAAAAGGCAGAGATTGCATTAGGTTGTGTGTTTTGTCATAGCCATGTCGAGATAATATTACTGAGCTGTGAGTGCTGAGCTTAATCACTTTCTATCTTGAGGCCGAGCTTATCAGAGTTTCCTGTGTTTGATTACAGAGTCTGTCAGGACTGTTTCACTCTGTAGCTTAACAACAGCACCACAACTCTGCATCTGTTTTAGAGTATTGTATAATGCCTTGTTTCACTCCAGTCAGAAACAGTGATAATAATCTTATTTTATAATTAAACATTAGCTTTTTTCCAAATTAAAAATGACTAATTGTCATGTGAGAAACAAGGTTTGTGTGGATTTCATTTTGCAGCTGCAGCTGCAGCATCTTTAACATAAGCTATAAACCCCATTTTTAATCCTGTCGTTAACTTTAAGAAAAAAAAACTTTATTTTGCTTTTTCTCCCCTCATAATTAAATCTTTGCTGCTGCAAGGAACCGCTTGTCTTTCTCAAAAAGTTTAATTATTTCTTTCCTTCCCAACATCTCTGTAGGGAATAAATAAAATAACTCAACTTTATAGTACATACCGCTAAAATTCAGGGTATTAAAAAAGTTTTCTCGCTACTAAGATGTGGTGTTAGGCTACTGAAGACTGCTGAAATCAAACTCTTACTGTATATTTCTTTTCAACAAGACGCACACAGCACAAGTTTTTCGAAAGTGTAACTGTCTTGTTGTAGGATGTTATATTAAGCTTGTTTATCCATCCATCCATCCATCCATTTACTGCCGCTTATCAGGGGTCAGGTTAAGGGGTCAGCCGCCTAAGCAGGGAAGCTCAGACTTCTCTTTCCATGGCTACTCATCAAGGAAAATTCGTAGACATTCCCAAACCAGTTAAGCGACATAGTCCCTCCAGCATGTCCTGGGTCTTCCATGAGGCCTCCTCCCAGTGGGACATACCAGGAACAACTCGCCCGAGAGATTTCCCAGAGGCATCCTAACCAGAAGCCTGAGCCCCCTTATTTAGCTCCTCTCGATAAGGAGGAGCAATGACTCTACTCTGAGTCCCTTCCAAATAGCTTCTCACCCAAAGGCAGATTTATACTTGTGTCTGCGGCACCGCTGTAGGCGCCACGTAGGTCGGCAGAGGCTCAGTGTGCACCTCTTCAAGATCTCATGTGCATCCCTGCTAAGCAGACGGTTACGCAGAGGTTCTTCCTTGTGATTGGTCAGTTTGGGATCACGTGTTGCCGGATCTTCTCGTTGAATTTGTGTGGTAACCATCGTTTTTAAAAACAATAATCAGTGGATCAAGTTGATGAGAGGCTGATTGAATTGTTTCTTCATTTTCTTCCACAAGCTAATAAAAACACTGAACCATACTGGACACCATTGTTGTTTTAAAACAGAAAATATCTACCGAACTGAACTGAACCATCAAGAGAACTCACCCACATGGTGAGTTTACTGGCTGATACCACCCCTGCTGCCACCTTCAGATTAGGAGGAGAAACTGCAACACGACACCATGACAACGCATACCCCCTATGCCCGAGTGTGACAGCAAACTCACCAGCGTCAGCCATAGCCACAGACGCAGCACAAGTATAAATCCACCTTAAGAGACAGCCTTGCTGCCTTGCAGAGGGAACTTCAAATTAGAAAATTAGAACAGAAGAAGAAAAACAATGGCATGAATTCATTAGTGACAAACTAATAAACTAATAGACAAACTAATAGACCAATTCATGGGAAACTGGTATTATAGACTAAAACAATAAATGAGGAAAACATTTCATCAAACTTTTCAGTAGTTTTTTTTTTTTTTCAAATCTTTCATGATACCAATGTATATGTTTAAAGTCAACATACTTTCACCCAGAGTTAATGTGTGCAGGACACACCCTTCCATACACACAAAAAGCACCTCTGTCCAACAGCCCAACCTCCACTCAGCCTCGCCCTTGTTAGAGAGAGCTGCCTCTTTGTTTGGGTGTATTCATGTTTTTGTGTGTGCCGGTGTGTGTGTGTGTGTGTGCATGGACTAAATGTGGAGGGCATCACAGAAAGGCCACTCTGTGTAAAGTGGTAACTGTGCTGTTTTGGTAGCACTTTTCATACCTGATGTGACGGTAATGGGGTTCATTTCCTGAACTGTGTATAAGTATGTGGAGTATATGCATGCGGTGTGTGTGAGAGAGAAAGATATTGTGTGTTGGATACTTGTGAAGACCAAGCACGATTATACAAGCAGAAGTAAGCAGATTTTGCTGGGAGTCTAGCTGTTGAACAGGCAAGGAGACGGAATTCATGTGTGAATGTTGCTGTGTGTATTCTTATTTCATTGTAAAGAGGAATATCTTGGGAACATGTGGAATTCTAATTTATTTAGTTTTTTAGGGTCACACTTTGGATTATGTTTGCATCACTTAATTATTCAAATGATAAGACTTTTATTGTCAGTTCACAACCTGTCAAAACATACAGAGGAATTGAGATGCTGTTCTCACCACAGAAATGACATAACAATGACATGTAAAAATAATTTAAAGACACACATGAAGTAAGTCAATAAAAAATAAAATAAATAAACAAATAATAAAAATAAAGTGGCAGTGACAGACAGCTAAGTGTTCAAAAAGTATTTACAATATTTACAGTCCACAGGGAGGGGGTCAATAACATGGATATTGATATTTGGTTTTCAATGCATGTCTGCATGCATCATCCAATGGAAAAAATTTCAATGTGCCTTACTATAAACATGAATTTAAACAAAAAGCAAACAAAGCTAAGAAAAGGTTTGACTAAAGGTTACTGAACTTCCTTTTCTTGTTTCTTAAAGACATTTCACCCCTAATCCAAAAGGCTTCTTTAGTTCTGAACTGAATAATGAATGAGAATCAACAATGGGTATAAACTAAAAATAATATAACTAACTAATAATAACTAATATAACTAAGCGGTACAGAAAATGAATGAATAATAAAAAAGAAAAGACAAAGAAGATAAAAAAGAAAAAAAACATTGGTCTGCATGCATTGGTTTTAACAAACTGGAAGGGGGCAGTAGAGATCAATTTCTTCCCTTTCCTGCATGCTGACATGACTGAAGTTGAATCGCACATGTACGCACACACACACACACACACACACACATATGTACACACCGTCACACATCCTTGAAATTGGAGGACATTGCATTTGCTCTTCTACACGCCTGGTCTAAGCAGAACGGTTTCACCTGCATTACTCTTGCCCTGGGAACAAAAGCAGGATATAAGAGTATTTTTGAATTCAAATTGTGCACCACCCGTATTTAAAACTTTTGTATGGAAATGTGCACATACACAAATGCACAACGAAATTAGTCTTAAGGCCAATTTCCAATTTATGTCTATTTTTGATGGAGCACACACCCAGTGTAAAAGCTTCTGGTATTTTTCAAAATAAAAGTCTCAGTGCAGATGTGCGCTGCTGAACCATGAAAACATTACGTGTTTAACTGGTCAGGGGGTCTCTGGGTTTTTTTTTTTTATTTTTTCATCATGGACAATAAGATGTTTATCCTGGAAGTGGAGAATCACAAGATTGTCCAATTCTGTGATTTTTGTGAACTCACTGATCCTGCTAGGTGGACTGCACTCATGGGCGCTCCACGCCTGACACGTTCCTGGTGTAGATTGCCGTGCCACAGAGGTCGGAACAAAACCGTGGTGCAGCTGTAACGTGGCGCACATGCACCCAGTGGAAATCAGGGGTGTCGCACTCCCCTAAACATAATTTTGGTATGGATTCAATACCCAATAAATCCAGGGCAAGTATAGCCAATACGGATACCAATACTAATACTTTTTGCTTGAAATTTTACAATCATTTAATGATTTTGCCTTAAATTATTGATGATTATCATTATCATAATCAAACACAGTTTAGAGATTGTTGTCAAATAAAACATTTTTATTACCAAACTAAATGGCAGAACTGAATAACTGAATAATTTTTTTATTTGTAAACAATCTAAAATGACAACATCAACAATGTAACAAAATAATAATATTTCCTTTTATCACACAATTGTTTGAGATAAACAAAGTCAAGGGTTCAAATTAGCTAAACAAAAGCAAAACCTACAATTGGTTGGCCCTCATGCACATTCTTTGGCTTTTTTACCCCTAAAGCACTCTGTAAGAAAAACATCATTCTGGTATCAATCGATACCAATACTCTACTTGGTATCGATGATATCAATATTTGGCTCAATCCGCCAAGCCCTACAGAGGAGGGGAGGAGGGAACGCACAGAAAGTTGTGCTGTGAAACTGCCTGTTTAGCAGTAAATGTTTTGCTACAAGCTTTCGCAATAAACACCACAGAACTCTTCTAGTTCCAGCAGCGTCCTGTTTCTGCTTCACCACTGCTGGGTAAAGTGAAGGGAGCTAAGCTAGAAATTACCTGCAGGTTTACCCAGGAGTAATCACCTCTGCTCCACCACCCACCCTCGGTGTGGAAACAGAAAGTTTAGCACCTGTTTTCGTCGAAGTCTTTTATCGAGAGGTAACAGACCAGCAGCACTGTTATTAAACCCTCAGAAGTGGTGCTTCAGGAGCAAAAAGACCAGATGGAAAGTCAAGAAAAAATAACTAGTTTTGTTGTTGCTGAATGCTCCTGTGGGTGCGGTGTTTAGCTCACGTAGCATAGCAGGCTGTCCTTAAAGCAAGCCCTATCTTTCCTTTTTCATCTACCTGCTGAACAATAAAGGACACTAGAGCCCAAACAATGTTAAAATTATAACAATGTAAAAAACACATGTTTAAGAAACACACAATATACAAATAACATCACATACACGTTTTGCATTATCCATTTGGAGATAAAGTATATTTTTTCATTTCATTATTGATGACGTCACAACCAATCGACTAATTGTTTTTGAAAGGCCTGACTAGTTGACTTCAAAAATCACCTAAAATGCCCATCGATAGTGTAAACATGCCCTACCAACAACAGTAATACCTGGACCATAAACATAAATAAACCACGTGCGCCCCCCTAAAAATTATCCCCAAAAAACAGAGGTGTCACTCCTTTTATTGTATTTCATGAGCAAGTCACTGCAACCTAGTGTGTCACACGATTGTTATAAGGGTAATCTGGAGCACACAGAGTTGGCTCTGGAGTGGTCAGTCATTCCTCCACTCTTCCACCTATTGTTCACACCTAAGGTAAAACAAACAATTCTCACTTGAACAATGCCTCCAACACGTGGACTTGTTGCCATGGATACATCCCAAGCTAGTGACAGATTTAATATATGTTTGTGGGGTTGGGGGGGGGGGGGGGGGGGGGGGATGTAGATTCCTTGAGGGGCTGCAGCTTCACTGGTCTGTGCACTTTCCCATTAACAAGCTAAAGGTCAAATGCTTCCTCATATTGTGTTGCAGCTGTGCTCATGGCGCGCTCACCCTTAGACCAGTGCTGCAACATGTGTGTGTGTTGTGTAAGTGTGTGTGTGACAGACAGGCAAGATTAAGTGAGTTTTGTGCTTCAAGGTGAAAATAGGCAAAAACAAAGAATGAGGCTGCACCGATAAAACCTGAATAATGACCCACATAGAACAATCATTTAGACGATGTGCATCTAAAAAAAATGTAAATCTTCCAGTTTAGAAGACAAACACAGATCTGGTTGGAAAAGCAGGACACACCAACATGAACATGCGCACACACAGATGTTCATATAGTAATATGACCTCTCTGACACTAAGCCCACAGACCACGCCTGCTTGTAAAGATATGCAAGTTCTGAGAATTTCATCCCAGTCAAAACTGACAAATAGACTTAAAACCTGAACTGGTCATTGCTGAGGGGGACAAAGGGACATTTTAAACTCTGAAAAAATTTTAAATACTTTTTTTTTCCCCGTTGGGGGTAGTATTAGTGTCCTCTGACAAAATTTCCTGTACAATGTTTTCTATAAATGCAGTCATTCCTCCCACTATTTTCACTTCCTCTGGAAATTATAAAAATACTCCCTGGAAGCTTCTAATATGTCATGACCTTTGTGACAAAGTGGTGGTCGCACCAAAGCAAATTGTCTTTCAAACTGATAAGCAACCCAGCACGTTTATGGTGAAGTGATTCACAAACTGACATACTTAATTTTAATTAGTGTTAACATGTTTTCTCACAGCTATTTTGCATTCATTGGAAGCCAGAAAGAGATGGAAATATTCACACAGCCTCTCTTCAACAAGTTCTGCTATTTCTGTCCCGACTTACTGATGAATTCTGTGTTTCACTTCCAGTTTAGTCTGTTACCCCACGGTGGCCAAAATTTGTCATAGCAGTATAACTTTATTTTATTTTAGATGTATTGTAGCACTTTGGGCAGCATGACCTGTACGAAATGTGCTATAAAAAATAACCTGACCTAACCTGACCTGCACAGCCAAAACACTACACAATAAGTCGCAACCGAGGTGACTGAGCTTTTGCTGTTGCTGCTTTTAGTCTCTGGAACAGTCTTCCCCCGAATATTAGAACAGCTCAGTCTATTTTTCTCTTCTGAAGACCCATCTGTGGGGACTCACATTCAGCACAAGCTGAGCAGAATTTTGGCAGCTCTTGTGTTAAAAGGTTTAATAGCTTAAGTGATTTGAATTTTTATTGTATATTTTTATTCTGTGTATTTTATCGCCAATATTTTCAAGTTTTGTGAATACACAGTGTAATGCCTATGTACAGCACTTTGAGCAGCGGTGGCTGTTTTCAATGGGCTTTACAAATAAACTTGAAATTGACAAATTAACACTCCACAATTAGCCACCACAAAAGCCACAAAGTAGGCAACAGAAGTTCCACCACAGAAAGTGAGCAGTGACCACTTTTGTGTTATGGTTAATTGTTTAATGTTATGGCTTTTGTACTGCTGTGACACTACTGGGCCACCATAGTTGTCCAGCTGAACTCCCAGGTATCTGCAGTCTTTCATTACCTCTTCCTCTAGGATGTAAATAGTGCTACTTTTGCTTACTCCTGATCCTCTTTAAATTTATGGCCTTTTTTTTAATTTTCATGTTCAAGGTAAGGTGTTTCCACACCATGCCACAAAGTGGTTGACTAATTCTCTATATTTAGCTTCTTGTCAATCACTGATATACTCCACGACTGCAACGTCACCTGAGTATTTCTGGAGATGACGTGTCCCTGAGTTGTACCAAAAGTCTGAGTTGTACAGTTTGAAGAGAAGTAGATATTGGGTCCTGAAAGGTTTTCACTTACCTACTGAGGTTAATATATCAGTGTATACACAAGTATAACTGTGAATAAGGAAACAACAGCAGATACAGAGTAATGGGGCAAAGAACAAGTTGAGGCTTCTGTGATACTATATATGAAATTATAAAATAATGACATTTTGATTTGATAACTATTTCCTCTGCAGACATGGGAAAATAAATACTTTAATACACGTAGTTCTGAATGGAGCTCTTCATACTCAAATATTACTCAAGAGGCCACCAGAACTGTCTGGTTCTCAGACACAATTAGAGAGTATTATCAGGTTGATCAGTTAAATCAAACATCACTAACCAAAAACAAACAAACAAACAAACAAAAAACAAACAAACAAACAAACACTGTAATCAACTCACAACTTCTTTTTACAAGGGAGCAACACTATTGCTTTGTTTATTCATTTTTCCATCATGTTTATGTTGTTTCTTTGGACAGCAGCAACTCTAGTCTCTTCCTTTAAATGTTGAGAATCATTTAAAACAAGTAACATAAACTTAAATGCATAGTCCTATTTGTACATTTCTTACTGCTATATATGGACTTTTTTAGTGGGAAAAAATGCAATTCCATGTTTTCTGTCTCCTGTTTTTTGTGCTTGCATCCTCAGCGCACCAGCATTGCCATAGGACACATGACTGATCTATGGTTGCTACACAGCCTGCCTGAACCAGCAGGGACCCTGCTGACTTCATGCCCTCCTGCCACATCCGTACGGGCTTGGTGCCACTCTGCTTTTGCCCTCTTTGCAGAATAGCAGGCTCTATGAGGGCTTTCATGTCCACTGGGCCATGTCATAGGTTTAGCTATGAGTTCACTTCCCAGGCTGGAGTCCAGGGGATGTTGGCCCCAGGCTCTAATTTTTTGACTAACGTGGAGGAGATGGTGATGTGTTTATGCACTGCTCATTTTAAGGAAGTCTGTAGACTCTAAATATGCATGTATTTGCCTTAATATTCATGTGAGTAGAGCTTGCAGACTTTTAAATGCCTGCTGTGTTTTGTTGGTCTTAGTTCTCAGACAGAAAGGAGAGATTTTGTGTTTCTTTAAGTTAACACAGCTAATACTAGGTGTTTTTTTCAATTAAAAGTATAGAAAGGTAATGCACTGTTTATGAAAGGCAGGTCGCAAAAGTTGTTTTGCAAAAAAACACATGCACAGTTGTGTTACTAATTTCATTAAAAGTCACTGAAAACCAAAACTATTTGCAAAACTTTAACCTTAACCAAACAGCAAATTATGTATTTAGTATTTATTATTATTTATCTTATAGAGACTCGTTGGTAATCCTAAAGTGGCCACAATGTGTATGACAGATTAAAATGACAGATCCTCACAATTTGCATGGTCATATGTTAAAACATAATACTTGAAATTTCCCTCCATTTCCATCTCCTCCCCACCACGCTTTTTTTTTTCTTCAAAGGCTTCAAACAGAGTTAGTCATTGATAAAGGACATTTGCCTAAAAATATGGACCTCAACCTCATTTCTCAACCTAACACACACAGAAGCTAGCAAACTCTGAGTCATTCCTCTGTAGCAACGCCACTGAGGCATAGAGATGACATCACCTCAAAGACTGTGTGGTGGGGGGTAGAAGGGATGAAGTGCAAGGGGTGTAGCTTTTGTTTGGTGTGCAGGCAGCTAAGGTGTATGCATGTGTCTGTGTGTGTGTGTGTGTGTGTGTGTGTGTGGCTGGGGTGAGGGTGGAGGCGGGGATTGTGTGTGTGCGTGCATGCCTTTACATTTTGGTTGCGTGTGAGCATGTGAGTGTGACTCAGGTCGCCCAGCGGAGGCAGAAACAAACTGACTCACCGTCTGTCTGCAAGAGGTGACTTTCCTCTCTCTGTCCCGGTTTTCCCGCCAAAATCTTCCCCAATTGTTTGTTTCTCCTCCACCCCCACCGGTGTACATCACTCCTCCCTCTAAACTACCCTCACATCCCTCCCTCCTTTTCTCTCCTTGGGCATTCTATCTCTTCTGACCTTTGACCTACTGGCCCTGTTGACCCCAGAGGCCAGGAGAAGCCAATGAGAGCCCCGCGTGCCTTTGGCTTGAAATAAAGCTTCTGGAAAGTGTGTGCGTGCATGCAAAAGTGCATGTGAGTGTGTGCAGAAGTGATAAAAAGCAATGACATTGCAGGACAGCATTTTAGATAAGACTTTGTTCTCCGGAGCACTGCCGGAGCTAGGCTTTTATACATGGGGGGTCAGAAGGGTGGGCAAGACTTGACCGGGGTTGGCCCTATACAAAGAAAGGAAATTATTGCGTTCCTTTCTCTAACATACACACTCACATGCACTGCTGTAATTACTGGTCACATTAGAAAGACATGAGACATGAGAAAATAACAGCTTTACATTAATAATCTGGATTCCCAGGTGAAAATATTTTCAGCAAATTAAAAAAGGTCCATAGAAAGGTAAGTTGGTTGTTTTGGGGCTCAGCATGTGGTACTTGATGTGATAGTAAGAGAGCTCAATGATTCTCCCCTAGCAGTTTTGGTTTACTTAGCTTAATCAACTAGCAGCCTTGCTAGCCTGTTATGAATTAAACTAGGGGTGTGTCCCAAACCGCGCACTTCTATACTTCGAACACTACATTTAAGTGCGCTGACACAGAAATTTCAGTAAAAACTGAAAGTGCACTGAAAGTACCTGGATGCTGCCCTAAACTCGGCCAAAAATCTAGTGCGAAACGATGGACACTACACGCACTAAACAGACGCCATCTTGCTGACGTAGCGGAAGGGGAGGGACTTTCAACCAGTTTTTTAGAGCTGGCAGCCACCGACTCAGCGGTACCGATGCAGGCGGAAGGTATTTTCAACTGTTGTAAGTATGAAGTTATTTGATCATAATTCTAATATAAACTGCAGCATGCTTCTTATCTCTTCTATCCCTGATGACAGTTATGGATCTGATCATTTGTTGGAGGCTGCAGTAGAGTTAGCAAAGTAAATGTTAGCAGTTTTATAGCCGATTTCGTTGATCTAGATGGGCTATAAGTGTTAAAAATGATTAATGCTATAGGTTCCGTATGTATATTCATGATTGTTGAACCTCCACATTAAGCACTGCGGGGTCTCTGGCGTAAACGAAATGGTCTTTGATCTGAAAACTTATTAGGAAACACCGCTGGTTTAGAGAACCGGCTCGTTTCGATGGTACCGCTGACGAAGCCGTAGCTGATTGTACATCACTTTAGATAAGCATCTGCAAAGTACCCATAAAGTACATATACATAATAATGTTTGCTTATATATAACCTGCCATTCTGTGTTCACCGTAGGTCACTGTGGCATCAAACTACCGAGCCAGCAGTGGCACTGAGGCATTTACCACCTGCGGGCCAGGACGCTGCTGTGGAGAAGAGGAGGCGTAAAGAGAGATATGTTTTAATAAAAAGTTTAAATAAAATGTTTTCTGCATCCCTGTTTTAGCGTCTTCATTACTGCATTTCATATTTTAAATGGTGATTTCTAGTATAATCGGTTTCCTGTTGCAGACGTGAACGGTATCAGTGTAAACACCAATAAAACACATAACGTACTTTAATTCAGTTAAGATATCTTTGTTTATTTAAAAGCTGTTTTTTAGTGTTTTAAATGGCACTTCATACTAACAAGTATGGGGGAGACATGCAAAGACACATGAACGTGTGCTGATGGATTCTATTGTTATCTACTGAGATAGATTAATACAGTGGAGGCCACGGTTCTTTGTTTCACTAATGAGGCCTTTTAAAAGGCATTTAATAGCATAAAAGTATGACATGCAAACACGTATGTTAACGGGATTTTGGAAGAAAAAAAAAGTATATTAACAGAGCGGCGCTGCTAAGCTGGTACGTCACTACCGGTAAGTGCAAAACGTTAGTGCTCAATTTGGATCAGGACTTACCCACATAGTGTGCATTACAGAAGGTAGTGCTTAGTGCGCACTACACACTACCCTCCAGTGCACTCATGTAAGTGCGCGGTTTGAGACACACTCTAGATCTTGTAGCTCTAGGATAGTCAGCGCTAGGTATTTTGGAGAAAGACGTACTCTTTCTAAATTCTTTATAGTTTATTTTCAGCTCCAATTTAAAATCTTGATTAACTGAGTGGATCCCCAAATGACCAGGTATATACCTGGAAAAATAACAATGGTTCCAGACAATCCCGTATCAGGCTTGTGTCTGACAATATTAATTTAGATAAAATAGTTAAATAAAAAATAAAAATAAATAAATAGATAAAATAGATATCCTTTCTACACCTTATACAAATCATAAAGCAATTTACATCACACTAAAATGATCAGATGAAAATAAATCCCCAACAAAAAAATAATTGGTTATTATTGGTCATTAAACATTTCTGTTTTCAGACCAGATACAATAAAACACAAAATTTGTAATCTGATTACTCTTTAAAAAAACAAAACAAACAAAAAAAAGGTTGAAAATAAAAATATTTAATTAAAATAAAAAATTGGCAGTTATTTAAAAGGTTGAGGTCTCAAAATTTTGAGAAATTACTATTCAAATCTGGATAAAATCAAAGCAGTAGAAAAAAAAATGCAGCTATTAAAGTGCACTTTAAACTTTACATAAACATAACAACGGACTCCAAAAGTATGCAGACTATTGCTGCTCTTTTTGTAGACCTATATCTAATTGTTTTACCATATCACTAAACATTTTCTGAGCATGGTTTCATGCAGAAATCATATTTTAAACAACACAAGTCTAGTTTTACATATTTTGGAGTACTTGTACCCAATCGCTTATCATAGCTTTATTCTTGTCCTTGATTTTTTTAAAGCCTTTGATTCTATTAATCAGAATTTTAGAAAAGTTTAGTTTGGTTCTTTATTCAGTAGTGCCATGAAAACCCTTTATAATATTGCCAACTTTTAAATCAAACTTAAAAATGGAGCCTCACCAAGATTTGACCTAAAAAACGTAATCAGAAAGGTCCAGTTTCACCCTATTTATTTCTATCTATTATTTTCAGCTTGCCACACAAGTTCTTGCATGTCTATATCTTTCTACATATTGGTCCCTAAACCAATAGGTTTAAAGATAATGTGTTTGTAAGAATATAAATGATGGACAAACAGCTAACTGGTTTGTTTTAGTTTCACAAATCCATGAAATATTGTGTTAAATGAAGTAAAATGCACTTACATGTGTTGCAATATGCATTTCTTTTTATTATGCTAAATTATTTAAATTATACAAACTAAGTAACTTTGACCACACACACACACACACAGACACACACATGCAAAGAGCAGAACCTCTTAGAGCAAACACATAATTGTTAGAGCCTCTCGCTCCTCGACAATCACTCTTTACTCGGTCTTTACTCATTTGAAAGTCCACTGAATAATCTTGACCTCCTTGGTTCACGAAAGACGCACAAGAGCCTGTCATATGATGTCATGGATGTTAAAGGGCAGGATTGTGATGTCTATACATGTCGACTGACTGTGGACTGCGAACAAATCCCAACTTTATTCGTCCTGACCTTTACAGGATTCTAGCGATACAAAGAAGCTGAAGTCAGAAACACAAAATGAATAATTTTGTGCTCATCTGTCAAGCGAAGGTTTGAAATGTTGGATTTAAACAACAAATAAACTGATGTTCATAGGCAACGTTCCACTGCAATTCCACAGGGACCTACTTTGTAAGCAACTGTAATCTAAATTTACAATAGCATGCTGCCCTATGCCTTTATGTTTCATACAAAGAAAAATGATTTACATTATACAAAACAAAAATAATCAGCAAAGCTAAAAGACTTGATTAAGGGAAATAATAATGCACATAAAACATACACAAAAAAGGCTAATAAAGCCTAGAAAACAGAAATACAAAAACATCATACAATCCTTTAAAAAAATATTGAAAATTTAATGGCAAATGCCGTTTGCAGTAGATTTCTTCGGATGATTCATATGTCTAATCAAATTTAACCAATAAAAAGCCAACTTTTCATCACTAACATTTGAAGAAAAGGCCCAAAATATAGGAGATTATGACCTTGCAGTTTAATTTGATGCTGTGTTGTTAAAAACCTCTGAAGAAATTGAACTGATGGCACAAACAATGCTTCTGAATAAACGTGAAACATCTTGCATTAACATCTAGGATGATTGATTTATATTGTCTATATCAGTGTTTCTCAATCCAGATCCCCAAGACCCACTGCCCTCCATGATGTGTTTCTACTCCAACACACCTGATTCATGTTAATGAACTTCTTTATCAAGTTCTTTGCAAGCCTGTTAATGAGTTATTCATTTAATTCAGGTGTGTTAAAGTAAGGTTACCTCTAAAACAGGACTGAGAAACACTGACATACATTAACAACATCTTCTCTAGATTGCATCAGCATGCACTGGTACAAAAGACTCAGATAACAAACTTAATAAAGCATCAAATCAAACAGACAAATCTATATACCACATAATAAACATATTATACAAAGCTTTGTACAACATATACAAATCAACAGAGCAAGAGAGAATAAGTAAGAATAAAAGGACGTAGACGTATATAAGTTTAAATGAGGATGTGCAAAAACAAATGTCAGAAAAACAACATGCATACCAGAATAGAATTGGAAAAAGTACAATAAAATGGTGGACAAAAGCAGCAAGAAAAGCTTGTTAACCATTTCTGCCATAGGTGAGTTACTGAACAGAAGGATGGAACGTGGCAAAAGATTTTTCCTATCTGTCCGTACGACACACGCTCCGCTGTCTGACCAGTGTGTGGTGGAGAGGACGATCAGGGTTATCCACAATGGAAACCACTTTGTTCAGCAATACAAGCTGATGAAACATTTTACTTTACTTTGAATATAAAAAAAACAACATGCACTGATTGAGGCTGGACAGTTGTGAGAAATATAACTTGGCACCAAAGTTTAGATACACAAAATAAACAATTTATTGTTACAGCTATCATCACTGTGGCAGCCATGTTGACGTTGGGGCTGATGTCTCCCCTGCTTACCCTGCTTGAAAACTGGAAATTCTGAATTCCAACTTGGATTTGGAAGGCACCACCAGACAGGTAGCCATGCCAGTGGTGCCTATGTGATAACCCTTTTTGATATAGACTGCAGAAAAATTTTATTTTTAATGGTTTTGTTATACTATTGGAAACAAAAAAAAACTAAACAAATAGATGTTAAAATAATAAAAACATAAATGAATGTAAAATATTAGAATAATGAAGAAGACAATATGCAGAGAAATCCAAGAGAGAGATAAGAGGCAGAGATACGGGAGGACTAGGGCGTGCCTCGGCTCTCTCCTCACACAAAGTGCTTTTGTCCTCTGAGCCCTGCACATGTCAACAATGGGTTTGAGTGGCAGACGGCTCCCAAAAAACCTGAGGGTCGGCAATGGTTTCTTTGTTTCCTCTGCTCACATTGTGGTGGACAAAGAGCTCTCTGCAACTGGCAGAGTAGGGGGAAGCAACTTTAAAAATGTAGTTTTACAAGCAGCCACTTCACATTGGATGGAGCTGGTCAACAAGGGAGTAAAAAAAACCAAAACAAACAAACAAAAAAAAAAAAAAATAAATAAATAAAACAGCAATTAATTAGACACATTTAAGATGTTTGACATTTCTGGAGCTCCACCTACATTTGGGTGGATGTAACCATGACTAAGATGGGTAAAATGCCCCTTTTTTGTCATTTGAGTCATGTATTCCCAAATTTGAAGATTTAAAAACTGTATTTAATTTAATTTATTTTATTTGTTGATTGGTGTTTTCCACATTTTATTTCTTGGTGGAGTCATACACAAGGTCACTATTAGATCCAATTTTTCTTATAAATTGAAAAGCAAACACTTTTTTACTTTTAGTTGAAAAGAACATGAAGTCAACCTGCCCAAAAGTACAGTGAGTGTACAAGGCTGCTGGTGCACAGACAGTTGCTCAAAACACTAATAGATGAAGGAAAAAATGCTCACAAATTGGTTTACAATCTTTATTTTTCAAAAAGAATAAAAAAAATAAACTGAACATTTCGTTACACGTCACACAAGACATCACATAGGCCTAAGCATGTGAGAGGAATCACACCTCCCTGACAAATGAAATGCTGATCTTGAATATAATCATCAGTGTGACTGCCAGTCAGTCCTGTCATCATTATATATATAGACTGAAGTCCTAGCTCATCATATGCCAGAACTGCTCAAAGGTTTTCAACACACTGAGTATCCAGAACTGCTCCAACAACTCAGTAAGTGTTATCTTAAGCAACTCATCTATAAAGGGACCAAAGCTTTGTGATTATGTCATGGTAACACTCAAAACAATAGGTGTGATATGTGATTAATAAGGTGTGAAATCAAATCAAATCAAATTAAATTTGATTTATGAAGTGCTTCTCATGCACAACAAAGTATAACAGAGCAATTTAAAAGTATTCAAGTTTCTCTTTCACACAGTCACACATGCATAACACACACACACACACACACGCACACACACACACACACACACACACACACACACACACACACACACACACACACACACACAGTCACACACACACACACACACACACACACACACACACACACACACACACACTCTATACCTCATACTGTAGGTGTGTTTACATGTCATTGTCTGTCTGCAGTCCCTCCTTCACAATCACATGCTCCGTCTTCATAAATTGAATTGAATGCACCCATTCAAATTTCTTCAGAAATCTTCCATTCTTGCATTTTTCCCCACCATATAAATATATATATATATATATATAAATATATATATATTTGCCTCCCCTCATAAATATTAAAACTGGGTCTGTATCCTCATTCAGACAAGGTAACAAATATCACCCTAAACAGCCCTGCCTTTTACACCACCTTCTTTTACAAACTCATTTATTTCACTCCTGGTTATATAACACCTATAACTGCTTGTTTTAAATGGAAATATTTTAAATTACAGACTCAAGATGTGCTATTAAACTACTGCTGTTTAAACATTTAACATCTAATAAGGAATGACAAAAATGTAAACAGGTACAACAAAGCTAAAAAGAGTCAGTACACACCCTCTCAGCCCTGAGAGGAGATCTAATCATCCTGAAAAGTGAAAACATCTCTGGTTGCTGGACAAAGCTTTTAGAAAGGAGTCTTGTCAAGTCACAGCAAGCTATCAGCTGGGATTTTTTTGACAGGCAGCAGTCCTATTCCATGACATTTGGTCACAAGACAAATACTCACAACACTAAAAGAAAAAGAGAAAAATGCTTCAAATTGTTTGTAATCTATATTTACATTGAAAAACTGATAGTACACAGGTATACAAATATGAAATATGTTCACACATTGATTTAAATATGAAAATAAGCACAAATACTTTCAAAACCCAATGCACTAGTATATGTATATGAAATTAGATTCCTTTTGTAGTTCTATCACACCTAAGGTCACACTTTATTTCATACACAGACAAAATAAAAAAGGGCTTTGACCAGTTTATAGATGCTGCTTATATACTTTGTTTGTCTTACCTATCACACCCCATTTCCTCAAAGTTCAATTTTAGGCCCACTTCTTTTTAATCTGTACATGTTACCTCCTGGGGAAACCATCAGGAGACATGGTGTTAATTTTCACAGCTATGCTGATGACACACAGCTCTACATCACTTGGAGCCAGGTAACGTCTTTTCAAACTGTATTTTAGATATAAAGTCATGGATGGCAGATAATTTCCTACAGTTTAACCAGGACAAAACTGAAGTTTTAACCACAGATCCTGAAGACAAGAGAGAGATCATTTTATCTAGATAATTTAGACCAGCAGCACCAACAGAACCAAACAGCACTGCTGGTCACAGCTGTTGACCAGCATGAAGGTGATAGTTCATGCTTTTATTTCTAGTAGAATAGATTATTGTAATGCAATGTCAAATCAGACGCTGCAGGGAAACAGTGTGTAATTTCATATCACCTGACATCATGTTATTGTTCCCAGATTCATTAGATCCATGTTGCACCTTGTAGCTTGCTATAAGCTTGTAGTATTACTAAAAATGTACAGGTTGTAAGATTTTGGAAATATTTAGTTAATAGTGCTACTAAGCTATGTGATTTTGATCTTTTATAGCAAAATATGATGTAATGTTATACCAATTTGACAGATGACTTATGTAAAGGCACACTTTGAGGATTCAGAATAATGCAAGCTTTGAAGCGTCTAAGTGCAATCGTCACCAGATAAAGGGGGTGAATTTGTAACAGCCATCTGGCAAAAAGGGTGGATTATTGTTCACAAAGGAAAGGAACAAACATAGAAACACAGTGACACTATGTGCATGGATGAAATCACCTAAAGGTGCATCTATTTGTGTGTGTGTGGAACAACTAGAGCACGTCTTTTGATAGCATTCACTAAACCATGACACAGCTGGCCTGTGAACCCCTCCTCAATCCTCACCCCCACCCTCCACCTCTGTCTCACTTGTCTTGCTGATCCTGCAGTCTGCCTGGGTAAACTCCCCCTCCCAGCCCTTGTCAGATGTGGCCCAGCCGAGTGTGGTGGAGTTTGCCTGGTTTAACACAGTGGGGATCAGCGGAAGCTATTGTGCACACTCTTGCAGCACAGCAGGTAGCCGGCAGAAGCCGCATGTTGGGAGCCTTTGAAGAAAATCGACAGAGGCCAAGTTTGTGGGGATAGTTGGAGTTTACAGAGGCAAAAAAGGGGAAGGTGGAGTAAGCAGCAGTTTAATAAAGATATTTAATGCCTCAGAGAGGCCCCGCTTTGACTCTTTTGAAGGAATATGGAGATGAAACAGGGGGCCCAGACATCTGATTTTACACCATGAACCAATTGGCGAAGGGAGGAAAGGAAGCTACAATAGGTGGTAGAGAAGCAGGGTTGTATCTAGAAAAAATTGCATGAGGTGGCAAGGGGTAGTCAGGAGGTCAATATAAGAATGTCCACACAGTCAGCAAATAGTCTTTTTCAATATTCATTGCCATGTTGTACTGAAACAGCAGACATGCAAAGATTTACTTGCCGTGCATTAATCTTGTGATGAGGTAAGAGGTATATATCCCAAAGCAAAGTCAACACTTAATGTAAGGTATTTTTATGCTATCTCAGGATGTTTCTTTTTGCCCCATTGCTTCAGTGGGACCACTTAAGCTGCACGTTTGACATTACAATCTAAGAAAAGCAGACCTGAGAAATGGAAAAGGTTTTGAACTAAGTAAATACAGAACAGAGGTTCTTACCAAAAACAAGTTTTTACACAAGTGTGAATGATGAATAGAGGATAATGTGGATATGGATAAAAACATAATAATCCTGGGCAATGATGCATGCAAGTATTATAATGAATATAACATTTTTTAAAGCGTTATATACCTGTTCAAATTTCATTTCAATAGTAGAAGTTTTAATTGCAATTTATCAAAATACAAGATTATTTGCTACAGTTTTTACTAAATAAATTTAGTGCAGTTACAATAACCAAAACTTGATTAAAAGATGAATGAAGATGTGAATGAATCCGTAGTTCAGATGCCTGGTTATGAGTCATACTATGAAAATAGACTAAATAAAAGGAGGTGGAGGGGCAGTACTGTATGTCAATTCTGCACTGAAATATAAAATTATATGACAACTACTATAAATTATATTATGGAGATCATCATGTGAAGTTGTGTTCAGACAGATACAGATAAAATATTAGAGATAAAATAACAGAATTGTTTCATTGCATTAACAAGAATGTGTTTCCATGTGGATATTTCAATACTGATATTGTAAATCCACATTGATTAAACTCACAAGCGATTTTAAAAGTTCTGCCTGTCTTTATTTCCTGTGATCACCCAAAAAACAAGAATTACAATACAGAGTGCATCAGTCAGATTATATTTTCACAAACATAACTAGTGGAAAAATAATAAATGGGATTTTAATGACTGATGTAAGTGATCATCTACCAATATTTGTTGTTTATAATAATCGTGGTGATAAGAAATAAAAGCACTGGAAGAAAAGATCTAAAGAAACAGAAGTGGTGTGATGTATATGTAAATTATGTCAACTGCACCTATAATATGTTTAGAAAATATTGATGAGTTTGTATGATAAAAACTGTAAAATCCAAATTACAAAGCAAAGAGCAAGCAGCAAACCAAGGCTGAACAAACATCTACTAAATGCTTGCAAGAAGACAAATTTGTACAAACATTTTTTTAAAACCAAGAACAAAAGATGCCAAAATGAGATATAAGACATTTAAAAATAAATTATTATGGATTATCATAAGGCATAAAAAAGAGTACTATAGTAAATTATTAGATAAAAATAAAAAATTTAGATATATTAAGACAAATTGTTTAGAAATTCAAGACTTAAATAAAATAGTAAATAAGTTAAATGACTTCTTTATGAATATAGAGTTTCGGACGTCGTGTGACTCTTTATTTACGCCACCATATTGACAGGAAAATCTGCTTCCCTAAACTCTGCTGCCGTAAATTTACGCTTTCGGAGTTTACATCTCATTTTAAATCAGAGGGCGCTATTTGATATACAAGGAAATTAGATAGATTAAACATCTCCAACCTTTGTCATGTCCCCGGTGTACTATTGAAAATTTGAGGCAGTTAGAGCAGACTTTATACTGGACCTGCAGTACCCCAACATTAATAACTACTTAATACACAGTCCTTTGTCCCACTCCAGAGAATCCCTTAAAGCCTACAAAAGCCAGGAGGAATCTGTTGTTGTCAATAAGATTCAGATCTGGAGTCTTCCTGTAAAAGATTGCACTGTTGCACTTAGAGAGTAAATGTAACTTTGTCCTAATCAAGTTCGCATGAGCAACGGGCATTGTAGTGTGCATCAATTATCAATGTCTGTGCTAACTTGTATGTTGATTAATCGTTGTATGATTTCCAAATAATTAAACAAGTTTTTAATTCATTTTAAAGGCACAATATCATACAAACAGTTACATATCACTTTATGATAAAATTGCTAGAAATGGCACAATGCTCATTTACTTGCTCTAATCACAAGAACAGAACAGACTACTGGAACTGGATATTGATAAATACAATATTCAGTAACAGTCAGTATGGTTTTAGAGCCAATCCCTCATCACTGGCACCTGTGAATTTAACAGAAGAAATATCCCATGCAGTAGATAAAAAACGTTACTCTGTAAGTATCTTTGTGGACTTCAAAAAGTTTTTGACACTTTAGATCATGAAATGCTTATTGAAAAACTTAGCAAATATGGTATCAAAGGGATGGCATATCAATGGATAAAAAGTTATTTGGAAAACAGAAAACAATATATTCAGATTAATAATATGAAATCAGAATTTAACAATAAAACATGTAGTGTACTGCAGAGGTCAGCCCTTGGGCCAAAACTTTTCATTTTGTATCTTGATGACATTGTACATGTCTCTAAATGTCTCTGACAAAAATAAATTGTCACTGAATTGGGAAAAGACATATCACATAATAAACATTAAAGACAAAACAACAGACAATTCAATTGACCTAAATGGTGTTAAAATTGTTAGAGTAAAGGAAAAGTAGATTTTAGGTGTTATGATTGATCAACATTTGGTAATCACACATACATCATGTAAAACTGAAAATAGCTGAAGCAATTGCCATCTTACACAAAGTCAAAGAGTTTTGATAAGCCAAAGAAAGAAAGCATGAGCCAGGGCAGGCCCTCCTCCCAGTTATGGTCCAGTTCAGTACAATATGCACGCAACAATGATTTGAGAGTTTGATGGAAATGTTCAATAAGTCTCCTGATTCTTGGGATGATACGCAGTGGACATGTTTCACACTGAATTGTTTTAAAATCTCTGCAAGTATGTTTGATGTAAACTTGGCTCCCTGGTCACTCTTTGGGATTCCAAAAACAGAGATAAATTGGGACAAGGCCACTTTACCACTGATTTGGCTGTAATGTTATGAAGAGGATAAGCTGCTAGGTAACTGGCAGTGTTGGGAGTAACGAGTAACGGTATTACTTTTTTGGTTAATGAGGTAAAGTAGTGCATTACACTTAAAATACTGGTAACGAAATTACTTTACTGGACTGCAGTAACATGTTTTTCTGAGTTACTCGAGCCGTGTTTGCCTATGTGTAAAGTTCTGATGTGTTTCAAGTTGTACGCGCATGCTGCTGCCTGTGTGTGCGCTTGCCTGGGCAAGTTGCCATAGAGATTGATTTGTGTGACGTAGCTGATTGTGCGCCAACCAAGGAAAATTAAAAATGTAGCTGTAGACGGAGACAGGGGCTTTTGGTCAGTGGCAATATTCACATTATTTTCAGTTCTGTCCAGTTTCAGTCCAAACTTTAGGCGAAAGATCCTACTTGCCAGTTAGTGGAAGGAGTCCTTCAGCAGCCGACCTGCCTAAACAAGCTAAGCTTTTTTCAACATTTCCTGGAGCGCAGCAGCCGGTAAGACAGAAATTAACAAGCTAGTTGCAGGGTTCATTGTAGGAGAAATGCTCCCCCTGTTGACTATTGAATCGGCCAGGTTTAGAAAATACTAGATAAAATGATTATGATTATTTTCTTCCCACAGACAGGGATGTTGTTCTTATGGTTTCAAAGCCATTTTGATTATGATTTTTTTTTTTTGTTTTACATGTCCTGTCCAGCACCATAGCAAGCAAAATGATAATCGTGTTGCTGTATCGTGCTGAACAAATTTGCTCTGCCAAGTGGAGGCCTATGGGTAAGGCTCAAAAAGAAGCAAAAGGGGAAGAGGAAAGGAGACAAAAACATCACAGACAGAAGACAACGACCCTTCAATCCACACCATAACCAGACAACAAACTGTTACACCTGTCCATGAACACACCAGAAAATTTCCTACAACTTTTATAAAAAAACAGAGCTGCTAGTCATTAAAAGTTTTTAAATAACAACCAAATCAAAAAGACATGAAATTAGCAAAACAGTGACCAGATACTAACTCAGGGGAAAAAGAAGAAGAAGAATCTCTTGGTATATAAACCCAGTGGACAACTCAGTGACTGTGTCGGCATGCAGAGCATGAGGAATGAAGAGTGATTAGTGATGAGGAGTGGTGAGTGAGATCATGCAAATGCGACCACGCCTCTACGGAGGTCAGAGGCAGACCAGGGCAGCCCAGAGACCCGGGCCCTCAGCAGCAGCCCCGGAGCACTAACCCAAGATACCCCACCACGAAGATGAAGCCAGCACACACCTCAATATTCCAGCCACACACCCCAGGAACCAGGGCGCCATCAACCCCCTCCCCCCACCCTCCACCTACTCCAATCTCCACCCCATATAGCCCCATACTCACACCCTACCCTGTGCCGTACCCACAAGCACTCACTATCACACAGTCCCGTCACACATAACCCACCCACCATGTCCCGTGGGGGACACCCTAGCGAGTCCCAAGGCCAACTTTTTTAGAGTAACTACCCCAACACTGGTAACGGGTAGTTAGACACATGACCGTTAGCAAATACATGCAGTCAGATTTAGACCTATAGGCAAAAGGCCCACACAGAGTAGATGATCAAAAGTTGGCCAACAACAGAAATGGGACACAGGGGTGCATGTGTTATTTGCTGATTAGGCTTTCCAACCAGTTGACATGTGTAGCAAGGTTTGACATAAACTAAAATGTCCTTTTTAAGTTTATGACAATTAAAATGGCGCAAAACCCTTTCATACGTTTTCTGAACACCTACATGACCAGCCACTGCATCATGAGCAGTCTTTAAAATGTAATTTCAAAGGGTTGCCAGAACAACGATCTGGAAAAATGCATCCCTTACAATAGTGTCCCCATGAGGAACCCATTTCCCTAATCAACAAAGCAACTTCTAAGAAGTACCACAAAAATCCCACACTCAACTCTTCAGCACTAATTGCTCGTGTTGATCATTAAAAAATTTATAGATGTTACCGTCATTTTGACTAATAGTCATTATTAGTGATAACCGATGAGCACAAATTATTTTGTCTGTGCACAGGTGTCAGTGCCAGGCAGACCAATCAGCCACATTATTTATTTTTTGGCAACTAGGCCAGCCCAGTCAAGCCCCTTTTGGGGGATTGTCCCACTTCTTCCGTAGGCCAGTCCGGGCCTGCATTTGTTTCACAAGACATTACAGGTTGCACTGCAGCACCATGTAATGTATCTCGGAGGCTATGAATCAGAAACCAACTTTACAACTATGTCAGGCGCTGTGATGTGCCCTGTTGTAGTGACGTTACACTCGAGCCATCTGCTCGAGCATGTGTCGAGCATATGACATGGAAGAGTCCCAAGCATTTTTTTGAGATGTCGATTTAGCATGACAAAAGTCACATGACCACACCAACTGAGACCTTGGTATGACGTATGTGTGTCGAGCTGCTTACAGAGTTTTAAAGAGACTGAGGTTGTTAATCAATCAATGCTTTAAAATGAATTTAAATCACAATTTAAACCGAAGATTTTTGAGAGATTTTGTTAGCATCCATGTATAATTTTGGATTGAAGAAAAGCCTCACATTGGAATGATATTAGCTTTTGGGAAACAAACGTCTGCAAGAGACGCTGTTGCCATAGTAACTGCTGAATGAGCTTGGAGTGTGAGAGTGTGATAACGCAGTAGGTGGTGCCTTCAACATCACAGGTAGGCTATATTTCCCCTTCTTTATATTGCTGTTTTTTTTGTTGTTGTTTTTTTTAATAGTCTTGCAAAAAGCAGACTTTAAAGTTAAACATATAAACTTTATCCGGAAGCATCAGAGGAAACATCTTGGTCTGAAGTTGCATGACAAGCTATGGAACCTTCGACAGCCAAGTAGGTTTCTAATCACCACCAGCATAGATTTTTAATGATTTTTAAGTTGGTTAATTACAGTTTAATTCTTATGTTTCTTTCAGGTGCAACCTCTCCAAAGCTGGAGAGGCAGTGTGCCAGAAGAAGAGCAGACTGAAGCCAAACATTATTGAAAAAATACGTTTTTAAAATCTATGACACTTCACAAAGTTTCACAAGCATTTTTCTCATAATTCATTTAAATACAACTGTATAAAATCAGTAACACAAACACTATCCCTGTGCATTTTTTTAAAAAGTTGACTTGTTGTTTCATGAGGCCTCGTTTTCACCATCCCTACCCTGTCACGTTTTGTGAAACTATTTTTATTCACTTTTATTTACTTAATCAAACTGTATAAAGCAAGTACAGCTAACGGATGGATGGATAACGCTGCTGTTGAGTGACGTAGAGCTAAAATAGATGGGACAAAACTGAGATGATGATGCTCCATGCTGACCGGGAAAGAGTTGGGAAATGCAGCCGAGAAAGGGGCAGTGCATTCGATCAGTCAGCACTGATCAAACCGTTGTTACTTGACTTTAACTGCGTTTCAGTTACTCCAAGAGCTACGCAAAGCCTAAATATCGGAATAAAAAAAATGGTAATGAAAACACTTAAATTTTGAAAAACCTCTAAAATATCTCTAAAAAGTTTTTACGCTCTCATGAGGTGTTTTTTTTTTTTAGACGTGTCAATATAGAACTATAGAGTAAAAGTGTAATGGAAACACTTTTCTTGTATTTACACATAAGGTCACGTGACAAACAAAAAAACTGCACATTTTTGCTGCACAAATAATACAACCCCCCTGCATTTACACTCTGAGGCAGAAATGCATACAGAAATGTAAAAAGGAGACCCAGATATACATTTGCTTGGAAACATAAATAGAGGAACAAAATGCAAGATTGGAAATAATGAGGACATAAATATGATGCCAGGGTCCAACTGGACTCAAAGCAGTCTGACTATCACTTAATTATGACATCCCATCTTGTTTGAATTCATGCTTGTGTTGTTCTTACTCTCAAATGTAAGTCGCTTTGGATAAAAGCGTCTGCTAAATGACTGTAGAATAGAATAGAATAGAATGATTGTTAACAAAATAATACAGAAATAAATCATTTTGGGGATAAGAAAATGTAAAAGGAAACTAATACAAAAATATATCACATAATATGGCAGTTTCGGGCCTCCATATAATTAAAGTTTTCTCATGATTAAATCACACTCAACCCTCTGCCTTGAATGCCTACAAGAGGTGGACACAGATCACAAACTTGTACAGCCAAGTCACAGTCTGGGCAGCCACACCAGCTGAAAGACCCTTTTTGTCTTGTGTAGTGGCCGTGGGCAGAATTTTCTATCCATGACCAGGCTTGATGTGCAGTTCAGGACAGGAGCAAAGCATTGTGCCCCTCCTCCATATTCATACAACCAGGGTGGAATCTAATAAACGTAGGCTCAGGGGAATCAGTTGTCTCACATGGGAAAAGCAGTTAATTGCCCAGAATCACAGGCAAACAATGCCTCAATTATGAGAATGTGGAAATGGGATGTTGTGAATCTCGATGAACATAAAGAACGCAGACGAGGGCGGATATATCCGTGTGAACAAGCATGTAAACTGTGCTGTGCCTGAAGGTGGACATGTTTTTTTTTTTCATTGTCTACAATTATATTTTCACAATTCTCTAGGATGAAAGTAAACATTATCTAAGCTTTAATCTAGAGAACATTGTCTTTCATGCTTTAAACTGAAAAAACACTTAATCTTTTAACCAACAGTGTGTCATTTGACCATCGGGATAATGTTAATGTGTATTTTTCATTAACATAACCATGAAAACGAACATCTAACCCTAATAAAGTACTTTAGCTCATCATTTTATACCACACCAGTGTCTTATAATATTTGAGGCTAATAAGCCATTTCTTTTTAGGACATGGCTAGTTAGCATAAACTCGAAACTATGCTTCTTGAAAAAAAATTACATTTTTTTCACAAAATTTGTTTTTTTTTTTGTTTGTTTGTTTTTTTTTTTTCAAAATAAGTCGTGCTTTTCTTTTACTTTTACTTTTCTGACTGTGGTGGATTATGGAGAGCTTCTGTACATGAATGCAAAGAAGTTATTCATACATTTTCATATATTAAACAACACTTTTTTTAATTTATTTTTGTTCTTTATTTGTGTTTTAACCATAGACTATATAAAAGATGGATGGAGTCTCCGTGACATCACCCATAGGTTTCTGAAGAGCTGAATTGAAGCTCACTGGGCGGTTCCCACAGTCGCCATCTTGGCAGCGTCACAAGTGTCGTCATTCCCAGAAACTCCAAAAATGGGCAAAGAGATCGAGCTGAGAGGGGGACTGTGGAGGTGGGGGTGGATGACACCCATCAGACTCCGAGCTGCCTGTAGCTAAGAGCTAACCGAGCTAACCTTGAGCTAACAGCAGCTAACCAGCTAACGGAGGTAGGTGGGCTAAAGCTAAGGTGCGCTGTTAGCCAGCTAAGAACCGCAGTTGTGGTGTACTCTCCCTTATTGCCGCGGATATTGGATACCTGTGAATCAAAAGGACAAGCCCCTAATTATGCCGAATTCCAAGATTTAATAACATCCAAGCGGATGAGTTAGAAAAAAATTACCCCCCTCACAGTTGTCATAAAGGTAAACTTTACCTATTAATCCTAAAATGGGTTTTTGTACCAGGCTTTAAGCATGTTTATTTCTGCTGTGAAGTTGGTCTTTTTAACATGGGAGTCTATGGGGTTTTGGAGCCAGCCCCTAGCGGATGAAGGGTGAACTGCAAGTTTTTGCACTTCCGCATGGGCTTCACATTTTACCGGCGGAGATTGCAGCAACTGTGTAATTTTATAACTGTTTCATTTGCTGCTGCCTGTCTTAGTCTGGACTCCCTTGATGAAGAGATAATTAGTTTCAATGGGATTTTCCTGCTTAAATAAACATTAAATAATTAAAAAACTAAAATAAATAATAAAAAAAAAAAATTAAAAAAATAAGCATCTGGCACACACACAATCTCATTCAGGAAGCACCATACCATATTTCAGTGAAGCTAATTTTTCTAAAAACCTGTATTTATGGGTAACTTTGCCAGTGCAAAGATATATGAAAAATGGTCATAACAGCTTATCTGTGGAAAATCTTCTGCAGCTGGTGTGCTACACCAGTGATTTCCAAAGCGTGTGCTGAGGCATGGAGTTGGTCTGAGAAAATCCCAGTTGTGGCCTGGGATTTGTGACAAGCATGCATTATAATTGCAGGACACAAATCTTCAAACAATTATAAATTTAATTTATTACATAAGTGCTTTGTGCACCCTGAATTCCCAAAACAAATACAAAGGATTGACATTTAATACACATCACCTGCAGCTCTGTGATGCAAAAAGTCTGAATCTACACAATAGTCTGATCTACAGTGGCATAAATAAAGTTATGCAAGCAAGTTTCACCTCACTAAACTCAGCCCTTTTGTTGCAGGCAAATACCTTATAATCACCTCAAGGATCTAAATGGCCTAGTTAACTGAGGATCCCATTACTGGAGCCACTGCAGCTCTCACTTTTCCCCCCTGTAGAGCTTTGATTTGTTACCTAGTAATCTGTCTCCCCAAGGCGAGCATTACAGCCCCATTTTTCTTTTATCATTTCTCCTGTGGACCTGTAGCAATATGTGCACTGTTTTTTAACTTTGCAGCTGGAGCTATTTTAATCTTTCGTTTATGAAAACTAGAAATTTTGCAAAGTTTTGTCAAGTGGCAAAGTAAAACTAAGTTTAAATGGACTTTTAAAATAATTTGGTTTGTCAAAGTCAGCCATTTTGGTTTTTCCTCCTATGTTAGAGGAAAAGGTCACACACATAGTATTTCATTGGACCGCATTTAGCTTTGATTATAGTCCCACTCACTGTGGAATTGTTTAGATTAGCTTCTTCAATGTCACCAGATATATTTCCATACAGTGTTGCACTGATGTTTCACAAAGATCTTGCATTGGTGATGGGAGAGTCTGACCAGTGCACAAAGCCTTCTCCTGCACATCCCAAAGATTCTTAATGGGGTTCAGGTCTGGACTCTGTGGTGGTCAATCCATGTGTGAAAATGATGTGTCATGCTCCCTGAATCACTCTTTCACAGTTTGATCCAGATGAATCCCGATATTGTCATCTTGGAATATGCACGTGCCATCAGGGATAAAAAAAAATCCCTTGATGGAATAACCTGCTCATTCAGTATATTCAGCTGACCTCATTCTTTGGGCATATAAAGTTGCTGATCATATACCTCACCACCTGCAGCAACCCCAGTTCATAGACTGCCCCCACAAGCTTGTAAATAGACACTAGGCACGATGGCTGTCTCATTTTATCTGCCTTTCTTCTTACCCTAAAGCAGCCATCACTCTGGAACAGGGTAAATCTTGACTCATCAGAACACATGACCTTCTTCCTTTGCTCCAGAGTCCAATCTTTATAGTCCATAGCAAACTGAAGCCTTTTTCTCTGGTTCTGGTTCTCTGTCTCACTGATAAGTGATTTTCTTATGACTACATAGCTGTTCAGTCTAATTCCCTAGAGTTCTCTTTGCATTGTGTGTATGGAAATGCTCTTACTTTCACCATTAAACATAGCCCTGAGTTCTATTGTTGTTTTTTCTTCTATTTGATTTCACCAAACGTTTAGGTGATCACCAATCACAATCAATCAGGACTTTTTCTGACCACATTTCTTCCTCAAGACAATGGTTCCCCACTATCCTTCCAGTTTTTAATAATGAGTTGGATAGTTCTTAACCCAATTTTAATAGTTTCTTCAATCTCTCCAGATGTTTTCTCTGTGTGCCAAAGATTTAACCCTTCTTAAACAAACAACTTTTCCACAACCACAGGACGTGTCTTCCATTCAATTTTTTAAGAAATGAGAACTACTCATTGCATCAGTTTTGGGTTAAATAACTTGTTGCCAGCTAACAAATAATTGCCAATGCAGTTATTATCCAATAGGAGGCTTATTTGCTTAGTTATATCCAGATGGCAATTTTTTATTATTTATTTATTTATTTTTTGGCCAGGCAGCGTTTATACAGTATTTACAATGGCCCCGTTGGGGGCTGTGGGGGCCAGCGGTTGGAGTCGCCTCGTGGCGGGGGGTGAGGCCACTGGTGGTGCCTGGGTTGGTGGGCGTCGGTCCTGAGCCGGGTGGCCGGGCTATTCTGGGGCGGGCTGGGCGGGGGTTCTGGGCTCTGGTGCCTGGGGGTGGTCCTCCTCCCTCCGGGGTGGTGGGCTCCGTATGTGCCTGGGGTCTGGGCCTGCCCGGATGTGCTGCCATGGTGTGGGTTGGTGCATGCCCTGGTGTCTGGTTGACACCCTGGGACCCAGGGTATGGCCCGGGGGCAGGGGGGGGTGTAGGGGTTTGAAGGAGGGCTGAGTGGGATTCGGGGGATTATAGGGGGAGGTGCTGGGGTGTGAGACAGGGATGCTTGTATGTTGTGTGTGTGTCTATACTTTGGATGTTTGTGTGAATGGGGGGGTATGTTTGTGTGCGTGCGTATGCATGTGTTAGGATGAGTGGGGGTGTGTCTGGGGAGTGAGAGTGGGAGGGTTGGATGCTGTGCGAGTGTTTATATTTTTTGGGTGGGGCTGAGAGGGCATATGTGAGTTATGATGAGTGGGAGTGTGCAAGGAAATAGGTGTGTGCATGTGTTTCTGTGTGTGGTTGGGGCGGGGTTAAGTGCACTTGTGGGGGGGGGCTTGGGCGGGCCTGGGGGTGGTGGGCCGTGGGTCTGCCGCTGTCCCCATCCTCTCATTCTCCGTTAGGGGTGTGGGAGGGTAGGAACTTTCTGGGGTGGGTGGCGGCTCACTGGCTGCGGTCCCTGAATGGCCCGGTCGTGGGGGGCGGCCTCTCCTGGCCTGTCTTGCCCTGGGGGGCCTCCTGGGGAGCAGGGGTGCCTAATGCCACTAAAGGCTCATCATCCAGAGGGAAGTTTGCTTCCCTCTGGACGTACATCCCCGGACCCCTCTTACTTCCCGCTCTCTCTGTCTCACATACACACACACGTAGGGAGTTGGGAGGCATGGGGCCATGAGGGGTGGAACGGAGGAGACCATTCAGTGGTCTCCTTGGATGCACCCCGTGGCTGCTCGCCTCTCAGTTTTAATTGCACCAAGACACCAAAACACAAGAAACACAACACACAAACAACACCTGGGGGGCATGGCATGTGGTGCATGGCGGGCGGGGCCACTTAGGTGGCCCGGTTCGCGGCTCATTGCAGTCACTGCCCCTCAATTTTAATTGCACACAACACACACTACATAAACAGTCAGGAGCGGGGAGGGAGAGGGTATTGGGGACCTCTTACGCCCCTGCTCCTCCTGTGTGTGGCTGGGGGCCGGGGGGGGGGGGGGGGGGGGGGGGTTGCCCCGGGGCCGGGTCCCGGGATGGCTGCGCTGGTGGGCTGCTGGCTCTATGGGGGTTGGGGCCCGCTGTCCGCTGGTCCGCCTGGGGTGTCCCCCACGGGGCATGGTGGGAGGGTTGTGTGTGGCGTGATTGTGTGGTGGTGAGCGATTGTGGGTGCGGCACGGGGGAGGGTGTGAGTGTGGGGTTATATGGGGTGCAGGTTGAAGTAGATGGGGAGTGGGGGGAGGGGGCCGATAGCACCCTGGTTCCCGGGGTGTGCGGCTGGAACATCGGGGTGTGTGCTGGCCTACGCCGGGTGGCTGTCTGGGGGGGCCTGGTCCTCCTAGGCATGTTGCGGGCCCTCTGCCTTTGGGGGGTGGGGCGGCCGCCTCTGGGCTCCCGGGGTCCTGGGCCCTTCGCTTGGGCTGCCCTGGGTGGGCCGGTCCCTGGCGGGGCCGGCGGCTGCTGATCTTGGCCCACTGGGGCCTGTGCCCCGGGACCGTGGGGGGCTCTTGCTGGGGCTCTCCTCTGCCGCCCTTCGGGTGGGGCTGGAGTTGTCTTTGTGGTGGGGTGGCATGGGTTGGTGCTCCGGGTCTGCTGCTGAGGACCTGGCCCAGGCCCTGGTCTGCCTCTGGCCTCCGTGGAGGCGAGGTCGCATTTGCATGATCTCACTCACCACTCTTCATCACTGATCACTCCTTGTTTCTCATGCTCTGCATGCTGACACAGTCACTGAGTTGTCTAGTGGGTTTTTAATATTAAGCGATAATTATTAAAGAAGGAAAGAGAGGAGAAAGGAAAAAAAAGGAAAAAAAAAAGAGAAAAAAAAAAAAAAAATTGTATTTTTCCTGTGAGTTAGTATCTGGTTGCTGTTATGTCTTTTTGATTTGATTTGGTTATTATTTAAAAACTCTTAATGACTGGCAGCCCTGTTTTTTTTTTTTTTTTTTTTTTTTTTTTTTTCTGTGTGTGTGTTTCTGCTTTTGTAAAAGTTGTAGGAAATTTTCTGGTGTGTTCATGTACAGGTGTAACAGTTTGTTGTCTGGTGATGGTGTGGATTGTAGGGTCGTTTTCCTTCTGTCTGTGATCTTTTTGTCTCCTTTCTTCTTTCCCTTTTGCTCTTTTTTTGCTATTTTCCATCTTTTTCTGTCCCCTCCGGTGAGGTCCAGCAAGATTACATAGATTCCGTGATTCAAAGTAAATAAATAAATAAATTAATCACATTATCAAGAGGAGCCTTACCCATAGGCCTCCCCTTGGCAGAGCAAATTTGTTCAGCACGATACAGCAACCAGATTATCATTTTGCATGCTATGATGCTGGACAGGACAAGTTTAAAAAAAAAAAAAAAATAACAGTTGCTATCGAGTCCAAAAAGGAGCAGGATGAAGTAAAAAAACTTATTTATTCCTGCCATCCCTTTTATAATCATAATTTTATCTTCCTTACAGTTGTCACATTAATCCCAAACTTAACCACAAAATTTCATTGTCTAGATCTCCCTAAACTCTTAAAACAACAAACAGACCAGCCTGAAACATGTTCACTTCAAGCCTTGGCAACAAAGTCTGCATTTTCAGTGAAAGCAGCACACAACAAACAGGTAGAGCCCCTTATATAAAATCTTTGATTAACACCAAAATACCTCTCTCCATCTTGCCAAGATGCAGCAGAGATATTGCAACCTGAATGGCCCTGTGTCCATTGTGATTTTGGCTGCTGAATTCTCTCATTGTGAGACTAATGGAGGAAGAGATAAGACTTTTTGGTAGTGTTTAACACCGCAGTCCCCTTGGCTCCAGCACTTGAGGCTGGCCAATGAGCTGTCTGTCTGGAGGCAGGGAGGTGTAGGGTTACGAGGCGAAGAGAACAATGGACGAAGCGCCTGAGTCAGCACTATCTCTCTGCCTCACTCTGCCCGCTACTCAACCCTTTTTTTCCCTCCAACAAATCTGACCAACCAATGACAGCTTCGTGCTGTGGAGGGAGAATATGCACACTTTGCAAACACACGCACTCATACTCCAAGAAAGAACAAAGTCAGTGGGGGCTGGGTGGATAAAAAAAACACTGCATGGACCGCTGTCTGTGCAGATGTGAAAGGGCCAAACTACAACTGTAAATCTGAACTGCTCTATTCCCAAAAGAGGATTTTTCCTACACAAGTTGTGCTTTTTATTTTTCAGCTGTCTGAAATGAGAAATGATCATTTTTAGATTCTTTTTCTGTTTCTACTTTTGGTTTTTGATGTAGGGAGAAAAAAAGGTTCTGTGGTTAGTGATTCACATAGTATTTGACCATGTCTCATCAGAACTTTTAAGGCATTCATTTTTCTTTTTCTTTTAGATGGCACAATCATTGCTCTGACTTGTAGAAATAAAAGTACTAAACTGGAGCAGTTAATAGTCTGATTTTCACTATGTTATGGGGTCAAATGTGAAAACATTTGCAAAAAAGACAGTGGTGCCTTAATGGTGTATTTGGTTCCAGCGCAGCCAAATTGAATGGGGGAAAACCTTGTCTGTAATATAACTGTAAGATAGCTGCCACACCCAATTTTCCAGAGGAAATTTATTTTAATAACTGGTTTAGTTCCAGCTATCTAAGCTTTATTTAATGACAGAAGAGCAAAGAAAAAACAATCTTTTGGAGAGGGGATTAACATGTCTGTGCTGAGCATGAAAGTACAGCAATAGGTCCACAGTGTGTGATAGGTGCGATAGGGCCACAGCAGCACTGAACCTCCTAACATAATGTGTATAGGCAAAAGTTCCAGCTCTCATCTCATCCAGAAGTGATTAAACTGGACTAACCTGCCCGTGAGATGTTAAACATCTGGCAGAACCAAGGCTGTGGGTGAAACAAAGACAATGACGTAAAGGTATTTTAAACAGATTTTTCAAGGTGCTACAGATATTTTCACTCAACATTCACGCTATTATGCTATTTTACCATATTGGGTTACATGTTTAAAGACATCTTCTCAACTCTGTGCATACCATCTGCTTCTCAATGTAAACTAAACCCTGAGATGTATCCAATGTCTCATGGAGGTAAAAAAGCAAGCAAAGGTCAACAAATCTGATCTCGCTCTTGACAAGTCATAATGGCAAAGTTTGAATGAGTATCGTCTAGCCTGCATACACTGAGGCAGCTGTAAGTCAGGAGGGAGGCACAGTCTCAGTCATTTGCCATTATGCGTGCTAGTGGCTTGATCCCTGACTTCACCAGTCCACATGCAAAAGTGTGCTTGGGTAATATACTGAACATCACTTTGTCCCTGGTGTGTTTGTCAGTGTGTGAGTATGGAAGGAAAAAATAACAAAACATTGTGTATATAACAAGTCTGTGTGGACTAGGAAGCACTTTATGAAGCATTTTGGAATGGTAAACAACACAAGAAAAGTAGTATACATGGTGAATGAAAACATCAGTATCCAAGCATGTGAATGGTCAGGAATTACCTCCACTCCAGTGTGTGTACAGCAGTGTGACGGATTCTTACTTTTTCACTCAGTGATCAATGCAAGTCATCAATCTCATCCTTCTCATAGACAGTGTTTTCAAATCTGTGTGCAATATTCTGGTAACAAATCTGGAAACTGAAAACAAATAAAAATCAGTAATTAATTATGAACTGACAGTATTAATTTATTTACTTTTTTTTTTTGTCATTTTTGCTGCCCTGAATTGAATATTTAAGAGCTTAAGTTGTTACACTCTCTCTTGAAATACTGTATGTCAAACATCTATATACTCTATGCCAGGCACACTGACATTGCAACAACTGCTCAAGCACAGAGAAGTTGTGAGATATGTCTCTGTGTCACCATTTTCTACTACGATGATAAACAGCTGATCCCGCCCATGAAGAAGGGATTCTCTCTCAAGCAGAAACTGTGGTGGTGCAAAGTCTAACAACTCCATGCAAAAATCAGATATCTGATTTTTAGAGGGGAGGGGGTTAGATTGTCCCTTACAAATAAATATAAGCCAGTTTTGCTCATATTGTGTCCTCTAGGGCCACTTGTCTGTAGGTTAAAGAAATTTCTCTTTCTTACAGATACCTGGCTCAAATTATTGGGTCATTAACAGACTTTTGGAGAACTTAAAAACAAGCTGTTGAGGAGATACACCACATTTTATTTCAAGTAGGAGAAGAGAAATATCTACACCTGAGGGTAATCGTCCTTGAGGACCAGATTTGGACATCCCTGCTATAGAACAGCTAAATTTAACATAATTGAAAACTGTTATGGATTAGCAGCCATGCTAACATACTTAGCTTCACTCCACTGCTTGCAGGGGTTCTGTTGCTCTCTGTTACTTCAGCAGTCGATCCTTTGCAGTTGCTCTGGAGTACCATGATGTTTTGTAATGATCCTAGATTTTGTGCCTTTTTGTATGATTACGTTTGCCTTGATGAGCTTTGGTGTGAATAAGGGTAGGGCAGGAGTAGGTGTAGTTGTTGCGTGTATGGGGTGAGAACCAGGATCCAAACGCGGATACACAGATTTGGAAATAAGTAAAGGTTTATTGGTATTCACAGATGAATGAATCTCAGAATGAGGTGGGCTGACAGACAGGCAGGCAAGCAGGCAGGCAGGCAGGTGAATAGGCAGATCTGTATCTCTGATCGGAGCAAACACAAAAAGCAAGTTAGGCAGGCAAAAAAGGACAAAGATGGCAAAATTGCTGAGAAGGTGGAGAGCTGTTACCACTGGGTATTCAACAGTCTGGCGATGACTGGAAGGCTGAGCTGGTCTAATATACTCACAGAATAAGATGTAGATGAAGATTCAGGTTGCCGAGGAAACAGGCACGCCCACCATCGCCACACAGCAGAGCAGGAACCACAACAGTAGTGTTCATGCTCATGCACTTCAGCTCGTATAATTAACAGGTTTCGGCTTCATGTTTGCAGTTTGCTTAAACCATTGTAGCCCTTGGAAACACAAACAAATACAAGAATTTGTGCTCCGCTATACAATAATTAGGAAGTCCAACATATGTAAGTTAATATGTAAATCCACATCTTGCACCTTCTCTGTTACTTCAGCAGGACACACCTCTGTCTATATTTCAGCATCAGTGTAGTTGTTAAGAAAATTAACTAAATGCTTAATCTCTAGCTCTGAAACATTCAGGGTACTACACAACTTCTGTCAGTGTGATTTATGTGGTGAGTATTGTGGTTACAGTTGAAGGAATGCAGCTTGTATGTGACTCATGTCAGTTAAAAAGTCAGCACCAAATATAGAGATAAAAAAAATTCCAGGTTGAGTAAGAGAAAAAAGTATGCTGTATGTTTCTTTATATGTCATAGGCAATGATGTTTGAAAGTCTCTGAACCCTTCTTTTAGGTTTATTTGTATTTCTGCATGACACATTTGACCTAAAATATCAGTCTTAAAAATAACCTGATCAAACCAATTAAAACACATTATATTTTCTATTTATTTACTAAAAAAAAAAAAAAAAAAAAAAAAAAAACAGCTCCAAGAACCTGCAAAAGAATGCAGTCCGTTGTTCTTAGTATCTATGTACTTTGACCCCCTCGTGCAGCAGTTACTAACTAAAATTGATTAGTCCTGCACATCAGCTTGGAGGAATTTCAGATGATTCTTCTGTACATTCAGACATTGTTAATTAGGATTCTCTGGTATTATTAAGAATTCATAACTCTATCAATGGTGGCAAAATGTCCTGCTCTGAATGTAATAAATCACACTCACCCATCCTACTCTCACCACTGGGTTTCTCAGATAAGGATAATATTCCTGAATGTTGTTTTCTTGAAAAACAATTATACTTGTGTTTCAAATCTTTACGTATGCTGTTGTTGTTCAGAGTTCTCCTGATGGTGGACTCATAATGATTGGCAAAAGTGAGTAAGCCTAGAAACTACATTGGGCTTCTCTATTTCTGATTGCTAGATATTTTGCTCTTGGACGATCGATGTTGGTCAATACTTTAACAGAGGTTTTAAATTCTTCCTGACTTAGACGTTTAAAGGATTTATCACACTTAAACACTCATGCACAAGCAGTGTCTTTTGACGCTGTGACGTTCCCTTTTCTCCTCTGACATCCAGCTTGTTTTCTTTCTCTAACAGATGTCCCCTGCTCAGTTGTGTACCAAATTTACAATTCATCCTTGTGAAGTGAGCACAAAGTGTGTTGTGTTTGAGTGTTCGGGGCCACCTTTTAGCAAAACTAATATAACTCAACACTGAATCATCAGGGTGTGTTGAAGTGTATTTCCAAACCACCCACGAGTTTCATGTTGCAAACATATTAAATAAGTGATTACTTAAAGCGTATGAATTCTGTTTGTCTGTTTATCCGTCTGTCTCACAGTTTATGCAACTGTCTGTCTCAGGGACTCATTAGTTGATGGTTAGCTAGCTGTGGAGCCAGTTAGATTCCACCATTGGTCTACACTTATTCGCTCCAGCTTTAAATTAGCTCTTACTCATGAACACATAAAGACACTATCACACACATCCACACACACAGACACCTACACACACAGTAATCATTCTCGTTACTCTGCCATTGTGAATGAAGCCCATAAAGCAGAGAGGGGGTCGGCTCCAGCCCCCCCACGGGCCAATGTTGCCTCTTGATACAGATTGTTGAATCACCCCGACTAAGAATGTCTTGTTCAAACTGTGGTCGTTTATGGCAGGTGATACCAAGGGGAAAGGTCAGAGGCCAGGTCAGACGCAGAGACTGTCTTGGTAAGTAGGAAGTAAAGGGTCAGTGGGTGGGTAAATATTGTGAGATGGATGTTGAGGCTATATGAGCTAAAATAAACCTACTTGCATTTTTTTAATTGAGTTTTGGTCGCTGCGTTGTAGATTTTAGACTTGAAGACAAGACTGATTTTCTATTTGTATATAATATTACAGAAATGAATCACTTTTGATAACAGGTGGAAAGTGAGTATGTTTGTGCTTTGCGGTAAATTGTAAATATTTAAGTAAAGCTGAGGGATATGACCTGTGCTTAATATTGCAATATTTTGCAATACACAATATCTTTATATATATTTATACCAGAGGTCACTAACAAGCAGACTGCGGTCCGGATCCGGATCCAAAACCTGTCCCATATGGATTACGATATAAAATCTATCAGGGTGCTTTTATTTTAACTGCTGCAACTTTTGTAGTCAGGAAACACACAGACCAATTGCTTGTCATTTGAGCCATCCTACAGGATACACTCAGCCAATTAAGTCTGTCAGGCTCCCGGTGGTAAACTTTGCGGCACTACAGCGCAGACAGATGAGAGTTTAAGAGGCAGGTAACAAGACTGTAGAAGGAGAAAGAAAGCCAACTTAAATAAACAAAGTCAGAGATACAGACAACTGTGCCAGACAAAGACAGCAGTGTTGCTAAATCTGCCTGTTATAAGCGACTTTGGGCTTGTTTTTCTGTGAAGTCTTGCAAATATTGTTAGTTGGAGGGAAATTTTTAATTAATTACAGGCTTTGTAATTAATTAATCTTGATCAATCACATTTTAATCACATAACAATATTTGCCCAAAAAAGCAACATTTTTTTTTTTTTAAATTGATTTTAGTGGACGACTGAATCCAATAATAGACACAGAGATTAATATTGTAAACTCAGGCTCTAGTAATGTCTGGAAAAATCATTTAATTGCATTTCAATCAAAAACAGTAGAAAAAGAAATAGAAAATATTGCCCCAAAAAAGTACCATTTTAAGTGCTCTAACTAACTAATATGACATTGGACAAGGAGCATCATAACAAAGCGAGTTTCAACTTCCCACTTCTGATACCCGAGCAGTTTCTTTGATATTTTCAGACCTAGCTGTGCAGTGCTCTAGGTTTTAAGTGGACAGTCTCTTACAGTCTAGGCACCCAAATGCTGTCAAACATAGAGAAAGTTGTTTTCCTGGTATTATGTTCCTTTAGACCTGACCTTTTCAGCTACAGAGAGCAATGATTAAATTAATTAACACCCTGCTGATCAAAATCAGTATGTGATGAGTAAAAGTCAAAGACGTGAACCTGAATCTGTTTGTGTATACATGTGGTTGCAAACTGTCTGTCTTGTCGCCTGCGTGGTGTGGACCGGTGTCAGTTCATTGTTGAGTGAGATGTTGACCACAACAGAAGGGTTTAAGTTGAGTTTTTCTTGGCCACCTTGTTCAAGACGTGAGCTCAGGGATGTGTAAACAAAGGTGGTGATGAGTGTGTGTTTGCACATGTGTGTTAAAGATCACCCAGCTCTTTGCTTCTCTTCCAGCTGTGTGGATACCACACATCATTCAACAAGATGCTGGTTCATTGTGTTTTTCACTGATTTGGTTTTGTGCTTTAAGTTTGAAGTCAGTTAAAACAGGCTTGAGCAGTTTTCTGCAAGAAAATTAGACATGGGCTCTAAACATTGACAGTTTTTAGTGTTTTAAAGGCCAAACTGTAACTTTCAAGTCAGTCAGATCACCTCAGTCAAACAGTCATGTTTTTATCCTGCTTAAGATTACACTAAAGGTACAGCACAACCTTAATCTGCAGTATTCTGTACTAGACCAAATATCTTTTACTGTAGAGGAAATGTAGCTGCTGCGTTAGTTGTCTTTTCTGGCAGTATTTCTTCCTATTCAGAACAAGCGACGTTCTCATACTCCACACAAGTCAGGTGGAGGAAGTCGAAGTAAAAAGCTGTGTGTGAACATTTGTCTGCAGATCCAGTGTCCACTCCACTTGTTATATGAGGAACAATTGTGCATTTTAGTCAGCATGAGTGTTCCCAAACCATTAACACTTTAGAAAGTTTTTTTTTTTTTTTTTTTTTTTTTTTTGGTAAAAATAAATGAATAATAATAAAATAAATCAAGATCTTTGTTTGTTTGATTTCTTTACATCAGCAGACTGGATTTTTTGCCCAACAAACCATGCTGATACAGACATCAAGGTACCTGGCATGTAAAGAAGTGGATGATTAAGCTAGTCCTTAAAGTTTTCATAATGAAGATAGAAGTATCACCTTTTTTAACATCAACAAAGTCTGAAAAGCTTTGTAAAAGTAGTGTGTGGTAGTTGTTCGGTTACATTCAATTTTACAGGCGAAACGCAGGTTTTGAGCATCCATCAAGTGCATAAAATAAATGGTCAAATACTTTTTGCTCTGTCAAGATGTTTCATGTCAACAAATAATCTTCTTTTGCATTTACACTAAATAATCACAGTGTGTGTAACTGAACTAGGAAAAAAATATAAGGTAGTACAATTATGCAACATTAAAAAAAAAAAACTTGTAGAGAAGTTTAAAAAGATCATTTTTCATTCTTCAGTAAAACGCACTCATTGATTTTCCAGGTTTAAGAACACATTAGAATCCCTAAAAATGAAGAACATACTTCCTACTGTTTCAACTTTTGCCTTGATTTTGAGTTTCGCCATGAAGTTTCCAAACTAAGCAAAACCTGAGAATCCTGCAGCTGCTGAGACACACTGAGTCCCTTGTTGATCACTTTGTACTGAACACATTGATCTTCCACACAAGATATGTTCAAAGATGGAAGGAGAAAAAGCATAACAGGACTTTTGCATGTGGCAACCTTGGCGGCAAGACAAACACAAATACCTCGTACACACCTGTGCAAACTCTCCATTGGACTCCCTGTCTCTAAGAAATTTTCTGTGAGCTAACACACTGCTCTGTCTGTTCTCCAGGGCGTTAGCTGCTGGGCACTTGATCAGTGTTTACCCAAGAGTAATGCCTTTGCGTTCTGGGACTGGCCAACTGACAACAAACACAGACGTAAATTTTACATGCTAATACATTATGTAGAGTCAGAAAGGATTAAGACTGACATTTTGAGGAATGATGGCTCTCACTTTAACTGAAGTATGTTAATGTCCATTTAAATGTAAATTAAAACATTGAAAGAGTGAACTTTACTGGAAATTATTTTTTTTACAACCCAAACAAATATCAAAATATTATGTTACATTTAAAAGATAATCATATCACTACATGTCTGGTTATGGGATGCTTTACATTTTAGATGCACAAGCAAGAAAACTGAATAGCTTTTCAAGCACAGATTTACACATGTGGACAAAATTCTTGGTACCCTTTGGTTAATGAAAGAAAAACTTGAATCTGACTAAAGTAATAATAAATAAAAATTCTATGAAATTTAACTAATAAAAGTCAGGCATTGCTTTTCAATCATGCTTCAATAGAATTATTTTAAAAAATAACCTCATGAAACAGGCCTGGAAAAAAATGATGGTACCCTTAAACTTAATATTGTGTTGGGCAACCTTTTGAGACAATCACTGCAATCAAACGATTCCTGTAACTGTCAGTGAGACTTCTGCACCTCTCAGCAGGTATTTTGGCCCACTCCTCATAAGCAAACTGCTCCAGTTGTCTCAGGTTTGAAGGGAGCCTTTTCCAGACGGCATGTTTCAGCTCCTTCCAATGATGCTCAATAGGATTTAGGTCAGGGCTCATAGAAGGCCACTTTAGAATAGTCCAGTGTTTTCCTCTTAGCCATTCTTGGGTGTTTTTAGCTGTGTTTTGGGTCATTGTCCTGTTGCAAGACCCATGACCTGCGACTGAGACCAAGCTTTCTGACACTGGCCAGCACATTTCTCTCTAGAATCCCTTGATGGTCTTGAATCTGTGCAGGTACAATGAAATCTCAAGACACCCTGTGCCAGATGTAGCAAAGCAGCCCCAGAACATAACAGAGCCTCCTCCATGTTTCACAGTAGGGACAGTGTTCTTTTCTTCATATGCTTCATTTTTCCATCTGTAACCATGTATCTTGTATCTTGGCAAAAAGTTCCATTTTTGTCTCATCTGTCCATAGGACGTTCTCCCAGAAGCTTTGTGGCTTGTCAACATGTAGTTTGGCAAATTCCAATCTGGCTTTTTATGATCTGTTTTCAACAATGGTGTCCTCCTTGGTCGTCTCCCATTAAGTCCACTTAGGCTCAAACAACGACGGATGGTGCGATCTGACACGGATGTTCCTTGAGCTTGAAGTCCACCTTTAATCTCTTTAGAAGTTTTTCTGGGCTCTTTTGTTACCATTCGTATTATTCGTCTCTTTAATTTGTCATCAATTTTCCTCCTGCAGCCACGTCCAGGGAGGTTGGCTACAGTCCCGTGGATCTTAAATTTCTGAATAATATGTGCAACTGTAGTCACAGGAGCATCAAGCTGCTTGGAGATGGTCTTATAGCCTTTACCTTTAACATGCTTGTCTATAATTTTCTTTCTAATCTCCTGAGACAAATCTTTCCTTTGCTTCCTCTGGTCCATGTTGAGTGTGGTACACACCATGTCACCAAACAGCACAGTGACTACCTGTAGTCCTGTATATAGGCCCACTGACTGATTACAAGATTGTAGACACCTGTGATGCTGATTAGCGGACACACCTTGGATTAACACGTCCTTTTGGTCAAATTATTTTCAGTCTTTTCTAGGAGTACCATCATTTTTGTCCAGGCCTGTTTCATGAGTTTATTTTTTTAAATAATTCTGTTGAAGCATGGCTGAAAAGCAATGTCTGACTTTCACTGGTTAAATTTCATAGAATTTTTATTTATTATTACTTTTGTCAGATTCACGTTATTTCTGTGACCATTGTGAGTTTTGCTTTCATTAACCGAAGGGTACCAACAATTTTATCCACGTGTGTATTAACAAATACCAACATTTCAAAGAAGACACACCCACAAATGACTGCCTTTCATAACTTCCTTGCTTCAGTTGTAATCTGGGGGAGCCCACAGAGCTAGGATTAGACTATACTATTATTAAACATAATTTAAGGAAATAATAGGAGTCAGTGGTCTGTTAGCCCTTTTTGCATACATTTTCATAATTTCCATTTGAAACATATAAGTTTTGTGGTTCTCAAAAGCAAATAGTGAGAACAAATCCACTGTAAGCCCTCTTTGCCTGGTCAGTAAACCTAGGAGAAACAATCTGCTGTTGAAAGCCATGAAAGACTTCAGGCTGTGAGATCCTATGACAGGTCAAACATCATAGCCATTAGTCATTTTGGTGCTTCACACTGTGGAGTAAACATGCATGTTTGTTACAAAAGTGTTGCTGCAACATTTTGAACTGTTGAAGTAAAGAATTAAGATCTTTGGCAATTTCCCTGCAGCCTTTGGAACTGTTATGTTTTGGAAATATTTCTAAATCTCACGCAGCTTTAGTCAGGACTATAGCACTAGCCGGATCAAACCAAATAAAATGACTTCAATTTTTTTATTGGAGATGAAATGTCAGAAAAATGGATGGCTGTGGTGTGAGGAACGCTTGGTGATATCAATACTGATGTTGTGATGTTCTGTGGTGGACCACAGCGAACCCTGAGAGAGATAAAAGAGGGAGAGTAGGTGAGAACAAACAGGTGTGTAAGGTAGGGGGGAAATGTGTAGTCTTGTTCTTTATACTTCGCCTATAACTATTCACAAGTATTGAAAATAAGATTTTTGCTGCAGCCATTCTTAACTAAAGGAACACCTTGGTTAATAAGAGGACATGCTAGTGGAGCAGATGGGCTGCTATCTATTCACAGCAATCTATTTAGCACAACTAGAGGGTCATTAAGGCAAAAAAAAAAGGCAAACACATTATGGCACGAACATGACCTTGTTAAGTCAAACAAAGGGGCAGAGGTAATAGACACTTTTTTAAACTTGTTGTTTCGAATAATCTTAATCTAATTTTTCCCAGATGCAATTATTTGAGCAAACTTTGGTTTTTCATTATGAGTCCTGCATGTTCCTTGATGATTTTATAAATCCCTGCTTCTTGTCTGAGAGCTGATAGCCGTCCTAGTAGCATAAATGGAGAGACTGGAGGGGATAGATAACACAACACAATACCAGTCTGCAGGCCACACACACTCATGCACACACTGCTAAACATCTGGGTGGTCTCTCAAGAGCTACATAGGTTAATGACAGTCCTGTTTGGGAGGATTGACTGCTAAGCCACAAACACACACATCTATGCACAGACACACAAACACAATTTTACGCATGCACACATCTCATGATGTACAGGCCTTTGGTCAGACAGCAGCTGCAGAGGTGACAAGATTCTGTTTTTAATCTGTGGATTGTTGGGGTAGTTTTACAATAAAATACTTTGAACAGACTCTAGCTTAATCGTAACAGCAGCATAATTTCAGATAAAGAACAACAGCTTTTAACTTCATGCTGAAGGCATTTGTTTTTCTGGTTTTGTAGCCATTTGTCTTTTAGTCTGAGTCCTGCTTAAGTAAGATCTGTTGAACATCTACAGAGAATCAGTACATTTACCACAAATGTCCACTTGGGTTGAATTAACTAGAATTTGGTCAAGCTAATTACTGTAGATTCACAAAACACATTTACAGCCATAACTTAAGAACTGCAATTTATATTTTGACTAAATTCCCTTAAAGTTCCTTCAATTTTATAACAAATAAGTCTAAACTTAACTTCAGTGGACATAAATATGTTCCGCTAAATCACTTTTCTGGTAATGTTTGAGGCATACGAGCCTGTTGTGCAAGTGCATCAACTGCATTGGTGTTATCCAAAGATGGAGTGCAAACTTTGTTTGTGGGGCGCATGGCTCATGGTTCAATCCTCGGCCTGTCGAGCTCATGTCATGTTGGGCTTGCTCAGGGACAACTGTCGAGGTGTCCCCAAGCAAGACGCCAAACCCCAAATTGCTCCTGATGTGTTGTGGTTGAGCGCCTTGCATGGCAGCTTCCGCCATCAGTGTGTGAATGTATGTGTGAATGTGATGTATGATGTAAAGAGCTTTGGGGTATCATTCCAGGTACAGAAAAGCGCTATATAAATACAGACCATTTACCATTTACTCATATTCAATGTCTAAAATTACAGTACACAATTAGTGAACAAATTTAAAACTAACCTTTAGAAATGGCCATTATAGTATTTTCAGTTACTGGTAGAAAACAAAACAAAAAAAAAAAAATATTGCACATTTCCAACCAGGTATTTGTCCAAGGTATGGAGCTATCTTTTCCAGCCTGGGCTTTGGATCATTCCCTGTTAGCCAGAATAGAACTTTTGTGAACAATTGTGTGCAGTGCCCTTGCCAGATGGCTTCCCAAGCACATACAACCCTCCTAAGCTTCACACCTATCGTCCAAACTGGACAAGCGCGCTCCCAGCAGCCTGCACATTGGAATCAGTGGACTTAACATTGGGGTGCTCATGCAGTGCGGATGCAGGGCCCCTTTTCCATGATGCTACCAGACTGCTTCTCCTAATCTTAACTTCACTGTGACTGACATGATTCTCCCTCCTCAGGTGGAAGCTTGAGGCGGGAGGAGGATGGAGCAGTGACTATGACCAGTTTAAGTTTAAAACAGAAAGTGAACGGTGCTAATGAAATTTTGTTGCCAACAGTCATATATATATTTTTTTTTTAAATCTTCCTACCAAATTTAATAACTAATAATAATAATGATAAAGAATAAACTAACTTATTTAATTAAAAATATAATTCAGAAAGAATTTAGTTAATGGTATACATGACTTTTAGTAAAATTTGAATGATTCAAATTGTTGGCTCATGCAGTAATTAGTTGTTAGGATATTAGTAAGTTATATTATAACCAAATATAACTGAATAGACTCTAAGACAGGGATGGGCAACTCCAGTCTTTGAGGGCTACTGTCCAGCAAGTTTGAGATGTTTGCATGTTTCAACACACCTGATTCATTGTGCAGAACTTTAAATCAACCTTCTGGATCCATTTAATTTGAATCAGGTGTGTTGTTGCAGGATTGTGACCCTTGAGGACCAGAGTTGCCCATCCCTGCTCTACTTATCCTTTAAAAATCCATTTATTGTGCTGATTTGAGTATTCTTTGTCTTTGTCACACCCTTAGTCTAGTGTTTGTAGCTTTCAAGCACTCATGCTTCTGAACGTATCTCACATTTTAAATACAGAATTAGTGACTCTGATGTCCACTTTAAAATAACAGTAATAATACAGACTGTTCTGCAAGCTTTAGGCTAGTCGTAACACATGATATCTTTACAGCCACATTCAGTTTTGAAGTTTTGTCTATTGCAACATCTGTGTTCTCTCAGAGAGATTGACAAAACATGAAAAAGCATACAAGGATTTTTAATTTTTCTCCATCAACAAATCAATACAGCAAAAAAAATGGCAGAATGTGACCAACAAAGCTTGTAAAAAGGGGAAGCCATTTCAGTTATTTTATTTTCTGGCTGCAAATCACTTCCACTGCTTTTATTAAAAACTGTATTTAAAACATAATGCACAAAACTAGCTACATCTGGCAAAAAGTCTTTACTTTTATTTATTTGAAAGTGTTAATGAATAGCTAAAGACAAGAAGTGGGGCTCTAAAATGACAAAGGATGAATGGGTTTGTGTGTGAGCCTGTAAAAACAGGTGCTGGTTTTGTTTTGGGAACTAACATCATCACCAAACACACACATACACTCATGTGCTAACACCCCGACTGAGCCAAGAAACCCAAAAGGGAAAGGGATCTCTTGTCACACACCTTCCCCACCCACTCTTTTGAAAAACAAGAGCCAATCTCTTTGGGTTTGCTTTCACACTAGAGTTCAAACACAAACACAGCAAATACTTACGGACCTCTCGTCTCGCCACTCAAACGCCAAGACATGTTCTTTTTTTCTTTCTCTTGGGTTTTTAATGCTGACAAATGCACACTTGCACACATCCCCCTACAACAAACACAGACAGGAAAGCCCACAAATAAACACTTACTCTTGTTCTAGGGCTCAGTTTGCAAACCTGCTCTCTTCAAACACATTATACAATATATTTAAATCAGCATATTCATGCATTTTCTTGTAGAAATGTATTGTTTACTTTTTAAATTGTTTACAGTGCATTTCACACAAATATCCTCACAATTCTAAGCAAAGTTACAATTGTATTATGCATGCAGTGTGTCTGTGCCAAGGGCTGAACCTACACTTGGTGCCAGTGTGGATAAAGAGCAGATGGCAACCCTGACAGAGTAGAAAACCTCCAGTTCCCACATTCGCCTATTCTATTCAGCCTTCACTCTCATACTTCAAATTGCAAGAATGGCATGTGTGACAGGGACAGCTTAGATTTGTACTTGAATGCATGTTTGCAAGAAAAAAAGGGAAAGCAAAAACATCTGCTCACCGGTGCAGACAACATCTTTTCATGGGGTAATCATACTAGTAATGAGAACTAAACAGTAAAGCAGGGCCGATAACTGGAGAAAAATAAAGAACAGACACCATTTCTTAGCAAATGTCAGCTCATTATTATAGATTTAAGGCAATGCATCGGCCTGGGAAAGACCTCAAGAAAGCTTTTGCAGTCCTTAAAATGTTGAAAACATAGAATTCCTCATCACTCTAAAGCAGAGAATGTTTAGAGCAACAATACTCATAGCTGGCTGCCCTGCCAAACTGAGTAATCTGAAGGACAGGCCTCAGACAGACAAGCCTGGGGCACCTTTGAAGGAGATCCACAGATCCTTTGAAGAGATGGAAGAACCTTATAGAAGAAAAACCATCAGTTTGGGCCACACAGAAAGCAGTCATAGTAAAAAGACACACTGGTGGAGTTTGAAATGGGCACCTGACAGTATCTTCTTCAAATCTTCTACAACATCACAACATTACTCACTGAGCATTCTTTGGTTACAACAACATGCGTTTCTGTCATTGACAGAAGTATGATTACTGATTTAACGATAAAATGAATAGTCCAAATTTAGGCTTTGGGAAATGTTTTGGGTTTTCTTTTTTATTAATTTATTATTCAATCTATTAATCCATTGATTAGTTAAGTAACTGAATAAAAATACTTTTGCTTCATTAAAAATTTGATAACTATTCAAAGGAGAAAAATGGCAGCAGCCTCTTAAAAAGAATCAGTTATTGGTTTCTTTTTCAGAAAATGCAACAAATTTAATAACTGAGCTGTATGTCAAAAGAACAAAATCAGTTTGTGCCCATGCTTGTGCAGTGCTGTATCAAAAACAGTTTCTAAAGATTAAAAATACACTGATTAAATGTTGTTACTTCAAGGAATTGAGTATTTTGATACAAAAAGGAAATAATAAAAAAAGAAAAACTTGCATTTGTTATTATATCTATTTAATAAGAAGATCCAATGAGCCACTCTGGAGCCGCAGGTTGCAGACCCCTAAATTAGTATTTGCAAACCAAATTTAACAGCATTTTCTCGATATAGCAGTAGGCTGTCTTTTAAAGAAAAAGGACATTTTGCATGTAAAAATGCGATTAATCATGATTAAAGAGTTTAATAACTGCCCAGCACTAACATATATATATATATATATATATATATATATATATATATATATATATATATATATATATATATATATATATATATGTTCTTAGATAAGAACAAATCCATCATATGAAGATTTTGGTGAATGCCACAATTTTTGTAAAATGTTCGTAAGTAGGATTTAAAAACAAATTTGTTTGTAAAAACAATAGTTGAATGAGGCCCATTGTTTTGGTTCCTTCACTGGCTGCGAGACTCTGAGTCATTAGTTGTGTTTCTGTCATTGACGGAAGTATGATAACTGATTCATCGATAAATTTAGTATGACATCAAAAGCTTCAAGACCATTTTTGTCTTACATACAGCTGGCAGAATAGTATTAAAAATTTGTAACATTTCAGCAACAATGGCTCACTTTTCCTGTAGATAAATCATGCTCATTGATATATTTGTTCAATAAATAATTGCAGAATAAAGCCGGTGTTATGTAAACAGGAATAGTTTCCTCATATCAACAATTCTTACTTTTCACTACATCACTACAATATATTTTAGTGATGAAAAATTTTGAAAGTGTCAGAAATCCATTTTACTGTTTTGCTTCAATTTCCTACAACATTTCAAAAAGACGTTTAATATTGAAAAGTTAGCAGAGAATTTATCCTGCAGAGTCACAGAAAATTCTTCACATCCTGTAAAAAGAGGAGTTTTGTAGGCTGGAAGAACAAGAAGAACAGGATGAGATCAGACCAGAAAGGAAACCTTCATCCTTTTGCTGGTGGATTAAAGAGGCAAAATTTAGCTTTTGCTAATCCTTTCAGACACACTGACATTTACCCAACAATCTGAGAAATCTTTGACTCTCACCAACTCAGTAGTTAAGAAGAAAATGTTTGTTATAGAATTTTTAACTTAACCTGTTTCATCTGTCTCAGACTTAGATGCAACCTCAAAACTTAAACTTGAGAAGCCAGATGGTGTTGAAAGTGTTTTTGTGTGGTTATTGTGCAGGTACTCAGTAGCTTTCTCTCTCTTTCTGTCTCAAAGTACTGCAGACCACAATGCAGTTGTCTGCAAGGGCTGTACACAGCTGCTGTTGATTCTCTGTAAGAATGAAGAATCATGAGTCTATCATGGCTTTCCTGACACAATAGTGTCAATAGAGAGCAAATATGTGAATGGGGGAGTAAATAGTTTCATTTGTAGTTCCCATGCTGCACTAATACCAGTCAAATTTGAGATATATGTGTTTACAAAACATGGCTAAATGTGATGTTGGTAATTATTTTACCTGCTTTTTGGGAGTGGTGTTGTTGGTGGAACCTAAATTAGATTAATTAAAACCAGTCTGTTCAGTCAAACATAGAACTAGTATCAGTATCATGGATAATGACGTCAAACTGTAAAAACAATTACTTTTTGTGTTTGAACTCTCTCAAACACATATTTCTATTATTCTGGATTATATTGTAAAATGAAAAAAAGACTAATAAACAAAAAGACATTAAAAGAGGCAGACAGGTGGCCATGTTCTGTAATCCAAACAGTGATAAACAATAAAATCATAGTTGCACTCAAACTATTTATTTTAATGCCACAGCTCACGTCTGCATTTGTTTTTCGCTCCTCTACCTTTTGCCCCCATCTGGCCTCCATTGTCTGGTAGCCCTAAGTGACAGGTGGCATTGTTCCCACAGAAACAGTTGCCAGGGTGGCACACTCCTGTGGGTGTAGCTGGTGCACACAGATGCGCACCCACACTACCCGCTTTACAAACCTGTTTCCTGTGTTGCTGTCAGACGGGCGGTGCTGCACCAGGAAGCACGTTGCGTCTCATCAGGTCACATTACTGCTGCAGTTCAGGCTGGCAGGTGTCACACTCAGGAAATTTCCCACACAAACCAGACAATAGTGGCTGTGCCTTGGCTCACTTTGTACACACTGTCTGTGATTTTTGGGTGAGGGTTTAAAGATAAAGAAAAAACAAAACATGTAGCCACTTTTTTTAAACACTTGTGTTCATTAACCAAAGTATGAAAACATTTTACTCCATCTAAACCTGTCCACTCACAAATGATGCCCAGTCATCCTTATTTTAGACACTTATACAAAAATAGGAGGTAAAAATTATACATTAGATTTGTTGCAGTGTCCTTCCTCATTTTATTGACCATGCTCCACAAAGGGGTAACGTCTGCTATTTCCTTCTGCTTCCTGCTTACTCACGTCTATAACCTCTAATTTGCTCAACAGGTTGTTTCGTCTGCCTGCTCAGATTCAGTAAGGTGTGCAAATTATTTTACTCTTTGTTCCGAATGATTAGACATGTAGGATTTCAGTCAGTGAAATACTTGGATTTAAGGTTTTATTATTTGCCTGTGTTTGGGTTGTTTGTGTTGCTTAGTTAAAATGAAACTACTTAAGGAGGTTGTTCGACATTATCAAGCAAGTCACAGTTTCCATGCAGTTTTGGAAAAAGAAGGATCTTTCTGCAAATGAACAATGCAAAATAGTGCAATGCCTTGCGAAAGGAATTTTCAAGTTTCAGCAAAATCATTTTACTGTTGAAAGATTTGTGTTTGACTCAGACAGCAAATGGACTTTTCAAAGTAATAACACGTAAAGTCTCCATCAAGTAAATGCATCAAATTAAGAGTGCAGCTGTTAAAAAGACACGGATGAGCAGAAAGCAGGTGTCTGTAGAAACCCAAGAACCTCCAGCAAAAAGTTGTGCATAAAAGTTGTATTTCAGCCATACTTAACTGATCCTCATAAAGTGAAATGTTTGCCGTGTGCTCAGAAATATATGAAGACTATTTTTCAAACTGTTCTAATTGATGCATGCCGTGTTACACTGGATGGTCCAGAAAGATGGAGTTCTGGGTGGTTGGTAGATGGCAATGCTGTTCCAACAAGGTGTCCTTGACAAAAAGGTGGTTGTGGAGGGATGTTATGGGTTGGAATAATAGGAAGTGAGATGGTAAGCCTCTTAAAGGTGCCTGAGGGTGTCAAAATGGCGTTTGCAAAATATATACAGTTTCCAACTGATCATTTCCTGCCATGGTATAAAAAGAACTGTGAAATCATTTGTTATGCAGAACGATACACCATAACATGCGAGAGTTAATAAAGATGCACTACTTAACTTTTGCCATTTTCCCAGTCCCCTATCGACCCCTATCGACAGCTAATTTGGCATTATCTTGTATGCTGTCTCTGTGAGCTCTTTCCAAACGGTTATTTTGACTTACGTCTTATCTTTTGCTCTGTGTCTGTCTCTCTTTTGTTTCCTCTTTTACTCTAATAATGTCTTCTAATATTTCTTTGCTGAATCAGCCACGATGCACGTTCAGAACAGTCGGTTTGTTTACATCTACTTGCTAGCATGTGACACGTGTGCAAAGTGAAACTCATGTGCAACGTCATGCAGCATCACGGTTGAGAAAGTTGCATAGTGGGCTTTCTCAGCCACGGGACACTGCTGGGCAGCTACAGCATCAGAAATGCACATAATAGATGTACCTGGGCTATCAAACGAGTCCAGAATGCGAGGTCATAAGGTCAGAAAGTTACAGAGTGGGTCTTTAAGTTGAACTCAATCTGTAACAGAAGGTGTATGTATTTTTAATAAAGCTCATGAAGCTGCTTCTGGGATGTAATACAAATAAAGCAATTCATGTGAATTGGTATTATTTATTTTGTTATCTTTTAAGCTTTCTCATACAACCTCCCCTACCATTTATAAAAGGCAATTGTTTCCACTTCTGAGACTGATTTACAAAATAAGAGGTATGCTTTAGCATTTAAATGATTTGCCATAAAGCAGAACAAACCAAAACAAATCAGCTTACAAATATTTTGTGTATGTAATGTAATTCTGCTCTATATTAAAGATTCAGCTATTGGTTCATGGTCTTGCTCTTTACTAATCCTGGCCAATGTGGAAATATTTTCACATTTGTTCTTTCAGACTTTGTATACATTCATAAAACTCCTTTAAATAAGTACCATAATGGACAGACGTCAGAAGTCTGTGTTGAAGAAACTCACTTCTGCAATTTTAAACAAGCTTGTTCATGAGCACTTTTATTAAGCGTGCTCTGTCTGGACTTCACCAGCCTGTTGTAATTCTTTTGTTTACAGACACATGACTGTAATGAGAGATCAATTATATAGTTTCATTTTAGGTTCAATAATTGCCCAAACAGCTGATCATATTGCTATATTCTGTTGTGTATTCATGCAGAAATTCAGGTATCCAGGATATACGTGTATGTGTGTGCTGTAGCAAATTTGAACTTAGGCTGTCTGTGCTCATTAAGATAATGACTGTGGGACCTGACAGGTGCCCAAACTTTGAGACCGTTTGTTAAAGGAGGGAATGAGAATGTGAGCGAGGTAAAGATATTATGGCCCTGAAGGGAGGGGTGGTTGCTGTGTAATGGAATCACATTACATCCACTTACACACCCATCCACTCCAAATGCACAGACACACAACGCCATTTTGTCTGACATACACAGACCAAACTATGACCTTACTTGTGGCACAAAATCTTTTTTCTAACCTGATGAACAGGCTAAACACTGCTTATTTCTCTCAATTGTAGTTTTAAATCTTTTCATTGGTCTGACAAAGTGAGTTTAAGCACAGTAACAAATCTCCAACAGAGCAGCTTAAAAAAAAAAAAAAAAAGAAGAAGAAGTTTCAGTAGTGACCCGGTAAAAAGATAGTGGAGGTGGGGACAAGACATTGACTGACAATTTGTGAAAGACAAAAATATGAATAAACCATGCGTAATTAACGCAGGGTTTTTCAGATTTTCTTACGAGCTGGTTTAAAAACTTTGCTGTTGCTCAGCAATGCTGCTCTGCTATTTGTGGACATGCTGTGTCTTCCGAGCCTGTTATCAATTATTGATTTGTTTTTGAAAGCAAAAGTAAACAGATGTGTGGCATGAAAATACTGTAAATTTGAACAGGATATAGATCTATGTATACCCTGACATGGCTCTGCAGTGGTGTCTCACATGTATATGTTTCTCTACTACTTCATTTCTCTGCCACATGGAGGCAGTGTTGAAAATATGTAGGCATCTTTAAATGTAGGCCCCCTCTTTGTTCCATGTTTTTGGTTTTGCTCCAATGGGAGAGCTACCATTACCTATCACGGAGAAACTCAGGTCAGCAGACTGGTCACTTTTAACCGTCCCCTCAACCAAGAACAAACTTATAGGTGACTGAGCATTTTCTGTAGTTGGACCGAAACTGAGGAACCAGTTACCTCCACATATTAAGGATGCCTCTTCACTTGTTGTTTTTAAGGGGCCATCCCCATGACGCCGAATTGCAGTGAAACCGCAAAAGTATTTTAGCAATCCACCCACGAAACCAGGGATTAGCTTCCATTAAACCGATCATGTCTAAAACCAGGTACCAAGGTGGATAGGTTTGAGACCACTACCGTCTGTGGTATTGTGAGGACAGCGTAACTGCACCACTAGAGGATATGACGTCAGTGTGATAAACGCACGCCAAACACAACAATAATAATGGCGTCCGTGACCAACTGTGTTGTGGTGCCGCTTCAGACAGTCCTACCTTGTGTACAGCTTTAGCACCGTATTGCACTGCTTTTACAACACAGTATTGTGCTACTGTACCATCAACAGCGGGAGCAAGCAGATATGTCATTATCTGCGCATGCGCTATGTCTTGCTTTAGCTCTGGAGTGTTACACTTTAATCATTGTAGCACCCCCACAGCCTGTAGCATGTACTACGGCGGTTTCGTGGGGATGTTGAAGCCTTTCTCTTTGTTTTCACCACCTTTTTCCCACCTGAACCAACTTTGGTGCCATGTGGACATAGCTAAATCAGGGGTCGGCAACCTTTGGTACTCGTATCAAAGGTGGCACCGCGGGCATAAACACTGGCACGCTGGCATGCTGGCACCTCTCAGTGTTATGACGGCCGTTGCTTTATGTGTGGCCTGATTTCTTTGGTTTGAGTGACAGCTCCCTAGGGTTGTGCATCGAGCATCGATTGGAACTGGGACTTACTTTCCAATTTTTACAGAGTCATTCAAATTTTTAAATTTCAATTTCTAATTTTGATACCCGGTCTGCTGACCAAAAGATGAAGTTGCCGAACACATCAACAAAGAAGAATCTGCTGCAATTGTTTGCGTTACTGCCCAGCAATCACTGGGCGATTACAAGTGGCTGAAATGAGTTTCCTCCACAGGGTGGCCAGGGTCTCCCTTAGAGATAGGGTAAGAAACTCAGTCATCCGGGATCGGCTCAGAGTAGTTGCCACTGCTCTGTTTTGAAAGGAGCCAGATTAGGTGGCTTGGGCATCTGGTTAGGATGCCTCCTGAATGCCTTTGTGGTGAGGTAATCCAAGCAAGTTCCACCAGGAGGAGACTCCAGGGAAAACCCAGGACAAGCTGGAGGGACTGCATTTCTCAGCTGGCCTAGGAGCGACTTGGGATCCCTCCAGATGAGCTGGTAAGATGTGGCTGGGGAGAAGGAAGTCAAGGCTTCTGTACTCAGGCAGCTACCCACGCAACCCGCTAACTAGTACCAGTGGCATTGCTCCAACACTAGTTGTGTCTTTGGTCAAAACTTTGGGAGTCAAGGAAGGTGGATGTCAGGAGTTATTTTAGAGTGCAAAAAGTTTAAGTTCCAAAGACATTATATTCCAACTGCTATTTAGTCATTGTTGATAGTGATAATAAGTTACTAAAAAAACAGAAAAGAAAAAAAAAACATTTCCCTATCATGGATTAATAATTAATCATAATACCACATAAGAATCAAAGAAGTTTCTTGTTCTTCAAAATCATGTAAACGCAACTGATAAATAAAAATGATAAAAGGAGTATTAAATTTCAGTACTTTTCTTTACCTTTTTTGTAATTCACAATCATTCTTGACTGGTTTCATTTTGTTTGTCACAAACACATTGTTAGGGTTACGTTTAAAACAAACATCAAAAGAAAGAAAAAACACAGACATTTAATTAAACTTAACATGATATCTTGCTCTGAGGGCAAGTTTCTTCAAAACTTTTTTTTTTTTTTTTTTTTTGCTTTGCTTCAGGACATTTTGCTGGTCCATGCATGAAGCTAATTTATTTGTGGTGCTTCATCTTGACTAATGAAAAATCCCCTCATCTTGGTTGCATGCATTCTTTACAAGCATACATTATTTGATTCAGTATTGCAAATATATTGTTTCATTGTCAGAATCGGAATCAGAATAATTTGTTTTCGCCAAGTCTGTATGCAAAAACAAGGAATTTGACTCTTGTGAATTTAGCTCTTTCAGCACCAAATAGTAAGAATAGTTAAAAATAAAAGCCAATAAATATAAAAAGTAGAAAATAGAAAAAAGAAGCAGTATAGATATAAATATAACCATAACATTAAAATAGTATTTACAGGTTAAGGTAATACAGGTATGTGCAATTGTGACTAACTAACAGCCATTTTTACTTTTACCAATGAATTCTCCACAACTTGGCTCATATGTTTGTAATTGCAACAGTAAAGGATGATGAACTCCATCAATTTTATTCCAAACCTTAAGCTTTCTCTAAACCTAGCAGCAACAATAAAACACTTAGCAGCATTCTAAACTTCAGTAGCTCACCTAGATTCATTTTAATACTTTTTCAGGCATTTAAGGTCGATCTTTAGGTCAAACCATGTTTTCCTAAGTCTACCTTTCTTGCCCAACCAAGCTAAACTAGAAGAACAATACAAGAATAAAGAGAGACTCAAATCACAGGATGAGACCTGAGAAAGAAAAGCCAAAACATGTTTCTGTACAATGTGTTGTTACTATATACGCCCATTCAAAGGAATCAAAGCTAGCCAATATGAGAAGATGATGATGTGATGTGAAACCTTCCAAACCACAGCTGCTGTTCCTGGGTGAGACGGTGAGCTCATACAGGACAATGTATATGAAACACTGTTAACCTATTCTTGAACATTTTGATGGGGGCATGAAGGAAGCCAGCTCACCTGCTGTTCTCCAGTCGAGCTACAGGAAAGTGATCTGTGCCCCAAAACAAAGGGAAGAAAGCAGTGGGGGTCAGTCCATTAGTAGGTTAATGCATTGTGTATGTGTGAGAGAAGGATGGTACATGCTGTTGTGTGCACATCTGAGGCAGATTGGAAAGTCATGGGTGGGAGCCTTTTCTTCACTCCAGAGCTCAGTAAAACACTCTTTTCTAGCACACCTCCCTCTTAAAGAATAGTGCAGAAACCTCCCAGGAGAGCCGACCTCTCTCTGTTGGTGGGAACTTATTTGTCTCCTTCCCTCTTACTCCTCCTGCCTCTGAAAAGAAGATGCTTTAACCTATGTTACACTAACTAGAGATGGTCTTGGGTTTCACCTTTTACCACAGTCCCATGAGGATGCACTTGGCTTTTTTGGGTTAAGGAAAACATGACAATCTTTACTAAAAGGTAGGAGCAAAACAGAGGGGACTTGACTCTGAAATGATAAATGATAAATAAAAGTATCATGCATCAAAATGTCACAATTAGCCTGCAAAATCATAAAAAAAATACTGTTTAAAGATCAGTTTTGTTTCTCATTTCTCAGGTGGTTTACAACCACTTCATCACATAGGCAGGCAGTCAGTAAAAGACTTTGTCTCGTAAGTTTGCTCTAAAAAGTAGTAGTATTAATATGTTTACATTCAAATTGTGATACAGGGCAATGGTACTGACAGCATTATGTTAAGATCATATATGATAACATACACAGCAGAAAATATATCTTCTGTAGCAACTTGATTTCATGATAAAAACATGTCAGTAATGCTGACCCACAACATGAAACAGATAAAGTGAAGGCTCAATTTGAACATTTACATTTTACTTCCTCATTTTCCTGCAGAGATGCAGCTTTGTGTGAAACCTCATTTACACTTCTTTTTATGTCTTCCTGCACAATGACATTGATACCTGGTGTCTCTCTTTGCCCATCATCATATAGGCGTTCCATGTGTCGCAACACAATGATGTGCAAGTTTAACCTACACATACACCAATGGTATTCTGCCATTTCACAATTTATAAACAAGGATTTTAACTATTTAGGTAAGACCAGATTCTTTATGGCAATATATAACATATGAAGGCCTCTCTAACTTTTCAATAAAAAAGTTTTCACACTTGCCAGCGATAGTTGCTGCCTTTTTATGCACATAAGGAGGTGGTGGAAGAGAATGAATTATAATGAAAGGAGCATTTTACTCATGTCATGACTACATAAGCTATAAGGGGTTGCTGCTTTCAGGGAATATAATAGAGAATAAATTTCTAAAGATCTGGCACATTTTACTCTAATTTTCCTTAGATGGCCACCAGCTTTGTCAGTAGCCTGACAAAACGCCTTCTGAGTGCATTATTTGACCTTGTTTGCTCACTTTGAACCACAAACAAATCCTATATATTTTCTGTTTAGTAGCACTTCAAAAATACTTTCAAACCTATGTGATAATCAAATGGATACAGTTTCAGACATATAAATAATACATGAATAATAACTAATACAGTATTCAAATAAAGCTTCCACTCCTACATTTATTTCTTGTGTAGGCATCCAGCTTTATGCGATTCAAACACCTGCAGATCTTCTTGTTTGAGGAAAAAGAAAGCAGGCAAACATGAAGAAAAGAAAGGGAAACCAAAGAAGAGGACAATTCTCATCTTGTCCCTAGAGAGGACCTCCAGTCATACCCTTGCCAGAGAGAGGAAGTCACACATAATGTTGGCCAAACGGAAAGGTACGAGGGCTTCCCTGAAGGAAACCTGAGACTGCAGGATACCGGATCACCGAGGGGACCTGGGCCTCCCTTTCTATATCTACAGGTACAATAGAAGCTGCTGCACTAAGCACCATTCACCGGTGGTAAAGGATATAGGCCCACTGTGTACAGTGAATAAAATAAAATATCTGCTGCCCTCAGTTCAGAGGGGATTATGTAATGGTGGAACAGGAAGAAGAGAAAGAGATTACAAAAACAACAGTGTCACTTTCAGGTGACAATGTTGGACAGAATTTTTAGTACAGTGAAGCTGTTGACAAACTTATATAATCACCCTACCAATGAGTTATGGCTGATAATTTTTATGCAATGCCTTAAATACACTTCATTGAAAAAAGGAAAAACGTGTTTTAATCCAGATCATCAGTTTTATCAGAGTTTCGTCATCAATGTTGGCTGTTTAATTTCAGTTGTCACATTTGGTGGTTTAAGGAAATTTTCACCATGGAGACACATGGTGAGATGATGATATATGAATTTTGAATTATGATCTAGAACATGGTAGAGATTATTTAGAACAACATAAGTACATTACATGCTGCATTTACAGACCCTGTAATTTACCCAAGAAAAGTTCAGTTAACACTAAATATTTGTAGCATTGGCTCCTTCTGTTGATACAATACAGTGAAAATGGGCAAATTTCAGGCATAGTTAGGAATGGTGATTAATCATGATCAATTTGAAAGCTGTTTAATCATGATCAATTCAGTTGAAAGCTGTGATTAATCTGATTAAAAATTTTGTCAGCTGTAATATATACATATATATATATATATATATATATATATATATATATATGAATATTTTAATATCAACTGGTTTAGGCAACAATTTACTCTGCATAAAACATTATCTGGACCTGATTTCATTTTACTATTTTCACTCTAACTTATCACTCCAAACTAAACTGGTGCAGCTTTTTATTGAAGCATTTACTTATTTCATTACTTATATCATAACCATATTTATTACAGCACACTGGAACAACACAGGAAGTCTTCATTTGCAGGGAACTCCTGTTTGATTATTAGCACTTATCTAGCAGACAGATGGAATTTACTTTCCTAAAAATCAGATAGTGTTACACATCTCCAACAGCTCTACATTCTCTCTTTCTGTACCTGGATCGTTCCTAATAGTATCTGCCTTCAGAAACCAAAGGACTCCAGAATGATGTTTGTGTCGGACTTGTCCGTCTCCTCCTCCTCAGATCACCTCATCACATCTGCTTCTGTGTTCTGGTTGATTCTCAATTTTTAAGGGGTTTTGTTTTTTGCCCACACATTAAACTGCATGTTATTGCTGTTTGTCTAGTAGAAATATCTCCATACATGGCAACGCTTCGGACTGAATGATCACTGGTCAGTGAGTGAGTGGCGTGCTGCTGCGACGCTATGCTGGGCCTTATTTCGCACATAACAAAGGCACTCGGAAGAAGAAATATTTCCTACCTATCCTGATAGTTTAGTTACTTTCCACTGTAGTAATGTTAATGATAATAATTAATATGAGAAGGTGAATTAGTCTGAGAATAAGTTTGAGATTATAAATAATTGATATGGGAGGAATTGATATTTCAATATCAACCCGCACATGACTGCTACTTAGCCTTTTTAGAAAACCATGCAGCCCAAAAGCATTTATTTTATTCATTTTATTATGTACACAGTGGAAAAATATTGAGGTCCAGACATAGGGTGTCCTCAGCTGTAACTACGACCTTGCTTTGAAGTATGTTTTTGTACTTGTTCCTGACTTGTTCCCAAGTCTGTTTAGCTCCACTAGGGTTGTATCTGAAATAATGAGATTAATATTCATTAGTCTTGGGGTTGTTTAGTCTCCAAAGAACTCATTGGAAACCCAAAAGACCACTCAAAGAGCACAGACTGCTGCCGAGCCATTACATTTAATTTTTTTTCTTTTTTTTTTGCCAATAATTGTGGCCATTATATTTGTGTTAGATGCTTTAATGTCAAAATTATCCCTATCTCCCCATAGTTAAGAATCCGTTTAAAAATGTTTTAATCCAGGAGATGATTTGGATCACCCCCAATATCTAATCAATTGTTCCTTATTCCATTATTTAGAGTTCCTAAAAATCTTTACTTTTTGAGTTATGTCACAGACAGACAGACAAACCAACACCACAGAATATATGACCTCCAACTTGGCGGCGGGTATAATAAATATAAAGGAAAGTAAGTGTTATGTAAGGCCCCCTCGGAGACAGAAGGCAAGTTAACACACTTTATTTTCATACAGATGCCAGGAGAAAAAGTTTTACTGCATATGTGAGAAGACGGAAAGTCCTGGAACCATGGAGCCAGGAAGGGAGAGACCATGAGTCCTTACTGGAGCAAACGTTAAGGTCTGACAGGGAATGGATGTTCTGCTGGGGAATATAAGGACTGGTGGGCAAATGTGAAACAGGTGTAACCAATCATGGGAGAGTGGCTGAAGTGCAGGACTAGAGGGAATGTGGCAGAGTGAGAGGATCAGGGACAGGTGTGTATGAACAGGGGCGTGATTAGATGAGTAATCCAGAGTGTGGTGGCTGGCTGGTCCAGGTGAAGGCGTGACAGTGAGGAAGTGCTCGGCCTGAAGCATCTGTGTTGTATTAAAGTAAAATTGAGTGACCAGAGTGCTGTCCTTTTATATTGTTAGATTAAATAGAACAGAACTTTATTGTCATTGCAACAAAAAGTGCAACAAAATTACTAAACAATATTGTATAATCTCACAAACTTATTACCTTTATTAACAGAGTTGTCAATTTTCTGCCAGCATTCCTTCTTGGCTGTTGCTGCGGCAACAGTGTTGCTTTTGGCCTGGATGATGTGTTTAAAGTCTTCATATTTCTGAAGAATAATTGTCTGCTCCTCCATGGTAAAGTAGGCTGCTCTGCAGGGTTTCTCCATGTCTGTGATTGGTCAGACGCAAACCACCCCTTTTACATGAGCACACAGTGATCAAGATGGAAAAAACCCTGGGTTGAATTACTGAATTGATAACCAGCTAAGTAGTACCGTTTATCCGGATCCTGAATGTCTGGGTGAGTCAACCCAGGTAACTGAAAGATATTCAGGTTATGTTAATCACACTTTATAGTCTAGGCCTTCGGTGATTTCATACTTAACAAGAAACTTCCTCTGTGGGTTGTGCGTGCATCAGTGTCCATGTCTTTATATTTCACATGTGTTGTTTTCATTTTTGTACTTTATCACCACATCGATTGGCTGTTAATTAAAAATGAGGACTTGACAGCTTTCCGCTTCATGCTTTTCTGCATTAACCATACCCACCTCAAATGTCTGACCAATCACACAAGCTCTGCTCGGCTGATGGGTCGACAACAAGCCGCACGCTGTTCCCAACATCCTCCGCAAGAATAAAATGACTTTTTATTCTTGCGGACACTTTCACAACCAGCTGTCTCTAGTTTTCCAGCATCTCTTCAAACTGAGTCTGGAGATGGTCCCGGTTCTGTGAAAGATGCCTTGACACTGTCCCCAAAAAGCAGATCCCATCTTGTTTGAAGGGCTGTCAACTGGTCCCCCTTACATCTCATGTGATGAAGGTGTTTGAGAGTCTAGTCTTAGCCCAACTGAGGCCGCTGGTGAGACCTTCACTCGACCCTCTGCAGTTTGACTACCAGCCCCCTATGGTGGTGCTGTCATCTATCTGCTGCAGCAGGCCCATTCACCCCTGGATGGTGTTGGTAGCACAATGAGAATTACTTTTTTTTTTTATTATTTCTCCAGTGCATTCAACACTGTCCAGTCTCTGCAGCTGGGTGGTAGACCACAGTTTTTCTGGATGGCCAGTGCTCTGTTTGACAGGGTGGTGAGTGATGTGGGAGCTCCACAGGGGTCTGTGCTGTCTCCCTTCCTGTTCACATTATACCCCACAGACTTTCAGTACAACACAAGTATGTGCCACCTGCAGAAGTTCTCGGATGACGCTGCAGTGACGGGGTGTAGAAATGCTGGAAGGGAGGGGGAGTGCGGGCAGGCGGTGGAAAATTTTGTGGAGTGGGCTGGTGAAAATGACCTGATGCTGAATGTGGATAAGACCAGAGAGATGGTGATTGACTTGAGGAGAAGGAGGACAGCTCCACAGCCCCTTTGCATGCTGGGGAGGAACATCGAGTGGAGAACTGTAAGTACCTGGGTGTGAACACTGACACCAGACTGGACCAGAAGACTAACAGCATGGCTGTGCATAAGAAGGTGATGAGCTGACTGTAGTTCCTGATGAAGCACAGATCCCTCAATGTGTGCAGCAGGATGTTGGAGATTTTTTACCAGTCTGCTGTTGCCAGCGTCTTGTTCCTCACAGTGGTCTGGGGGGGGGGCAGCTTTAGAGCCAGAGACATGATTAAATTCAACAAACTATGAATTCACATCTAGTTAACTCTGCTTCTTACTTTACTTCTTCATGAACCATCCAAACTTTTGCTTTGATCTTGTACCCCATATTGTCCCAGTATTTATAGTTTTAATTTTTATTCATAATTTTATTTTTTTATTTTTGTGTATCATATTTTTTCATCTTAAAGTTTAATTTTACTCTCATTTTTTCTCTCTCTGAAATTTATGGAGCTGTAAAAGTGAAATTTCCCAGTCTGGGATTAATAAAGTACATCTGATTCTGATTATGTATTTATCCTGCACAGAGCATAATGACATCATATAAAAAGTAACCCTTTTAGTTTTGTTTTTAATATGTTTTTTCAAAACAGCTGTAACTTTTTTTTAACTATGAAAGCAGGAAAATCCACTTTGAAAAAACCTCAAATTTCTCAGATCGGTTGCACTACATTTGTTACACCCACTACAGAGTGCTGATCGTTCACACCCTCTCTAGCCATGCACCACTGCAGTCACTCTCCGGATTCCTAATTGTCCACACCTGTAATCACTCTAATCATCTGGCTATATGTACTCCAGCACTGCACTCTTTCCCTGTCGGACTCGTTTATACATGCTTGGACTTGTCCATTTTCCCTTCCCTGCTCCTTGGCTCTAGGAAGGTCTACTTCTTCAAGTCTACCAGCAGTGAGACCATTCCTCCTGTTATTCCCTTGTTCAATAACACTTGTTAATCCTTCTCCTGTCTCTGAGGGGTCCTAGACATAATAATATTTTAATATTATTACCAACAATAAACATTTGCAATTAACATCTGAAAGTTGCCCTCTATGAGGTCTCCCACTTTTCCCCACCCTGATTCTCTCACCTCAGTTGAGTGTCAATCAGATGAGCCTATCAACTTTCTCATTGTCTTAAGTACAAAGGAAAGGCAAGTTTATTTGAAAGTGCTTTACAGAATACAAGAAGCATAATTTGACATTAAAAGCAAAAGGAAAATATAAAAGAAAATTGGTTTAAAACAGTATTAAAACATTATCAAGTGTAAAAATTCAAGCTTAAAAGGAACAGATGCAGATGTTTTTAAAATAAAAACTAGTGAAATGCAGCAGAGAACAGGTGGGTCTTTAGCCTGGATTTAAATAAACTGAGTATTTCAGCTGAGGCTTTCTGGGAGTTTGTTCCAGACATGTAGAGCATAGAAGCTGAATGCAGCTTCTCCATGTCTGGTTCTGACTCTGGAAACTGATAAGAAATTGGATCCAGATGACCTGAGGGGTCTAGTAGGTTCATACTGGGTCAAGAGGTCGCTGATGTATTTTGGTCCTAAACCATTCAGAGTTTTATAGACCAGCAGCAGAACTTTAAAGTCTATCCTCTTTCAGAAAGGCAGTCAGTGTAAAAACCTCAGAGCTGGACTGATGTGGTCCACTTTCATGAGGACTCGAGCAGAGTTCTGAACAAGCTGCGAGTGTCTAATTGATTTTTTTAGGTAGACCTGTAAAACCACTGTTACAATAATCAAGCATGGACCAGATTTTCCAGGTCCTGTTGAGACATCAGACCTTTTACCCATGAGAAGTGAGAGCCGGCAACCCATTTTTATCTATCTATCTATCTATCTATCTATCTATCTATCTATCTATCTATCTATCTATCTATCTATCTATCTATCTATCTATCTATCTGTCTGTCTGTCTGTCTGTCTGTCTGTCTGTCTGTCTGTCTGTCTGTCTGTCTGTCTGTCTGTCTGTCTGTCTGTCTGTCTGTCTGTCTGTCTGTCTGTCTGTCTGTCTGTCTGTCTGTCTGTCTGTCTTAAAAATCCAAAATAAAACCAAAGATCCTGAGTAGTTTTATGCAATTTAAGGATTATTTAAGGAACTGATAGAGCATCTGCTACTGCAGCAAACTGGGGTGAGATGGTTAAAGCAGAAAAAAAGTCTCTTAGAATATCATTACAGAAATATTCCTTCACATTACATGAAGACCAACACATACAGAAGAAGGATGTACATTAACCTGTCTGGAGTGCCTTACTATATGACTGCATTTTGACACTATCATAAGGAATGAATAGATAAACGGTCAGACTAGAGATGCTGGACCTGTATGTCCTGTTACCATGCAACATTGTTAGATTCCTGTTTCCCAGGTTGTTGGCCATTGTTAATCGTATGATGATGAAACCTCTGAGTGATTATGCTTGTATTTCTGTAAAAGTCGGGGGGTGGGCCTCAGGTAGTTTAGTTATTACTCACCTCAGTTTACTAGTAAGACGTCATTGCGTGGCAATTCATTCTTGTAGTGCATTTGTTTGGGAGGAGGGCATCTTCAACGGTTGGATGATGACAAAGCAGAGTGGCACAAAGCCTAACCCTGCTGTCAAAACTAATTTAGTCTGTCATAAATGCTACAAAGTTTTGTGATCAAGCTTTTTTGTTTTTTGTTTTTTAAAAGAGTTTAACTCTGAATCTAAGATGGAGATATACATGAGTGAATGATCACTTTATATCTTTCATGCACTCTTCACTTACCAGTTAATTCTATGGCCATATGGTCATATCTACCTCTAAGTTATATTTTCACATAAGTGAGAAACACAGCTTAGATGTTGTTGTAGTAGATTTCAAGGACAAGGAACATATAAAAACAGGAGAGAAAACAAGCTGAATCATTGACTTACTGTGTATCATAGTGAGCATCTCATGACCACACCTTAACAAACAGTTCTGGGAAATGCATGTATTTCCTTTTGTACACTCATGCTGACTTTTCCTGGAGTAAGGTCCTGAAGTCTGTTTTGGCCATATAATATTATGAGTTGTGTTTTAACACTTTAGTCTTTAAGTGTTACAAACACAAGATGTAACATTTATCTGGTGCCCTCAAATTTCTGAGATAAATATTATGTTAATTTTGCACAGGCATAATCCTGCTGTTTTTTATTGTCTTTCGTCAGGTGCTGGCTCCAGTTTCTGGTTAATAACACAGACATGAAACTGGTATCAGTGGTAACATTCCCCCCAACAGGTTAAGCCTGTCACATACTCCATGGAGAGTATGTGACAGGCTTAACTCATGTAATGGAAAATTTTATACACATGCACTTTGTATTGTTACAAAACCTTGTCTTGTGTTTTACTGAGGAAGGAGGATGACTTGTACCCAGATAAGAATTGAGTGAGCTCCATTTACCTCCCCTTCCAATCTTCTTGTAACATTCCTTTGAAACAGAGGACTAATGATTTGTCTTGATGTGATCAGCTCATGCTAGTTTATATAAACCAAACCCAAATGTATCTGTTCAGTCTCTCGCAGCCAAAGCTTCTTTGACTGTGGGACTCTCATTGCTGTACAGCTCTTAATTAAATACTTTGTTTGATTCTCACTCAGTGTGTGATCTTTGACAATAAAATTCCACGACACTCAGCAGTGGGAAAAAACACACGGGACTTGCCACCCTAGATGGCCGGTGCCTGGCAGGGTTGGAGGGTGCTGATCTTGGTCCACCGGGGCCTGTGCTCCGAGACCGTGGGGGTCTTTGGCTGGGGCCTTCCTCTGCCACCCTCTGGGTGGGTCTGGGGTTTTCTTCATGGTGGGGGCTGGGGTTTGTTCTCCAGGATTGCTGCTAAAGGCCTGGGTCTCTGAGCCGCCCTAGTCTGCTTCAGACCTCTGTAGAGGCGTGGTCACATTGGCACACATTTCTGATCACTCCTTATTCCTCATACTCTGCATGCTGACACAGTCACTGAGTTGTCCAGTGGGTTTATATACTAAGAGCTACTTGTGTTTAGGTTTTGTGTGTGTGTGTGTGTGTGTGTGTGTGTGTGTGTGTGTGTGCGTAGGTGTGATTTTGTTATTTATTTATTGTTGTCTTGGTTATTTTTATAGGAACTCCTGATGATTGTCGGCTTTGTTTTCCTGTAAAAGTCATGGGAAATTCTCTGTTGTGTTGGTTGTCTGGTCTTAGTTCGATTGAAGGGTCGTTGCCTTCAATCGTTCAATCGTTCAGCGTTCATTTCTTTGCTTCATTTTAACTTTTTATCCATTTAGAATGAAGGATAAAAGCCATAAACATGTCCAAGAAATTACAAAAAACCAAATACACTATGTTAGAAGTTCTGGAGGAAATACAGACACAGCACAATTTGGCACAGTTTGGGTATCCAAGTGGCCAAAGTGAGAGTCGGCCTGGTACTATCCACACTAAAACCTGCATAAAAGCTATGAGCTTGGTTCTATTCTCATGAAACTTCGTACAGTTGTAGTCAAGGAGTTGCTGAATGCATGCATCAGTATCTTTAAGCACAGAATTATTTCTATCATGATGTTTTCATCTGTGTAAAAAAAAAAATAAACAATTAGGCTAGGATATATATATACATATACATATATATATATATATGTGTATATATATTTTTTTTTCTTACCTACGGTTTATCACAATTTGCATAGGCATATGAACATTCACAATGTTTCTGACACTGGATTTATATTCCATAGGGTCTTACCTATCCATTGAGACCAAGGTTAGGTATATTGACCTGAAAATTACAGAGTTATTGTTGATTTAATTTGGGTAGGTATGTTCAGGCGAACTACACCTCCAAAAACCCTAGGGTTTAAGAGGTTAAGCAAAAACTTTTCGTGCAGAGCTGCTCTACTCAAGCAGACCAAACAGGCTGGACAATGTCATGCAGTTACAACAACTGCTTCCTATGGGTAAAATTCCCTGAAAGAAACAATAACCATAAAGAAAGAAAAAGAAAATCCAGATTGTTGATTCACAAGGACAGGACATTACTCATTCACTGCAAAATGGCCTAACAATTAAACAATACATTTTTATAGTCTTGAGGGTCTTTGCTTTGGTGTTTGAACCTAAAGTTGATTTTGGTAGAAGTTTCCAGCATGAGTATCAGGAGAGGCAGAGAGTTCTCCAGCATGTTGCATTACGTCTTCTGTCAGTTCCTCTCTTTGGTTCACTGGAATGTCTATTTGCTTTCACACTGCCAGAAAAACCGCACTCAGGTTCACTTGCAAGTGAACCAAGGCCCCGGGTTATCAAAAGCAACAGAGTCCACTTCTTTGGTCCACATCAGAGTGCAAATAAATTCACACTACTCTAAATAGATGGTTCTGTCCATGGAAGTAGACCAGGGTTCATTCATGTGTGTGTGTGAATGGGTGAATGTGATGTATAGTTTAAAGCACTTTGGGTATCATTCCAGGTACAGTAAAAAGTGCTATATAAATACAGACCATTTACCATTTAAAGTGGCCAAACAATGCGCCCTTAAGCACTAGCAAATGATTGTACTCTGTTATATTTACATTGCATTGTGCCTCAATTATTCTGGAGACTCACAGTACCAGTCAAAAATTTGAACTTTGAACTTTCTTGTTAGATTAAATGGGAAAGTGTGTCCAAATTTTGACTGGTACTGTAGTTCTAAAAAATGTTGCAAAGTTCAAGTGCACAAATGTGGAATTATCTAAGTGAATGAAGGCCAGAGCTGTGTAGATCACGTGCACAACTTTTTTGAACACCAAAATGCAGGATCTGGAAATTTCTGCAAAAATGGATTTCATTTGATATTTTTATTTCTTTATTTCATAAAAAAAACTCTTTGTTTACTTATTGTGTTTCTTATCTCTATTTGTACATTCTTATCCCTCTTTTCTTCACTTTCTTCTCTAACTCCCTCCCTTTGTCTTTTCCCTCTGTGTGCAACTTGGATGAGATTAAACACCCTGGAGTCAACAGGAGATTGGGACTGTGTTTTTTCTTGTAGAGCCTTGGGTGATACAGGTGTACTTAATATTAACTCAGATGTGCTCTGAACTGTTTGATTATTCACATCAAAATTTTGACATAGCTGATGGAGATTGATGATATCTGGTTTAAAAGGTCATGTTGTTGATTTGTTGAAAAACATGTTTCCCAGTTCTTGAAATTTTTGACATTCAGTGGATAGCTTAGAACTCAACCAACAGCTCCACCAGAAAGTATTATTTTGTTATTTCATGTGCTGGTTTTTTTTTATATTTGTTTTATCTGCCCTAATTTTACATTTTGTGATAAATAATTGTTCAGACATATCAGTAATATAGACACTTTATTCTGCACAGTACCCACCTCAACAAATAAATAGATTTGGGACAGTTAAAATGTAAAGGTTTATCACAGCTATTTTATAATATTAATTACATTGTAATTCACGAATAAAGCGTATACAATAACATTTCCTTTATTTGTTTCCCTATACAAGTACAGCTTATCTATTAATCCTTCTCCAAACTGAACAATTCTAGCTCAGTTTTTTCAGACATAAAACTTTAATACATGGCACACTATGTGAAAGCCATCTAATGAACTTGATATGACACGTTTGATGTGCACAGATTGAAATGATATGTGCTGATTTATGAGGAACATCTAAGCATAACGACATAGCTCTGATGTTATAAGCAAAGACCAACTATATGCTTTATGAATGATCATTGCATGCCCAGTACCAGTACCACAAGAACCCAGAAGGCCACAGGCCTCCAGCAACGATGCCAGCTGAATTCACATGAGGTTTAGTAACATGAGTTAGCTGTAGCTTTTAACAAGTGAATCTTCTGTAGCAAAACAATGTCTGACTGTAAATCCTTTAAACACCTTCAACCTCTTCACCCTGGAACCAGTTCCACGCACATTCCACGTGATAAACCTCAACGTGCACGTGATCAGACTAGTAAAGTGTTATTACCAAAGAGTGTGTCTGCCCATATAAGTGCATTCTTGTGTTTGTGTGTGGCATGTCTATGCGTGTATATGAGTGAATCCACCCGTGTGTGTAATGTTTCTATATGTTTATGTTCAGTGTTTCCACATACTTTGAGTGTGTGCGAATTTGTGTTCTGCTCTGTGTTGTCCATTAATGAATAATTTGTCCACAGTGATGACAACACCGGAAGCTTCTGACTTTTTGCCCGGATTGGAAACAGGATCTCGTTTGGAAACTGGTGGTTTACGCTGAAATCCGTTCCTCTCAGCTCCCATCCTTGGCCATTCACCTGCCCTTTTTGCTTGAAGCTCACAAATTTCACCACAATCAGTCTAGGTCTGTTGCTGTTCTGCCTTCTTCCACCCAACAATGAACTTGGTGAAAGTAGATGTTCCTTACCGTGTCCTTGGGGAGCTTTAGCTCAGTTTTGGATAAATGATTGTCTCAGGATCCTCTGTTGTTCCAGGATTCTCGTATAAACCAGATTATCCATCATACTGAGTGCCTGGAGATTAATCATCATTTCTTTTATATTCTTCAGCGAGTTGGGTCATCCCCTGAGCAATTTCATGGACCGAGGCTCACGTTCTCTGCAGCCAGTGACTCAACCTGCAGTTGGCTAAATTCCAGAGAGAACAGCTGCGCCTGAAACTCACGGTGGAAAACTTCCAATAAGCCCAAGTGAGCGTCGAAGCTAGCAAGATTATTTTTTTTTTAACATGAAGTGTCATCCCCACTGGGAGGTTGCTCCAGGCAAGTCCTCCTTTCAGCTTATTTTGGAGCTTGAAGTGACTTTGGGTGCAGAGGGAGTAGACGTGGGGTTTGTCCTGCCCATGACTATGCAGCTAAAGCACTCAAAATCCCAACAGCCTAGTGAAATCCTCCTTACTTTGCTCCAGAGTGTACCTTTAACGAGACTTAATTCTCTGCTTTAGGAAAAGTTTAAATTAAATTGGCAAGATTGCTCAGTATAATGAATGTTTGTTTAGAGGCGCACCTTGTCTGAGACTGCTGTCTCACAGAATCTATGTCACTCCTGCATCACAATTACGTCACTTGCCTGCATCTCTCACTCACCAATGGTCATACACAGAGAGGCATAAGTCAGGATGCTTATCCAAGGGGGTAGGCAAGAATTGTGGTGACAGATCAGAGTAGGGGTCGGTGACCAAATAATCACAAGAAGATGAAGATCTGTCTGTGGCAAGGGTAATCCTGGGACTTGGCCAGTAACAAGAAAACTGGAACACAAACACTGGATCTCAACTTGCCACAAGACTGTCTAAAATCTGGCAGGGGAGGAGAGACTGGAGAGAGCTTAAGTAGGGCTGAGCACGGGTGAGGATAGGGAGGAATCAGAGAAGCAAATGAACATACACAAATGAACCTGACTGAGGAAGCAATCACTAGAGGCTTGGAAGAACTTGACAAGTTGTCATTTGGATCAGGGGCTCTTTCTCACCTTGTTCAAACTGACCATTAGAAAAGGGGATTAATGTGACTTTAAATATGTGGCATGGTTGCTGGCCATGTGACAACTATGGCACAAAATATCCAGTGAACTGCAGTTGTCCTGAAGACAATGTCTACAATTCACACAAATTTACCAAAACTGAACAGTTGAAGACTGGAGAAACATTGCCTGGTCTGATGAGTTTCCATTTCAGCTGCAACATTCAGATGGTAGGTAGGGTGAAAGTGGTGAAATAGTGTGGAGGATATTTTCTTGGCACACTTTGGACCTGAGTTGAGTTAGCACCAACTCAGCATGGTTTGAACTCCACAGCTGAGTATTGTTGCTGACCATGTACATCACAATGACCACAGTGTACAATTTTCTGATGGCTACTTCTAGCAAGATAATGTATCATGTCACAAAGCCCAAAGCATATCCAACTGGTTTCTTGAACATAAAAATGGGTTCACTGTACTCCAGTGGCCTCCACAGTCATCAGATATCCAATAGAGCACCTTTGGGATGTGATGGAATGGGAGATTCTCATGTACATATGGAGCAAAAATGTTTTAACACCTTAATCTATTCCTTGAGGAATTAAGGCAGTTCTGAAGGCAAAAGAGGGTGTAACCTGTTACTGGCAGCGTGTACCTAAAAGTGACCTGTGAATCTATGTACAGTACCAGTCAAAAGTCTAGACACACTTTCCCTTTAAATCTAATATGAAAGTGTGTCCAAACATTTGGTACTGTATATAAAACTGTTTCATTCCCTGTCAGCAACTTTTAGTTTTAATGCAAAGTTTGAAATAAAAATTAAATAGAAGTATAGGGATGGCATTTCTCTAAAATTTCTATTTAATTAATCTGAGGAACTTTTTTTTCTTATATCTCTGAAACCTGGATCTGTGTCTGACTCATGTAAGTCTGTGATTATACCGTGACTTTATGTAGAAATGTGATGTTCCCATCAGAACCTCATTAATAAACTCTGATTTGAGTTGGTAGGATAAACTTACAAAGGCATTTCAGTTCTCACATGCAAGTGACTTTGCAAACAGACTGTGGCAGCTTGCTGGTTATTCTAGTTTAGAGTAAAGGAAAAGCTGAGATACAGAAAAGAATTTAATTTGGAGGTTATAAAAGTGAGTGCAGTCAAGAGGATTTATAGCCGATGTTTTTACATTAGCATAAATAATAGACCAAGTTAATAAAAAAACCATAAGCCTGTCAAATCTGATGTCTTTATCACTGTGCATGCTAGAAAGTACATTTATATGCACATACTGATTATGGATTTGTCATTTGGGTACTAAAAATACATTTGCTCATAAGCTTCAACGAGCAGGTAATTTGCAGGTGAAAAGAGGCGATCAAGCTGCTGCATGATCAGCTGTATGTAGATATTAGTCATCCTTCCACCCTCTGGGAAAAAGAAAAAAAGAAAAAAAACTCTGGTGTTTTGAGGGCATATAAAGCCTTGGCAGACATATTGCAACACATCCATGCTGAGCACAGACACACACTGAACTGGAAAATCCCCCATGCATCCACCACCTCTGGTCGTAACTCTAATTAAACCCTCATGCCAGCAATTGCTGCATTTTCTTTTATGGCCCAAATTCAGTAAATGATTTTAATGAGAGAGGAGGACAGAGGCTGCATGATGCTCACTGTTTAAGAGTACTGCCTTAGTGGCCAGTTGATTAAAAACAAATGTTTAGAGTCAGTGTATCCCTTACTTGACAGAAATCTACCAAGAAAGGTAACGCTGAAGCGTCTACAAACATATTTTATCTAAACCTTTGCAACCGATTAATTTATTTTTACATTTTTTCTAAAGAAATCTTCATATAAAGCTCCCAAACTGTTGCAGAAGCACCACATAATCATATTATTGTTCTTATATCACAACATAGAGTGCATTGACGTGCTCCTTGCCACCGTGTAACAGAGAAAGATTCATACGAAAATCTGAATTCTCTTTGATTCTCCAGCGTCTTTCAAGTCAGCCTGTCAGAGCAACCTCAAAGAACCAAAATTGCTGTTTTGGGGAACTGGTGCAACATGAAGCACATTAGCCCCAGGGCAGCTCTGTCTGGAGAGGGCTCCACTCTGGCTCCAGTGGTCTGCAGTTTGTCACTGAGTCTTCAGACAGATGCAGCAGCGAGCTGGCTGTGATCAGTGCCACTGTAGTTTAAATCATCTCGTGGTTGTGAACTTGGCTGACAGATGCCAGACTGGAATGGGCAACATTGTCCAAGGAGTCCAGCTTTGTAGCCTCTCTGCTTACTGCCTTCTTACTACACAGATAATTCATTATTCTACATCAAACAGAAGCTTGTTTTATATCATTTATTCATCATCCAGGTTTTTAAACTGTTGGCAAGTTTAGGAATTTATTTAATTTAACCTTTGAAAAGGGGGATTTCCTTGTGTTTGATGATAAACAGCATTAGAAATATATGAGCCAGGACCACTTCTTTTAAGGTTTTGTCTGTGTGTCTTGGGAGCCTGAACAACACACTGTCTATTTTTTCTCAGTTTGAATGTCTTAATTTAATAATAAATGATAAAACATGCAGATATTTGAAAAACAAAACAAAAGAAAAAAAGCAATAGATATTTAACAAAAAATAGACTTTGGATTCTTTCTTTTGGAAACGGCAAATAATCTGCACCTGTGTGCGTGTGTGTGTGTGTGTGTGTGTGTGTGTGTGTGTGTGTGTGTGTGTGTGTGTGTGTGTTTTAGCTATTTCTGGGTTCCACAAAGTGTTTACAAATGTGCTTCTCAACCACCAGGACTGCCAAATTTGATCTTAAAATTGATTTGTTTTTAAAAACAAAAGCTCATTTATTTGTGTGTATTTATCTAAAACCCATGTGCTTAGAGGCTGAATGCTAATTGGCTTCAAGTTAACTGGAGCCAGCAGGGGATGTCAACAAAAAACATATGAAGCCCCAAATACAGTAACTAATATAATACTGGTACAAAGTGTAAACAACAACTGCAGCAGATAATTTTCAATATTTAAAGCAACACTACGCAACTTTCCAATGTTAAAACTCTTTGCTTGACTCATTTTAGTGGCATACTGACATTGTCATTACCCTGTGGCATTGCAGGGCTGAGACAGCATTTCACAACTTTATGTTCCAGCTTAGAGCATCACATGACAGCTGCATGTTTCTTTGCAGCACAGTGTTATATGCTGGCAACTGGGCCTGTTTAACATTAATAAATACATGTGCAGCTGTGATTTTGTGTTTAAACATTATGCAACCAAAAGTCCTTGCATGTTCTCTAAACTGTCGGGGACCAATTTGCATAATTTTAAAAGGTAAATTGAATATAAGACTGTAAGTATCAATCAGATCATCTTACCGCCAAAGAATCTTCCATGGAGGGATTTGACAGCAGCCATGGCGGCGGGAATCAATGGACACTTGACATAAACGTCAACTGGCTTTGATTAGTATAGTTTGAACCCTTCTTCAGCTTGGTTGACATTTTTATTGTAAGCAGCGAAGTAAAACACTAAGAGACAATAGATGCATTTAAAACTTTGACAAAATGTAATAACTAAGAGAGTTCATTGACTTGTTTAACTTATTAATTTCTTGGTTTTTATTATTCTTCAGCTATGCAGGGACAGGTCTAGAAAAGTTAAAATGGGGGTCAGGGGCATTGACCAAGATAGTCAGGTTGGCACAAATGAGATCCTTTTAAGGTCTTTTTTTATGTAATATTGAATTGATTATCACAACTAAAGTGATCAGCAAATGTAAAAAATCAAGGAAAAACCACATTACCATTGGTTTGCTCTTTCTGTTGATACAATATAGTAAAAATGAGCAGATTTCAGGCATAGCTATGGTAATTAATCATGATTAATTCATTTGTAAGCTGTAATTAATCTAAATAAAAACCTCTTGACAGCCTTAATTTCTATAGATGTTTACGTACTTATGTTGTAAATACTCACCCTGTCAGACCATATACTGTACATATTATTTATTATTTGTGTGTGTGTGTTCTTTTTTTATATCACCTGTGTGCTTCTGCTTATTGTACCTGTACTAAAGCAAAAATGCAATTTCCCCACTGAGGGACTAATAAAGGGTTTCTACTACTTCTTCTTATTCTACAGTCACTGTGCTTTTCCAGCTGTTAATGCTAATTATGACTGCTTGGAGAAGATAACCTCCTCATAGCTTCCACTTCTGCACTGGCTTCACTTCTGACCTTGAGGATACATCCATTTTATATATGCAATATATGATTTCAGCAAGCTAATGAAGTAATGAAGTACCTCTTTTTGTAAAACCCCAAAGGAAAGTTATGAACCTGTAATAATGCTTAATATAGACTTTTTTTTCCCTCTTTTTTTTTTATTTTTTTTGCCTTAACCACCCACACAGCCATCTCAACTAGAAGCACGTTCACTGTCTATTCGTTGATGAGTGTCGGAAAACAGAGTGTGGGAGCCTTTGACCCAGAGCAATGTGACTAATATGATGACCACACATGAATGTTGAGTGGGAGGGCTGCAGTTGACCATACTGTCAAGGTTTGTCTATAATTAGTAGCTTTTGGCAGGTCAAAGTGGAGGGGGACGGAAGTGCAGCTGCTTTTTAATCAGCTTTACATCAAGGAAAAGGAGGAGGAAGGAGGCTTGTTGAATATATGGAGAGCTCAATTACAAACTGCGATTGCATGCATCACGCAGCCAAAGCTGTGTTTCCATTCCTTAAGAGAGCACCTCATCAATTTGCATCCTATTGACTTCACCTAACCCTTTACCTATCCTTGAACCAAGTCTTTAACCTTGAATGTAACAACTTTCTACAGTGAGGATTTGTTTTTTTTATCAACCAAAAAGTTGAGGTGGATCCCCCCAAAGTGACTATGTAAACAGATTTATGTCTCAGAGACGTGATTCATACGAGCACACATACATGTCTAGCCGTCGTCACACTAAGTCAATATGCAAACACACATTTAGTTTTCACAGCACACTGGATGTTTGATCTGACTTTACAAACCCCTTTTCTGTCTGTCTGCCTTTCTTTCTGTATTTCCAGCTCTAATCCCCGAGCATTAACAACTCTTTTCTTTTGCAATATCTCACATTCCCAAGAAAAGACTTAATTAAACATTTTTAATCTTAATCTTGTCACAGAGTTTGTTCTGACCAGCTGGAGACAATTTCATCATACACCTAATGTCTACTTTATTGTTGTATATATTACTAAATCAATAAAGAGCAGCAAGGGAATTGTTCTCTGAATCTGTCAAGTCTTTGACATTGCCCACAATATCCACTGCTAACACCACTGTGGCTGCTGTGAGGTTAAAAAGAAAAGAAAGAAAGGAAAAGAAGATTCTTTGCCCATTCAGGAAAACAGTTCTTTGAGACATCTAACTGTACAGGAGTTATATAATGCATACGTTTATTTTTGTTTTTTGTGTGTTTGCATAAGGTCAGATGTTGAAGTGATTAACAAATGAGCAGTAGTTCCACTAAAGACATGTCAGACTTTGAGAGGCAAACAGACAAAAATGAAGATCAAACAAAATATAAATGAAAATTAAAAATTGCCCACTCGGAACTGATAAAATTATGCTGATAAATGAAAGGAGACTGAGAAAAAGGAGCGCACAAATATTAACAATGGCCTTTTGTGGAGCAGTGGCTTCTACTTCTGTACAGAGGCATGTACAGACAATGTAGCCGAGCTCGTCTGTGCAGATTCCTGCATGGGTCCAATTTTACCAATTTTTAAATTTTACCTGCTCAAACCCGTTAGGATGATTACCAAACCCGACGATGCAGGAAATTAAACTCGACCCAACCCATGCGTGAACACATTCTAATTGTAATTTATGTCATCTTGTGGTTCACAGAAGATATTCCAGTCTGTGGCATTGAAGCACCCTCTCAGAGCATATTCAGCTCCACGTAGCTGATGCAAATAAATACTCGACCGTAGGGTAACAGCATCATGTTGTAGTTCCTTTTCTGGATCTGCAGGTGACAGTATTGCAGGTATTGGCTGGTAAATCCATAGGCCGGAGTTTTTTCGATGGTTCACTTCAGTTCCGACAAGTATTTTCTGTTTTAGAACAACAATGGCTGCATCAATGGTGCAGTGTCTTCCAGAGATCATGGAAGCAGAAGAAGAAATTATCCATTTTACAGTACAAACAAATGAGAAGATTAAGGAGACGTCATTCCACAGTCATTCACCAAGAAGATAAAAAAATTCTGGAAACAAGTAATCACAAACTGACCAATCCCAATGGATCACTTCCACGTCGCTGTGTTCGTGTACATTTTTGGTACCTACTCCGTCGAGGTTCTGAAGGTGCAGAGCCGGGCCGGAAATTATGACATGTGGAGATAGCAGGTCTCTATTGGCCAGAATTTGATGTCATGGGATGAATCATGAGAACCACTAATGATTACAAGTTATCCATCAGAACACTTGGAAGAAATGTTTTGACTTTCCACCATTTTTTCTTAGCCTCACTCTTGTCCTGCATCTTCTTTGCTTTCTCTTCAATTCCTTTGGGATTTGGTCTGTTTTTGGTGTAATTTTGGAGAGCTTCATCAGTTAATCCTCCTGGTGAACAACTCTTCCATTGCCATGGAAGTCTTGAAAGAGTCCAAATTAACAGAGAAATCACTTGAGCAGCGTGAAAAATAAATCTTCTTGAAAAAAAAAAAAATATGTGCCTCTCCAATTTTGCAAGGTGTAATTAGTTAAATGTGGAGCTTTGTGTGTTTTGTCTGAGTTTGTAAGGACTTTTTATAGAAGCATGCATCCAGCCTAAAGCAGTGGACTGAATTTTCCCTCCAAGTCAAAGAACCAAGGTTCATGTTCCACCTCATGTCAGCATGAGTAAACTATGAGCTCTTTTTTTACTCTTTAAAACCATGGTGTGTGGCCAGTAATACAGCAGCTTGTTGGACTTGAACAACAAGGCATTATTTGTGGTAGAGGATCATAACAGCCTAATTTGACTCGCTAGCATGTAGCCTGCATTTTACTGTCTGTGTGCTTTAGAATTAGGAGTCATTTGGTTTTGGTGCCATTACTTTTAAAGATAATACATGCCGTTTCTTTCTCTTAAGCATGCCTGTCCTTGGCTTGTACACATATTTCTCTCTTACACTTCTGTGCCCCCACCCCCTTCCTGATCAGTGTAGTGATTCAGAGATAGATGTTATCTGGGCTTATGCAGCAGAAGTGGTGCAGTAAAAACAGCATAGACAGTTGATTGGCTACGTGCCCTGCTCTATGTGCCCTGTGATTACAACACTCCAGCTGTGTGAATGTGTGTGTGTCTAGAAACATTTTGCAGGGGCCTGTGGGGGAACTGTATTCTGAATGTTTGCTTGGAGTGATTGGATGTCAGCCAGGTGCATTAAAGTTTGGCATTGCCTGACACTTGTGTAGATGTGCAAGAGTTCACTGCATGTTGTTGCAGGGATTTGTAACAAATTCATAAACTATGCACATGTTTTTGGATTTAATAAGCACAAGTTAAGATGGTTTCCTGGGAAGCTTAGTGCATTTAGCTGAAAATAGTAAGAAGTAAGTATTTCTATGATGTTGGGAGGCAGGTTAAAAGAGAGAAAAGAAGAAATAAACACATAAATGCTCTTTTAAAGAAGTATACAGTCATGTGAAAAAGAAAGCACACTGTCTTTTAGTTCTAATGTTTAACAAATCAGAAGAGAATAAAAATAATCTGGTCATTACCGGGTTTTAAAATGAAGTGCTGTTAGTTATGGGTGATAAGCCTCGCTAAATGATAATTACAATGCACAAAGGCCACCTAATTATGTCTGTATTATGGTTTATGTGAAATTAAGGCCTTCAGATCCTCTAATAAATTTAATCTACTCACACACATTTATTGCATTTTACAGACTATACCTACAAATTAGCATATATCTTTAATAGCAAAACGGTGTTGCAGTGAAAAGAAAATACACTGTGCTTTGCACAGTCAGAGACACACAACTGACAAAGTTTTTTTACACAGTACCAGCCTCCTACTGACACACAGCCAGTCTATAATCCTCCACTCACACACCTGCACATCTACTCCCACAGACATATACACACACTCTGTCCCACCCTTTCACCAGGAAGCTGACCTTTCAGCTGGATTTATGTTCGGTTCAAGCTGCATGAAAGATGACTGGATCAGGTTGGATACCCCCCCCCCCCCCCCCCCCCCCCCCCCCCCACCACACACACACACACACACACACACACACACACCTTTCCAAAAGCTGGATAGTGAGTGCCTGTGTTGACCATTTGCCTGAAGGCCATGTGGGGCTGCAGACCTACAGAGGCATGTCTAGACGTCTGGATGCTGCGTGATTCACTCAGAAAGCTCCAGGAGAGGAAACACTGAGCTGATTGTCCTCTGACTTCATGTAGAAGTTTACTTTGGAGGCTTTGTTTAGGCCCAGATATGCTGTACAGCTGCAGAGGTACAGAAGCAAGAATCAAAGAACCAAGCATCAAAGTAAATCGGTTAATAAAAAAAAAAAAAAGTAAATACATGGACCTTTTAGTTTCAGTTCATACATCTAAACTGGTCCACACTGTGGGCAATATTGTAGTCACCTTAACAGTAAAAAAAAAGAAAGAAAAGAAAGAGAAGAAAAAAAAGTACTGAATGTGTATTTATTGATGCAGTATTTTCACTCCCCTACTGCCCTTAACACTGGCCGGGAGATTATCTGAAGAATTTTTGGAGGCTTAAAATGCATAGCTTTCATATAACTATTGTGCTTTTATAATGTTAACAATTATTTACAAAGGGATAATGATAACAAACATTTTCATTTAATTTCTGTTTTTGGAAGTAATGCAATCTTAAATAGTAAAAATGAGTCATACATTTTCAAGTCCAATAATTACATTAAATTAATTGATGTTAAAGTGTAATCATCACTAATTTATGAGTTACTGTAGTAGGCTTGAGGAAAATACGGTGTTCCCCTGAGTAACTGAGCTGTAAAGGCAATAAAAGAATAAACAGATGAACTCAAATAATATCTGACTTGATGTTAATTTGTTTTGTAACGACAAGCTGTAATTTCCATCCACTACTGACAAACAGGTTTCCTGAAGTTGTTGACTCCCCTCTCTCAAGCTGAGTCAACTATGCAGGAGGCTGTCTGACAGAAAAAAAATAAATTACAATATTAATGTTTAACTCACCACATTGTTAATGTAATTGCAAAAGACTGATATTCACCTATATTATACAGTTACTATGTCTACAGGAGCTGTAAAAGTTTAGTTTTGGCTGTAAATGTTTTAAAGCTTTATAAACTGCACATCAGATTACTATAAAAGTATCTTTTTGTAGAAAATGTAATTTCTTGTGAACAACTTGGCTTTTCAGATACATTTGTAAGAAAAAAGAAACTGTGTAACTGGTGAAAATGTGATCTTCTATGTTTGGCCTGACTGGGCCTAAGGGAACACTCTGAATGAATTATTCCTGCTGCTCAGGAATGAATCATAGTGAGGTGAGTGCTTCGCACTTTACATTAAAATACTGCATATTTAACATATATAATGTGGAAACAAATGCCCCCTCGCAGCTGCATATCAGTACATGCAGCGTCAAAGGCTAAATCACAACATGCTTCAACAGGCTGGTGTCACCTTGCTCACAGCTGAGTGGGTGCATTCCACAGATGTTGGCATGAAAACACCAACTTCCAGGCTCCTGGAAGTTGAATCCATAGAAATAATAGATGTTCGTGTTAATGTGATGAAATATTTCGAAATTTGTTGTGGTAAAGCATCATGTTATGTGGTGTAACACAAGTACCACTGGAGATAAAACTTTCTATATCAATGAGAAGTAGATTAGTTCATGTAATGATGCATGTGGTTTAGTGAGTTTTATGCGTTGCACAAGCTACCTTTAGATTGAATTTGGGCACTTTTGTTTGCACCCGAAAAACATATTGTCATTAGTGCACTTCCACTTACAAGATATTTAATGACTTTGACATTTTGTATTTTTTATGTTTGCTTTATTTGTGACGCTTGACCTTGTCTGAGCGTTGTGTGCCTAGGTTGCCTTAGTGATTGGTGAAGTTGACAAGATTTTAAAGGAGATGAGAAATGCCTACAGCACTTTGTTTATAGGCATGAGCCAGGTTACAGATTTACCTCAACTTTAACACTATATATAACCTTTGAACTGTATATTTCAATAGGTAGGAGGTCCCAGAAGTCGGGAAACGGAAGTTTGGTGAACTACACCAACGAGCCAACAGTAGCTAGTGGTTTACAGTATGTTACTCATTAGCCAAATTCAAATTGTTTGGGTGGTTTTTTTACTCTTGGCTGAGGGTCTGCATGTGTGTATATATATGTATGAATCAGGGTATGGAACCGTTGTAGCCCCGTGGGTAGATGTCCACCCACCCGTGGTCGTCTAAGAGCTGCTATTTAGGAGCCCCCTCTGCTTTGATTATTACTATGGAGGTGGGGGCAGGAGTACGGGTCGTGTTGTCAGATAATTGAGGTCCTTGTTGAGGTGGCTACATTTCATGAAGTAGGTCTCAGGCACAAATAGTTTTTTTTGTATGTGATTGTAATTATTTAATAGTCCACTAATTTTGCTGAGTTACAGCCCTCAGTGGAGTTGAGGTTTGTACCTCTGATCCACAGCTGCCCTGGAAGACAGCCTCTCATTTGTTTTCACCACCAGCTGGGGTCATGACATTATTAATGATGCTTGCAAGCTTTTAAGTGACATGAGCTATAATATGGATTTGATACGGTAAGAAGACAAGGGTCCTCTGTGTATAGAAATAGTGCTAATAAAGAAATTCAGTTATGTATAAAGAAAGCAGTCATTTAGTCATTGAAATGGAAAACATATTCAGTCAGTCAGCCTTTCTGTTACTGTATTATTTGATTAGAAAAAGTTATACATTAGAGAACCTTTGGGTTATCAAGCATAGATATCCATTTGCGCTTAATTTATAAAGTCAGACAATATTTATTTTTGAGTGTAATATTGCCACTTTATTTCTTTACATGGTCTTTTTTATGGTTTATAACCTAAAGCTCTGCAGGCTAATAACAGACATAGCAGACTCCACATTCATTTGATAATGTTACTAATAATTGGGTTTACAAATTAACATGAAATTTAGAGTTTGTGGCTTACATATGGCTGAACAAGCTGTTGGGATTTGATTAATGATTTTACAGAAAACTGGCAACTCTGTAGTTATTGGTAGCATCTCCTCCATAGTCAGAATCATGTTAATTAATTTAACTTGGATCTGTAATTTTAGCTGAGTTGTAAGTGAAAGGGACAATAAGAATAAATTCATTACACTAAATTTGTTACATACCGTCTCTCTGTGTTGATCTCCAGCTCTGTGTTTACCAGCCGGTCCGGCCATGCGTTTTATGTGTGGTCATGTGAGTCGTTGCTTCTTCTCTCCTTTCGGAGCCCTCAGTCTTCCCTCCCTACCAATAAAAGGCTGGAGCAAGTGAACAATGGCAGCTCATAATCTTGAAGCAAAATGGATGAGAGTGGAAGGAATTGTTCACCTGCAGAAGAGTAGGATCCAATGTTATCTCTAAAAAAATATCTCCGGTAACTGGCGAAAAGTTATTGGGTAAAAAAAGGGACATAACCCAGATTAACATTGGCCTGGTATTTCCAAAGTGGAGAGCACTGCGAGAGCTAAAGATGCTATAATTTGACTCCTTGACAGTAAGTAACAACAAACGTTCTAAGTTACTTCGACATGTTCCACAAAATGGTGATATTGTTTTGCTCAGTGTGTTCGTACTTTGCACATTCATTCGCAAGTGAGGCGAGTTGGGGCTGGGGAAGAGGTAGAGGAAGGTGGGGCTCATGATACTTTGTTGTGGTATACAGGCAGTGCACAACAGCAAACCTTGTGGTGAAACGATTTCGCTTTTTGCCCCTTTAACTAAGTTGATATGTGGCTGTAGCTCTGACAGAATCAACAGTGTGATGGTGGAGTTTACATATGAAGTTTTTCATTAATGACAGAATTATTTTTACCCAGGCACAATTTGCATGTCACTGTGGTTGCTCGTATCTTTTTTACTTCCAACTCCAAAATAATGTGAGAATCTCCACAGTGTAGACACCATCCTCTCTGCTGTCTCCCTCACGCTGCCTTAACTACTGAGTACAAGAAACATAGTCCATCTTTCTCATTTTCTTTCTGTTTTGTTGCAACAAACTGCACTGGCTGATATTATAAAATATTAAAGCAGCTTTACACAAGTTTTCAACCTTAAAACCTTGTTCCTCTGACTTGTTTTGATGACACCCTGACAGTCATTATGCACATCCCTGGGGTGGTCATTGCCCTGCAGCATCCTGGGACTGAAAAGCCACACTTTTACACTATTGTGTTCAAGCCTGGAGCATCACGTGACAACTGTGTTTTGCTTTACACCATCCCGTCACATGTCGACATGCTAGTTGTTGTCAACCACCATGAATTATTCAGCAGAGAAATCAAAGAGGACATTTTCAGAGGAAGTGAAGGAAGAGAGAAAGAGACAGAGCAAGAGATAAAAAAAAAAGAGTCAGCATGGGACTGACTTTTAATTTGTGGAAAGAGCTCCACGAAGAAAGAGGATGCATAACAGACGCTCAATTAACTTTTTAGTTAGGGGCACCAAACTGTGAAAATCTGTCAAAGGTAAATTGTGCTGCTTTAAGCAACCTTCAGGAGCTGGTGACAGATGTCTGGTAATCTAATTTGTTTCAAACATTATGTCCCTCTGGACCTCCCCTATAAATGTTGAGTATTTTTTGTTGGTTTGGAGAGCTGGGAGTTTTTAAAAGTGCATCTTTTAAAAGAAAAAAGAATTAGCTGAAACTAATTACTTTTACCATATTAAGTTGATGTCAAAACAAGGTAATTGACATACTTATTGGGGAATATACATTGTTTTTTAATTAATTAACTTGCCAAGCATTGTCAGTTTCATTTTTGACATTTTGCTCATGCCAGGTTACTAAGTCTATCAAAAAAAAAAAAAAAAAAAGAAAAAAAGAAGTGCACAGGGCTACCAACACCCCCACAAGTCTCTTCTGGCTGCTTTTCAGGTATTTTAAGGTCTTAAAAGCACCTTTGAGCTCAGGTAAAAAGAGCTGTTGAGGTGGTTATTTTCAGCCACCAGGTGTTTATCAAGTGTAAATATATGTTGTATGTACTGTGTGATTCAGTGTGCACCATTCATTTCCACATTTGGATTTGTGTATTTAAAATGTGTGTGTTAGCTGCATACTTGGCCTTTTGCATTCAGACCGCTTTGTGGGCAGCTGGTGCAGTTATTTTACTGGGCTTCTCAAAATAACTCCTGCCCCAGTGTGATCGTGTGTTTATGTGTGACAGACACTTCTAAAAGTGGGAGAAAGCTTGCCTGCCAGCCTGAGTTGTCTCAGAGCCAAGCCTCCATCTCAATGTGTGGTTAGCCTGCACAGCTATACTTAGTGTAGCACACCCTGTATATGTGTGTGTGTGTGTGTGTGTGTGTGTAGGGTCTGCCCGATAGAGACAAGAGGATTCTTGTGTCTACGCTTACCTATTAATTCTCTTGAGGCGGGGGCTGTGGCTAACAGTTAAAGATAACCACAGCTAAATTAAGGTGTTTGCAAATTGTGGGCTAGACCTTATAATGGAAGATTTTCATGTGTGTGTTAAACAGTCTGCTTATTTCAATAGTGTTTTGAAGTTGTGTGTGTGTGTGTGTGTGTGTGTGTGTGTGTGTTACACATGTTGTGGGGACTGAGGGCAGAAATCTGTTGACAATATCACGTTGTAAGAGCTAGCCTATACTTTTGGGAGGAAAAACCAAGCTATGGGCAAAGAGCTGGTTTAGGTTAGTTTAGGTTAAGTCTAGGAATAGGGCAAGGCAAGATTTGTATATGGTGATTGCAAGCCACCAGCAAATTCATGTAGTAACGGACTGTTTTGTGTGAGCGTACGAGTGTGTACATATAGCAAGACCAAGATTAGATTAAACAGTGTATTTATAAAATACATAATTTCAATGTACCTGTTTTTTTTTTGTTTGTTTGTTTGTTTGTTTTTTGTTTTGTTTTTTTGGGGGTTTTTTTTAGTGTGGAGGAAGCAAATCTGGTCACACGTATACTTTACTAATTTTTTAACCTAAACAACTGAAAGAAGGTCCTTCCACAGCAAAACATTCAGCACTCTTCATTGGCTTTGGCCTCAGCCAAAAATAATATTTGGCTTGCTTTAGGTAGCGCCTTTTTCTTCCTATATTTGGAGATTGAAACTCAGATTATTTTGTGGGTTACACAAGCATGGAATTTAAACGGCGGAACAGTTTTCCTTGAGGTTGTCAGTCAGTTATTTATTTTAGTCTGATTAACATGTTTTTGAATGAATAGAGACCCTAAAATGCTGATCCAGAAACAATACCTTTACAAGACTTTGAAGGGGATCAAAACAGTTTTTATTGCTTTGACAATAGCAGCAAAATGATAAAATTCCTCAGAAGAATAAAAAAAAATGTCAAAGCAGGCTGTGGTCTTGGGCAGTCAGATCTCCAAGTCAACATGAAATGTTGGCAACCATCTGACTGTGTCACTGGTCATTAAATACTGAAGGGGGGTGGTGATGATGACGATGACATCCCAGGAGTGTAGCTCTGCCTCTGAATGAAGACTGGGAGGAAAAGGGAAAAAACATTATAGAAGAAATCAACAAATACATGAACAAAACTGTAAAACCCCTGACACTGATGCCACTTCAGGAACTGCTTACTTAATTTAGGTTGTGGGCAAAAGTAAAATTTGCTGTTCTAAGACTTTGTTTGGCATCTCAGGGAAAATGTGTGACTCACTACCACCCAGAGGGTCAACAGGAATGGGGCAAGAGTATGCAGAGAGTATGCAGAAGCATATTAAAAAGTCACTCATTGGGATTTCAGTTCATCATTTTCAAATAATAGGACTGGTTAGAGAAATTTGTGAATATTTCTCATTTCAGAGGAGAAAGATATACAAAGTGAGTCAGGATTGACTTTTTTAGTGGTTCTGTGGTCCGAGATGCTCATGCCTCTCTTTCCTCTATGTTTTAACTTCAGTAGTAAAAATGGGGTGAGTGCATTTTATTCGCAGAAAGCTAAAGACTCCTGTATCCTCCTTAGTTCCTTAGTGGTTTGTACTTATTTGGCCATTTAAATTTTGTTCTTGGCCTCATCACTTACGGCATATTCACACTGTTTGGTTAGCTTCCTTGGACAGTCCTGTCCATTTGGAGCACTGTGGACGTGCATTTGGTCTCTAGTGCAGACCAAAGAAGTGAACTCCCATCTGCTTGAAAAACGGGGATTGCAAGTAAACTGTTCCAGTCTGCTGACAGTGGGAAAGCAAACGGACCATCCAGCGAAGCAAAAAGAGGAAGAGGAAGTGCTATCTGTCAAGCTCCTGAAGTTTGCAGATGACACCACCCTCATTGGACTCATCTCTGGTGGGGATGAGTCTGCTTATAGATGGGAGATTGACCGTCTGATGGCTTGGTGCAGCGAGAACAGCCTGGAGCTCAATGCTTCCAAAACAGTAGAGATGATTACGGACTTCAGGAAGAGCACAGCCCCCCCCTCCCCTGTCATCCTGCGTGGCTCCCCAGTGGACACTGTGGAGTCCTTCCGCTTCCTGGGCACCATCATCTCCCAGGACCTCAGATGGGAGCTGAACATCAGCTCCCTCATCAAGAAGGCTCAGCAGAGGATGTACTTCCTGAGGCAGCTGAAGAAGTTCAATCTACCACGGACAATGCTGGTCCACTTCTACACTGCCATCGTGGAGTCCATCCTCACCTCCTCCATCACCGTCTGGTACGCTGCTTCCTCTGCCAAGGACAGGTGCAGACTGCAGCGTATCATACGTTCTGCAGAAAAGGTGATTGGCTGCAGCCTTCCTTCTCTCCCAGAACTCTACTCCTCCAGAACCCTGAGGAGAGCAGGGAGGATAGCAGCTGACCCCTCCCACCCTGGACACCATCTGTTTGATCCTCTCCCCTCTGGCCGGAGGCTGCGGTCTATCAGAACCAGAACCTCCCGCCACAAAAACAGTTTCTTCCCCTCTGCCATCAGGCTTTGGAACTCACCTAAAGACTTACCTGACTGACAACGCATTAACACACTCCCCCTTCATTGGTCACTTCAATTTGTACATTTTTATTTTTATACTACAGACTGCACATTTCATTTAATGTAAATACACTACTTTACTCTTATTTATTTTTATGTACATAATTTTTATTTCCACTCTTATATAGTTTTTCAGTCTTAATGTTATATGTTCAGTTGGCTTGTTCATATCTTTATGGTTCATATTTATCTATTTATATGTAGGCACCGTCAAATCACAACAAATTCCTTGTAATGAAAGTTACTTGGCAATAAATCTGATTCTGATTCTGATTCTGATTCTGATATGATATATATGTCAAATATCTGACTGTCTCTCCTGCTGCTCATACTGGACAGATTCTGGTGAAAACTGCATTAGGTTTCAACAGCAAAGTATAAACTGAAACCCCATGTTTGAATAAAGTTTTTGTTGCTCCATTGTTTATTTGCAGTGAATTAAACGTTTTTGGTTCTGGCCAATCAATGGCCAGTCATAGTTCGGGGAATACTGCCCCTAGAGAGCAGGTGTTGTAACTTCTTGACATGGTCTCAAACCAAAGAAAAATTTGCAAGTCTTTGAAATGCCTTGGCCAATTGTCCCTGGGGCTATTGGTGTGAATGCACCCTTAGCCATACACATCTGTTTTGCAAATGAAAGATGCCCCTCTTTAGGGGAGGATCAAGAAGTAGTGGTCATCTAATCTTCCAACTGGAGCATTGTGGGGCATGTGGGAAGGTAGATGATTACTACTCTTTGATCCCCAAGGAAATGGGGCTACTTATCCCTGCCAAAAAGAGAGTTAGCTCCATGCATGGTTGTTACCCTGGCTTGGCTAGGGAAAGGGGATGCAACATAAAATAAAGATGCCCAGATGTGAAATGGAGTAACAGGTAATTTATTGTTCCATGCCGCTAGAGAATATAAAGAAACAGACACATACAGGCGAGGGCCAGGGCAGGTGGTGCTGTTCAAATCAAAGAACTAAATTTAACAGAATAGACTGACCAAATTAAAAAACAACAGAAGCAACACTGATAACTAAACAAGATAAAAACTGAAAGTAGACAAAACTAATTGGCCTAATCTCTAAACATGTAACAACTAAAATGACCACACGAAACAGCTCAACACAAGACCTAGGTCAAACACACAGCAAAAAGTCGCAAAAGTCAACCAGAGTCTCTGGGCATGCCGTCAGCCAGATAAAAGCTGCCACTTTTATCTGTGGAGGAAGCCTCAGCAGCAACAATTAGTTAAGAGGACAGCAAACCAAGGAGCAGGTGAGGATGGTGTGGCAGAGTGCAGCCAATCCCAGCCTGGTGATGACATGAGGCATTTGGCATAGCAGATGGAGTAATTGGTTGCACACCTGGCAACCAATACAATGGTCAATTGTTGTTGGACCATTGTCTTATGTAGCAGTGTCTTTCCCCCATTTTTTAACTTCGTTTCCTAATCTTGTACCCACTAAGTGGTTATTGTGTGCATGTACACTTCCTGGCCAAAAACAACAAAAAAAAAAAAGGTCACCAGGGAAAATGGTTACACACTTAATATTTTGTTGGACCACCTTCAGCTTTGATTAAGGTCTGGACTCTGTGGGAACCAATCCATTTGTGAAAAGATGTTTCATGCTCTTTCACAATTTGAGCCTGATGAATCCTGCATTGTCAACTTGGAATATGGCCATGTCATGGCTGAAATTGTTCTGGACCCAAGGATCTGGCAGACACAGAACCAGATGAATATATGATACATTTAAAAGATAATGATACATAAAAAGTAACAATAAAAATGTATGGAGAACTCAGGAGCGCAACCTAAATAGGTAAAAATGACTGGAAGTAGCCTGTGGAGGGGAAGAGATACAATGAGGAGGCAGAGCATAACAGTGGCAAGTGATAATAAGGAGCTAGAAGTAGTGGCTTACTCGAGGTACAGGGGATGGGGCTGCTAGGAGAACAGATCAGCAGCAGGCAGAGTCCAAAGCAGGTGTGGAGGTTAGTGTGCCTGCCAGAGGGACAAAAAGGACAGGTAACTCTGTTGGCTACCGGATCCAGGAGGCAAAACAGGCAAGCAAATCTGAAGTTCTTATTAGTCAAGAACAAGCATACCCTAATGCAGAGGTCGGCAACTGTGGCCTGTGGGCCAAAAGTGGCCTGCCGTCAGTAATATTTGGCCCACCAGATTACATTAATAAAAATAAATAAATAACAGATTACAAGAGTTATGTGTCAATGTGCAGAAACATGGTGCTGTTTACAACACTGTGTTAAAAGAACAGCACAGCCCCTTTTAAGGCCTATTTATGCTTGATACATAAGTTGGATATGCAGACAGATGGACAATTTTGTCCATCAGGGTGTAATTTGGTCCATTTTCAGGGAGTTTAGCTATTCATCGCTTGACGCAGAAGATGGAGCAATACCACCGGAAATTAAGGGGGCAGAGCTGAGCAGAATAGTTGAAATGCGACCAGGGAAAGAAACAAACCAGAGAACAAGAAGAGGCTCAGGCAGGGAACAAAAAAGAAGAAGAATGAAGACGAGCACAACAACTGTAGAAATTGCACGAGCTTTTGAAGAAAGATAATATGCAAGTGTTTAGGGCATGTTGGGCGGCTGGAAGCAATTTCATAGTGATGCATTTTCACTGCTAAATGGTACCTGAAAATGACGTTGGCTTGCGGCAATGAACTCTGAACTTAGCACTGCCTGCTAGTGGAGGAATTGACTTAGCCATGGCAAAGCAAAACACACATGGCAGTTTGAGGACGACGACATATGACAAGGTTTGAAAGAAGACGTTGCTATTTATGTATGTAAGAGCAGTGAGAAGAGGAGGGGAAATGCCTGTTTAGTAGGGCTGTGCATCTTAACTGGTCTCATGATTATGATTATTTTTGTCAACAATTCAATTCAGCAATACATCTTGATGCATCACTATAAATTGTATCCTCAGTTTTATTTATCACTGCACATTTCTACTTTCTTCATTAATAAATACAAGCAGTCAGTTAATTATGAATTCCGTGTTTATTTATAATTATGTTAGAAATTAATCTGAATGTCCTGATATTGACAAACATCACCTGTAAACAATGATGTTATTTTCAACTTCGTACTTGCTAACCGCTAGCTAGCCAATGGTATTTTCCATAAATGTTAGCCTTAAGCTAACTAATCGGTTTTTATGCATTTTCATGTGTAATCTCATATGATTGAGACAATTAATGTATTTCAAGTGAGATACTAATGTACTTTATGTATGTTTGTTTATTTTTACAGTTTTTGTAAGTGAAGTTTTAAAACGAATTAAGCCTCAGATCTGCCGAGCTGTTGCAGCAGGCTAGATCCCACCACACATGCAAGCAGCAGCAAAATATATACATTACATTACTTATAATTGATTATGTTCTGTTGCCTCATCAATGCAGAATTTTTCACATCAGCATCACAATGCATCATAGAAATTATTAAATTCAACATCCCACTCTTTAGTAGTGAATGTTTTGGAACAATCTTTAGCAATAAACACCAGACAGCTCTTCTAGTTACAACAGAGTCCTGTGTCTGCTTCACCACTGCTGAGTAATCACCTCTCTTCAGCCTCCTGAGCTCAGTTTGGAAGTGGAAGCAGGAAAGTTTAACAGCTGTTTCTGTCTCAATTTTCCACTATTGTGGAGGCAACAGACCAGAGCAGCACGGTTACTAAACTGTCAAGGAAGTGCTGAACTTCAGGAACTCAAAAATCAGATAAAAAGACAGGTAAAAGTTCACCTGGCAAAGAAGCCACCCTAGGTTCAATACATATATATAGATATAGATATGGATATATATATATATATATATATATATTAGGAGTGGGACTTCAATGCATTAATTACGACTGATTAATTACAAAAAATATTACAGATTTAATCAGAGTTTGCATTCCAAACAACGTGGAGTGTTTGTCGGTGCATGATTTCTGATACACAGAATACGTTGCTGAACAGAGCTCAGCTAAATCATTGTTGCCAATTTAGCTACTTTATATATATTCAGGTCACCATTCAGTTGGTCAGAGAAAATCTGGCCCCAGGCCAAATGTAGTTGCCAACCCCTCCCCTAGTGCCTGGAACAATCTGGTAGGGTGGAGCCCCAGCTAGTTTTAAATACACTGTTCCCAGATGATGAAATGAGGCACAGGTGTGCTGCAGGAGGCCTTGGGACCACGCCCATGAAAGAGACACACTGGATCATATTTACCTGTCTGACCTGCCCAAATTCTGATATCCTGTGCTGTCAGGGAAGAAAAAAGTCCACTGATGGCATAATGTGGTCATTCAGTATATTCAGGTAGTCAACTGACCTCTTCTTTGGGCACATAATGTTGATGAACCTAGACCTGACCAACTGCAGCAACTCCAGATCATAGCACTGGATGTCAGCTGATACTGATTTATTGTATCACACATTGAGAGCTCAATAATGAATACACTCTCATTCTGGCATCGATACAGCTCTGGTACAGGACCCTGCATTTAGTGTAGCAATGTCCAAGATGTTATAAAACACCACAGGCCATCTTTTAGTTGTAGCTTGAAATGACTACTGCTTCAGCATCTTGTCAAGGATGTTTACTCCTAACTTGGTCCTGTTGAAGTAAGAGGAGCTGGTCATTTCTCCATCTGAGTATTCCTTATTCGTTGGAGTTTAGCCAAAACTTTTACTGCATTTATTCTTCTGCTTCTGTTCATTTTTTCATTATGTTTTCAGCAGCGTTAGTTTGTCTGCCTGTCTGTCAGCAACATAACTCAAACAGTTATGAATGGATTTTGATTATATTTTCAAGAAATGTTAGAAAATGAAACAAAAGAACAAATTATTACATTCTGGGGATTATCTGGATCACTGTCTAGATCCAGGATTTTTTTTTTGTTTATTTGTTTGTTTGTTTTACCATTCTTTACTATGGGGAGAAAGGGATCATGTTCACATTAGAGCTTCTAACTTTTAAAAAAAAGGCTTGGCAGAGGTCTGCCCTCTCTGAGTGCTTTTAGTTAATAAATCATGTCAAAGATTTTGAATCAAGCAAAATGCAGAAAACTGTTCAAGGGATGTGCGCTGTAATATATGACCCCAGCCGCTGGCCAACGTCGGTCCTCGAGAGCCACAAACCTGCAGGTTTTCCATGCATCCCTGCACCGACACACCTGACTCAAACTAATGAGTCATTGTGCAAATCCTTATAGGCTGTTGGATCCGTTTAATTTGAGTCAGGTGGGTTGGTGCAGGGATGCATGGAAAACCTGCAGGTTTGTGGCTCTTGAGGACCGACGTTGGCCACCCCTGCCCCAGCGCCTAGCCCTGAAAATTGTATCAGCCTTACACACCTGCTACACATCAGCTAATCAAGACACTGCAGCATATGTAGCCCAGGTGTCCAATCTGTGCATTGTATTTTCAATTACAGCACTCCTGTGGTTATAAGCTAAAGGAGTTTTCTTCTGTTCTCCACTAACCTGCCCTCGACCAACTGAACCAAGCTCTGCCTTTACCGCTCACAATCTTCAGACATTACATGTTAGAGTTACAATATTTTGATACTCAGAACCTAAGGTTAGAAATATTAAACAAGAATGTCAAGAGCTAAATGCATAACTTTTTTATTTCTTGATTGGATCTTTATGCACTAACATTGAAAAATGGCTTATACATTTTTTTTTTTTTTTTGCTAGATATATACATATGCTGTAGTTTTTTTATAAAGAACATGCACAAACTTGATCTCAACTTCCATTTTTGACAATGAGTGGATGCAATCTTCCCCACATTTAGTTATTTGCACTGAAAATGCCCACAGTCAGAGGGCACTTGCAGGCACCTTACACTCTTGCCTTCATTCCCCAAATTCTGGATATTTTCTGCTCACACCACAGCTAAATAAACATGATGTTGAAAACAAGAGCAAGAAAGAGCCATCTTACCAAAGGTGAAACTTAAATGTTCAGGGACATTTTGGCAGCATTAGTTTGGGATTGTAAACACAACAAACAAAACTGATATAATCTCTGTAAATTTACAGCAAAGGAACATGCAATGATAAAAAGAAATGGTTGTATTTCATACATGAGGCCAAACAGCACAACAGGGCACATATGACAGCATTAAAGCTTATGGACCACGGAGCATAAATTACAAATTTGATCATGACACCTTCATTATATCCATTTATATAATATGTAAATTATAAAACCAAGCAAATATGTGTATGCACACGGTTTTAAGAATGTGTAAGGTGTGCATAGTCCTACTGCACATTAAATTATTCGTTTCTATTTGTAAATAGCTGTTTATATCAAGGAAAGGTAGCATAAGCTGGTACACGTTTGTTGTGTGTGAACATTGTTTACAAATTTGACTTTTATGTCAATTTAGTGAAGACACATTAGGAAACAGTCACTCTCATATAAATTATTTCTACAGTATTGTAAGATTACTAAAGATTAATTAATATAATATTTTCGTTTCATCATGATTATTCTTCTGTGTAGCAAAATATGACCAATTTTAAAATTGAGACTTAAAAATCGTTGCCATTACTCTAAGATGTAACAGCTCATCATGAAGTAAAACAGGAATCAGAAAATTGTTCCTAGTTTGCTTTGACAGTTGCAATAACCTTTATTGATTTCCTTTCACCACAACTGATAAGCTAAAGTCAACGTCCACACTGGAATATATTGGTGATACTAAAGGAACAAACACTGTGTTTTTTTCTTGTAATATTTATTTTGTAGAAGATCATTGGAATTTAATACCTTTACCAGCCTTACCTTTTGTGCATGTGTGTGTGTGTTCTTAAAGTTTCCACAGGCCAAAAGATAACAGAGACCCCACAGCGGGTATTTCACAGATGGATAAACTGTGACTGTTTAGCATTATTGCCCTCTGGCTTTACACTGCAACCACTTCAGCCAGTTGGGATGCAGTCCTCTCACCACAGTCTCTCCTATGGAGACGCCGCACTGCCTTAGCCTGCTGTGCAGCACAAGGCTGCAGCGGAATTTTCATTATTTCCAAACGGGCTGCTTCTTATTGGGTGGTCCTCACCATGAGTCACCCCCCAGTACAAGTAAATAAGCGCATGTTTGAGGTGCGTATGTGCTGGAGTTGTTTCTTGTTACTTGCACATTTTGCGAATAAAGTTTCTCCATGTGGCTTTGCAAATTGGTGTTTTTCGACCAAAAATGGTGCAAAGTCACAGATCCATCCCTCAAGTAAGTGGCCATGACTGTTGTTTTATGATGGTGTTCATCTAAACTGGGCAGTAGCCAAGTTGTGAAGACACAGCTAAGTGTTGTCTGGCACTAAAGAGCTGATGTTTAAAATTCAAATCTAGACAATCTATTTAAGATAGATGAGTTTAAATTTCCAAGAATTTCTTGTATTTATAATAGATTTACAAAAAGGAGTTGAGTATCTTTGTCAGGTATGAACAACAAACAACTAGTTCATTGTGCTACTGCTAATTTTTAGTTTTGCCAATGTGACGAATGTGCATGCTGGCAGTTGTGTTTGCAAAATTTGTGCCTCCTTCTAGGTGTTGTTAAAGCAGCTGCTATTAAAGGACAACATGGTCCATATAGTAGCATTCCTGTTGCACAAGGAATGTAATTTAGTCCTAAACCAATATCTTTTTTTTTTAACCATAACTAAGTAAGTTCTTATCTATAACTACACAATGGCACAGTCAGAAGAAACCAGGGAATGGAAAAATTTCTTGATAGCATTTTGTGCTCACACGTAACCATGGCAAACTAGGAAATGGCATTCATGAGGGTGACAGTCAAATTATAAGAAGAATTTATTTTAACTTAACCTTTGATTTGTAATTCTACAGGAGTCATGTTACTGAACAAACCCAACCACAAAATGAGAGAAGGTCCTTTAGTAAAGTGTTGTGCCACCTACAGAACGTATGTTGGTCTCAATATCATCTTACACAAGCCCATAGTTGAACACTGCTTCCTCCATATTTCCACTAAAGCGGAATATAGGGCAGAGCAGAATTAGAGGATAGTATTATAAGACATAATTAACATAATTTAACATAATACATAATTAAGTAAAAACAAATTACATGTATGACCATTTCATTTTGAGGACTTCTTTATGTATTTATCTTTAGTTAAAAGTTCCTTACAAACAACAATAAAATCTCAATAACAATTTGGAATATTGCATCAAGATAATTAAGGTCCAAAGCACTTGATATTTCAAGCTTTTCCGAGTTATGTTGGGTCTTCATTTTTTCATCCTATTCCTCTTGTGTCTGTTTTCCCTTTCCTCTGTGTTTCTGTCTCCACTTCCCATCTTGCTCTTTACTCTGCTAGTTCATTTGTTACCACTGTGGTTTCATACAGACCACATTATTCTTGTGCTCTCTGAAGTTTTGTTTGTTCTGCTTTATCCTTTATCAAATCACATCCTATAATGGTTCAAATTGAGTAACTTAATGCAAATATAAATCAAAAGTGTTTTGTTCTTTTATTTTTATTTATTTATTTTTTTTTTTTTTTGCTTGAAAAGAGCTATAATGTAGTAGAAAATCAAATATTGCTTCCCTCACCTATTTTAATATTAGGACTGACCCATAATGAATACATTAATTGAATAAATTTTAAAAATATTCACTTAACTAAAAGTTCAAATGTCACAATGTAAATATAAACAGCCTGCAATGTAAATGTATGCAACTTTTAACAGAACTAAGTGTTGGGTTAGAAAAAATATTATTAGAAGTCCTCAGTCCAGAAAAATATCCATGTTACTGGCATGATAATGTATTTTCTAGCCTGATTTCAACAGTATCAGCATGAATGCAAAATCTTAACTAATAACAAACCTTCTGTTTCTAAATTTCTCATATATTTTATGTTCAAAAGTCTCAGTTTGTACAATAAACTTGTATCTTTAGTCATTTATGAGCGCTATGGCATCAAGAGACAAAAAAGAAGCTAAATTCCCAAGTAAATTACCTCAAATTTGAACCAAAATACATTACTTGGCTAAATAAAGTTATTTACATTCAACCAATGACATGGCCTAACACTTGATGCAGGGCCAAATCAAATTCTTAAATAACTGTAGTTGTTTGAAAGTCGCCGGCATGGAAATTAGACTCCTTTATTCTGAAATGTGTCATACCATTATCTCAGAATGAATGTAGCACACTGGTTACGTAGAAACTGCCATCAGTTTTCTTGTCACAGCTTGTCACATGGCCACTTAACCTAAAAATACTGCACATTCAGGTTTGGATGTAATTCTGTATGCTTGATGAGAAGAGATAAGTAAGGACATTCTGACAAGTCAAAACAACAATTACAGATTCTTCTTTTTTCTCCTATAGCAAGTTGCAGGTTTAAGAGGTGTATTATTGTTTCCACAAGAACTAGAAGTAAGAAATGGTATTCACATAATGTATCTGCCTGATAACATACAAACCAGCTTGTAAGGGTGTTCCCACAAAACTAAATATATTACTTAATGAGACTTTCTAAACTTTTTTTTCTCGTAGCCATGATAGAGTTGACAGTGCCTTGGGAGGATTGGATAGAGGAGGCTTTTGAAAGAAAGTATGCATGGAAGGATGCTGAAGACAGGGGTGGCAAGCCATCCTGTAGAAGTGGGCTGCAGAGGCTATGCAGGTTGCCTACTGCTGAGACTCTACACTGTGCTGGGCTTAAGACGGCCAGCAAAGAAGACAGCCATCGGGGCCATAACTGACTAAGCTGAGAGTGCTTCCAGATGGCTGTATAAAGAGGGGTGAGCCATCGTCTAATGCTGCTGGGATGCAAGCCAGGGCCTGTACAAACCTGGCTGGGTCACCTGGGTGACCCAAAACACCCGATGAACCCATACATGACTGATGATGCATCCCAGCCAAGCAGCAACCTCCGGCCGGTAAAATATGAAGCCTATGTGGAAGTGCAAAAAAATTGCAGTTCACCCCTCATCCACTAGGGGCAGGCTCCAAAACAGAGCAAATCCCCATAGACTCCCATGTTAAAAAGACCAACTTCACAGCAGAAATGTTTAAAGCCTGGTACAACAAACCATTTTAGGATTAATAGGTCAAGTTTACCTTCATGACAACTGTGAGGGGGGTGAATTTTTTCTAACTCATCCGTTTAGATACTATTTAATCTTGAAATTTGGCATAATTAGGGGTGTGTCCTTTTGATTGACAGGTATTCGATATCCACGGCAAGAAGGGAGAGTGCAGCACAACTGCGGTTTTTAGCCAGCTAACAGCGTGCCATAGCTTTTGCCCACCTACCTCCTTAAGCTGGTTAGCTACTGTTAGCTCAAGGTTAGCTCTGTTAGCTCTTAGCTACAGGCAGCTCGGAGTTTGATGGGTGTCATCCGCCCACACCTTCACAGTCCCCCTCTCAGCTCCACCTCTTTGCCCATTTTTGGATTTTCCGGGAATGACGACACACGTGACGCTGCCAACATGGCTTTTCAAAAATCTACGGGTGACGTCACGGAGGATCTGTCCATCTTTTACATACAGTCTATGGTCCCATTACATCAGTACGATGTATCGTTTATCTCAGGCAAATCCCCAACTGTGACACAAAGTAGAACAACAGGGACATCTTTAGCGCTACCAAATCAGAACATTAAAGCTTTCTGCAGTCAGTTTTGTAGCCTGATTAAAAAGAAACTAAACTTTCTCTGTTCCAGCTAAATTCAGTCTGAATATCTCAAGGTGCCACCTCAAAAAAAGGCAAAAAAGAAAATACCAGATGTAAACTCTCAGGTAAACGTGGCCAGTGGCCACATGAGAGTTTTAATAAAATCCAAAGTGAAAACGGGGAATTAAATCTGAAGTAAGTGGCTTGTTTATTCTGATTTTAAATCCAAACTGAATCCAATGACAATCCAATGACACTGTAGGACCTGCTTTTCTTTCTTCTGCAGACAAAACAGTGAAATCCTGCTTCCATACTGTCCACCCCTTTCCAACCAGAAAGCCAAAAGATTTCATAAAACAGGTGTTTCAAGTAACTCGCCAGCAGCATCCAGCTGGGCAGCCTCTGTAGAAATGTGAATGGCTACATAAATTTATGTGTCTATTGAAAGCAGATGATGCAGCTGTATTGACTGACATCTTGGCAAGAAGTGGGGCTGCTAAAATGTGTTACCAATCAAAGCATCAAGTTGGTAAAACTCCAAGGAGACTCGTCTTCCAGTTTCAGCCTTGGACATATCGCCAAGTATATGTTAGATTTTTATTAGTTGTCTTTTTTTTTCTCTCCTAAAATCAGAGAGAAATAAATAGGTCTAGAATGTGGCAATATGAATAAACAGTGACAATGCAAATTTATAGCCTCAGTAATGCAGACGACTGTTTACATGCGTTTTATCTCATTTAATTCTCCTTAATTTCACCTAAGAGCCCCATGTTTTCTCTCTGCACAATCGCAGTGGCAGATACACTCTTACTTTCTTCTTTCCAAACTTTTATCTGCACTGCTAAACATATACATGTTGTTAACACACATAAACTCACAGCACACAGAAAAAAATTGCTCAGCCCCCATTTGCAGCTTTGCTGATTTTTGACATAAGCCGGTCAAAGAGGGTGCAGGCAAACAAGCCAGGACACATCTCCCTGCTCACTTTTCCTTTCAGGCTCTGCTTTGTGTCCCAGATCCTTCCATCGTTTACACCAAGTGAGGACACAGCGGGTTAGAAAATTTTGTAAAATTATAGTTTCACCAAAAGGACTAAAATGCTCACACACAATGGCAAACAAAACACATTTGAAAACACACTTTGTCATTTCTTGCTTTTCTGCATTGCCCTCCATGTCTCCCACTGAAGTGTGACTTTTATTAAAACCATGTGTGGTGAATTGGCCTTTTTTTATATCACTTCTAATTCGTAGTCCCTGCAGAGAACACCTGGAAGAGTTTTAGTATGGATGGGTCATGTTAAAAGCAGTGCACAAAAGTGTTTGCATAAGAGTAAGGGTATGATGTCCTCTTTTCCTTGTGTGTAGTACTGCACATTTCGAGAAAACTTGCATAAAATTCCTAATATAGGTGTATAGTTGTCTAAAATTTTAATTCAACCTAAGACACTTTATAATATCACTAAATAGCCATTAAATGATGTTTTACTTTGCAGCAATGAGGTTTCAGCTACAACACAGACATATAGACATGTTAACAAAATACACCCTCTTTTAGTTCTGTGGCTTTACAAATGAGCAATGGCAAAAATTTCAGGGAGGGGGCACAGGGGATATGACCCCCCACATAAAGTTGCCCCTGCAAGGCGAGTTGCAAATGAGCAGGAAAGAAATGGGGGGAGAGAGCAATTGTTTCACTTTATGATGTCATTAGTATTTTAAATGTTTTTTACTTGCCAATAATCTCACAGCAGAATGATGGATTCCAAGTTGTTTGGAAATTTATAATTTCTCTAAGATTATTGCTGATGTCTTTCTGTCTTAGCATTGTAGTAACATACCTGAATGACCCAAACCAGCAAACTGCTGAGAGTTCTGCTTTTATATATGCTCATATTTGGTAATAATGACCAATTAAGTGGATTTGAATTCAGCATTCAGTTGCTATTTTACCCTTTAAGTTTTTCCACACTTTCTTTTGAGGTTTTGGATTATATTTTGTTAAATGAGCAATGACAAAGTGTAATATGTCAAACAGTAATCAAACAGGTCTGGGTACATGTGTCTGATTCTTTAATGCAGCGATGTAGCAGATAACACAATGGGTTAAAATATAAGGGACAAAAGATTCAAATTAGCTGCTATAAGTTAACTGTGCACATGTACATTGTGTATTTTTACTTATGCTAATTCATGCTCATTATGTCCTTTTCATGTAAATAAATAAACAAGTAAAACAAAAGCTTTGCTTTACTTTTTTATTTCTGCTGCCATTGCTTGACCCATGGTACATTTACATGCTCAGATGAGTCAAGCTACGGTTAGAGTTTGCATGGCTGTGATGGGGGCGTGGATAATTAACAAGCTCCAGCTGAGGTGGAGTGCTTGGGGAATCAGACCTTTTAAGGAAATCTGTGATATAATGATATGATAGATGTCAGAAAGTTTTAATATGACAATATGTTTGGTTTGGAACATTTTAATTTAAAAAGAAACTCACTAAAGCTTGTTAAACCTTCAAATGAAATCAATGTATTCATTTGCAAAAGCAAGTAGATAAATTTAACTAAGTCTGATTGATCTGCATCCAAATTGTGCCATTTTCACATCAGAGGTCAGCAGAGATCTGCAAAGATCATAAATAGGTGCTTCGGGACATGTTTAACCTTCTGACTCAGCCTCTCATGGTGTCCTGTTTGCTGTGTGAAATCTCATTTAAACTCTGTAATTGATTGTTTTAAATCATTGCTGTTGCTTTTATCTCATTTGGATGACCATGTCTGAGTTATGATTCATCCTGTGCCATCTGCTCACTTTTAAGGAATATCCGGTTATCTGCCATGGGACACCTATTCCCAGCTGAAATACCCGCATGAGGCTCAAGAGGGCCTGGTCATCCAGAACAAGCTGCTCCTGCCCTCCAACCCACCAGTGTGTTAGGACAAGTGCTAAGCATATTTTGATTCCACTCATGTATTTTCTCGAGTTTGTGAGGAAAAAGGCATTTTCTAATAATTACCAGATTTTTATTTGTTGCTGACTTTTTAGCTCAAAGTGTGAGTAAAACTTCAAAAACTTAAAAGGATGTGGGCATTCATATTCAAAGGTATCAATCCAACAAGGTTTCACAATAAAGACAAAACAGAAAATGAGCTGGGGTGACAAAAAGCTGAATTATGTGAGGGAGTGAGGGTTGATGCTCAGAGCTTGGATGCTAACTTAATGGGCACTCTGTTCTGTGCTTGATGGCCTGTCGTTTTACAGCTAGGGTGAAAAGCCCTTTTACTGTCTGGTAACCCAGCATCAACATATGTGTTTACACAACCTTTATTACCTGTAATTAACAAGTTGTCAGCATGTGTGTGTGTATATGTGTGTGTGTGTGCATGTGTGCGTGTGGAAACAATTGAAGGTTTACCTCAGATGCGTGTGCCGAGGATGCAATTTACGGCTGGTTTAAATCTGTGGATTTGATGTTTAAAATGGGAAAATTATAATAATGCCATCATGGATGGATGGATGGATGGATGGATGGATGGATGGATGGATGCCATCAAGATAAACCCTTTATGTTGTTTCAGTACTCAGGAGTCTAACTTTTTTAGCTCTCTGAACAATATGGAAAGACTGAGAGTGCCATAGCTGTTCAAGATAGTGTATAAAGATCAGTGATTGGGAAAATTAAAGTAACTGCAACTCCTGCTGTAAATGCCTTAATATTTTGACTTTTGTGCAAATTTTTTTTGACCTCTGCCTTTGTCTTTAATTTTTCATCAAAAAAAAAGAAAAAAAGAAAAAAAAAGAAAAGAAGAAAGCACAACATATTTGTTGCAATATGGCCTTACAAAACATTTGTTTTGGTTCCTTTTTCTGTAAATGCAACATGTTGCAACACACTTTATCTGAAATACATGTTTTGAATGTGATTGTCACTTTGTTTATTCATTTGCAAGTAGTAACCCTGCTGGGTAAACATGCTGAACAAAAAAAAAGGGGAGGGGGGGTATTTGTGATGCAAATTTAAGTTTTGCATAAAACACTTAATAACTTAAGTGCTCTGGATTTGTTCTCCTTAATGATTTTTCAAACTTCAGCAGGGTGGATTGGCTGTTTACAATAAATTATGTTAAGGAGCTGATATATTTGTTTAATTCATTCCAACATCTGAAATGAAAATATGGCAACTTGGTTTGTTTAATGGGGACTTATGCAGTAGATACATCTATGAAAAAAGGGGTTTTGCATCTTTGAAATGGGACCTAAATGTGTGAGTTTGTTGTAAAGCAGATTTAGTCTTTAGGCAGAGCAAAAACCAACTTGTCTCATTACTGAATACAGTGTCACTGGTGTAGGTCTCCTCCTTAATACACTAAACATTTGCATTTCCCAAAATGTAAGACGATTCCTTTATTTTAAAGAATGTGGACAAAAGAAAGTGTTAGAATAAAGCCATCGGCACTAAAAGAAAAACATAAGCAGTAGCATGAAATGTATAAGTGAAGTCAGGATGAAACAACAAACTGGGAGAGAAAAACACAATAATATGTAAAAAGATGAAAACAGTGCTGTTGGAGGAAGTGAGATTATGATTGTGGGTTCATAAAGAGGGAACTTAATGACTTTGCTACCATTGCTGCACATAACAGTTTCCTGCTTTTTGTTTTGGCTGGATGAGCCTGGCACTCATTCTATCACTGTAAGCACAAACCCTATTTCCAGAAAAGCTGGAACATTTTCTAAAATACAATAACATTAACATTAAATTTAAATAATAATAAAAGTCCACAGAAATTATCTTCAGTATCTTTAGCAACAAATTTCATTGTACTTAGAAATATGAACACATTTATAATTTGATGTTAGCAACCCAAAGTTGGTGCAGAGGGACGTTTACCATCACCCTTTCTTCTACTTGTACTTTTTAATTATTTGGGAACTTATAATACGCAGAGAGTTTTATAGGGAGAACCTGTGTCCATTTTTGCTCAGTACAAGATTTAAACTGATCAGTTGTCTGTAGTTGCAGTTTTCTGATTCTCCTGCACTAAACATTTTCAATTTTAAATGGATCTGGACAGAGAGGTTCAAGTACTGTATATATATATTGTGTCTGTGAGGCCACGTTGTTGCATGTGATACAGAATTAGGACTGGCACTGATCTGCTGAAACAACCACAGACTTTCAGGGAAAAATATCTACCTCTAAGATAGTATAAGATGGTAGGATATGCCTTCAAAACTATAATATGCCTCTACATCTATAATACCTTCTCATACATGCAAGTTGCAATGAGCACTGATGCACCCTGATATTGTCACAAATGCTGGACTTTTGTGCCTTTTCTTTGACAACAGTCTTGCTTATTTTTCTAACCCATCTGTCCATCATTGATTTGGCCTTTATGTGTAATACAGTTTCAGGTCACATTTCTGGCTGAAAGTGAAAATGGTTTTCTAAAATACAACTGAGCAAATGTGGCTAATTTTGATCAGTGAAATCATGGATTTTCATGCAATGCCCCCTAAAAGTTCAAAGATCATCTGTAGCCGACAATGACTTCCATACTTGTCCTTTAAGCACAGAGATCTCCCCCAGACTTCCTAAATCTTTTTATCTTCTCCACTGCAGATGTTGAAAGACCATGATATCATGCATTCTTTCACTGAAAATTACTACTATATGATTCTCTGATCATTTTTAGTGTAAAATGGTGAGCCTTGACCCATCCTTGCATGAACAGATTTAGCTTGTGTTATGGCCACCGCTTATTGCGGGCAGCCGTGGCCAGTTTTATCACTGATTAGTGATTTTAGAGCGCTGCCTGGAATGGCTGGAGCCTGCACACCTCCGTCTCCGCTCCTCTGATTGGCCATGCCTGGACCAATCAGGCTGCAGCTTGCTAAAAACTGAGGCTGTAAAGGCTGCAGCCGAGGCCGGTCTAGGGGGGAGCAGCGGATGGCACAGGCCGCTTCCCCTCACGTCCTTCACATGAGTCACCTTTTGGACTCTTTGTTGGAGACAGGCTGGCTAGCACAAGTAGCCTCATCTCCTTGTTGGCAGAATTTTGGTGGCAAGCTTTTCTGGGTGTCCGTTGTGCTACATGGTAGTCCTTTTGGTGTTAGGCTGTTTTGTGTCTGCAGCAGGATTGCTCCTGGCTGTTTGGGTTCCGTCAAGGGACTTGGTAGCGGTCTGTTTGTGTTAGGACTCCCCTTCGATATTACACCCAGTTTCGGTTCAAGCTTGGTTACACCTTTAGTTTGTGTTCTGTCATGGTTATCTTTTGTTTAGTTCTGTGTTGGGCTAAGTTAGCGCTTTCCTATGTTGTGACGACGGTCACCTTTAGTTTATGGATCTGCTGCTTTTTATTTGGTTTTAGGTTCCTCGCCGAGTTGCAGTCACATCATGGTTTGCGCTCGGTGGGTTTTGGGTATGTTTTGGTTTATTTCTTTCAGCAGGTTCGCTAACCCCAGCACTTGTTTATTTTGTGTACTTTTTTGTTACAGGTTTTCACTCATTCACGGGATTTTAATAAAATGTGCTTATTTCAAAGCCACCATCTGTCCTCAACGTTGTTTTTGTTACGCCCAATCATGCCCCAGAGTCGGGTCATAACAAGTGGGGGGCTCGTCCGAGAGCTGAACCCGGGACTTCTCGCACAGACTTGTGGTGGAGGTTCCTCTTTATACCCAATCCTGACACCCTCACCTGTCATCAGTTGACCTACTAATTGTAGCGCTTTCAGAATGGTATTATTTGTTTATGTTCTTTTAAGTTTTCTGTCTTCCATTGGCTTTCTCCTTGCATTTTTGTTTTAGTTGCTGCAGGAAATTCTTGAAGTTGATCAGTGAAGACACTACAAACCATTTTGTTAACTTCAGGTTCAAATCAATGGACAAACTATAGATTTATTTCATATATCATTCTATTTTTGAAAGTTTAGGGGGTTTTTTTGCTTTTCAAACTGACTTCCTCTGTCAGACGTGAACATATCTGACAGTCCAATGAAAAATGCAGAGTAAAATAACCAGAGAGGCCATGCAAAAGACAAAACTTGTCTGTTTATTTTCAGCCTGCCCAAAGTTTGTTGCTGTTTCTGCTTGGCTGCAGTTTAAGCATTAGAGAGGTCTACATCTGCATGCTGTAGTGTACCATAAAGTCCACTGCAATTAAACCACTGCAGAGCATGTCAACTAAGCAAACAGCTACAGTGGACACCTCAGAGAGTGTGTATTTGTGTTAATGTCTTTTCGGTTACATTGTGTTTGGTTATGGACAGCTGCAAGTGGAAGGAGAGAACGATGAGGGAGAGGGAACCCTAGCTATCAGTGTTTGCTCTGGCTCTTAACCAAAAAGACTCTTTTGTTTAGTTTTTTTCTTAGCTGGTCATAATAGATGGAGTGGGAAAATAAAAAGGGTTACAAAGAAGGCAAGATGCACCAAATATTATTTGAGGATGAGCAAAATACAAGAACTGATGCAAATAACTGAAATAAAAGTGGAAAGGAAAAAGGAGAATTAGAAGAAAAGATGGCAGTAAAGTGGAACTGACAGGAAAATAATGAATAGGAAACAGGATGAGGAAAAGAAAGGAGAAAGGGAACAATAAGGGGAAGGAACAGTGAGAAGAAGGGGCAATAAGGAGGATTATTGCCAGATGTGGAGGCTACTTAAAGTCAGTGTCCTGAAGAAAACTGAGAGCAAATATCAAAACTTGCTCAATTTGCTTACAACAAGCAGTGGTACTGCTGTAAAATAAAGTATAGTCCAACAGCCGGTGCCAATTTAAAACAGCCTGCGCATGCATAAAACCCCACTTTTTTCATTTCTCCATTAAAAAAAAAAAACATTCTTTGTCATTTAGCTATGAACGTAGCATGTTCTTACACTTCACACCTGTGTGCTGAGACCAGAGCATAATTATCATCTATGTCACCTGTTCTGAGTTTTGTGTTAAATACAGTAGTTTCAGTCTCTGATGTTTTCTGTCCTTGTCACTCACTGCTTGTTTGGTTAAAGCAAAAAAAAAAAAAAAACTTGAGTTACTTCACACGGTTCTTCATGAATGTTACTGGACTGTATTGAAATTATGTTGTTTTTCATTAAATAACACTGAAATCTTTTACTCTGGGCTGGTGTAAGATATAGTGTAGAGCCCTACATTCCTAAAATGTGTTTCTAACTTTAGGGGTTGGTTAGGTAACACAGTGGCCTGAGCAATATTGCTGACTATATGGCCTGACTATTTTGCCCTTATGCATGAGCATTCCTATGACAAACATCCAAAGAAGTCTGTATAAAAAGGTAGGAGGAGTGGTGGTGAAATTAATTGCTAGTATTTAAACTTCACATATTCTGGTTAGAGTCCAGTGTGAAATTGTTATGTGAAATTCACTGTGCATTTCTCTACTTAAGTTCACCTTGAAAAATCATTGTTTCAGTCACTTGTGAGTACCATGTTTAGACCATCGTGTTTTCAGTTTTATCATTGATGTTACTTCATGTTTAGAAACCACTACTGGTGTTAAAAGATCTAGATTTGGTTCAAATATGAATTTTTAAAGATTAACCTTGCATGTTAAAGTGACGCTTGAGCGTACAGGATGTGTTATAATGTGAAGCTAAATTATCCTGACAAAGCATCAGTAAATTGAGCTTGTCAGAAACTTCACAGCTTTGCTTAACATGCAGGTCCTCTAGAGATGCAATTGAAGCTTGCTACAAGGCACCTCAAGCATCTGATCAGGAAACATGACCCAGGCATGAGCTGCAACTGTTGCACTTTCACTCTTGGTAGGAAACACATGCCCTTACACAAACACACACAGTGTTTCAGTGCGTCAGAGGGTAGCATGTTAGCATCATGTTCGCTTATCAAGTGCAGTCATAAAGAATTACAACAAGAAAAGCCCTACATTACTTCCACACACTCAAACACATGCAGCACTAAGCCTATCATTCCCATTTGTTGCTTTGATCGCAGTGACCGCAAATCCAGCTGGGGCAGTGTTTATAGTGTGTAGTTGTCGCCTCTGTGTGACTTCAGAGTGGAAGAGGTGGGCGTTGCTCCGAATGACACAACTTCCAACTTCATAAAGATCAGCCAAGCGCAATTAGTTGTGTTTTTACACTCTGTTGCAGCTACCCAGCAGCCGCCTGGCCTTTTCATGTCTATCTGAAGGAAAGACAGGCGGCAAGGAAGCAGCCATGTTTGCTAATTGGGGCCACATCTGACAGAGGCCTTCTCACTGATGTCAGAGACAGCCCAGATGTGACGTTGTGGGCAGATGAAAGGACTTATTGGATGGTTTTCTTTTTTTTTTCCATCTAAGGATCTAAAGAGCAAGTAGCATCCTGGATCTTGGCGTAATTCTCAACATTAGTGGTTTGATAACACTGGTCTCTGAAACAGAGCTACAACATCAGTATTGGGAGCGAATTGGGGGAAGGCAGAAAATAAAAAGGCTGGCTATGAAGTTCAGTGTTGGTTGTTGTTCAATTTCAAGTTTTCTATAAACAATAAGAACACCTCTGATCACGAGGCCTTCTTAGTGACCCATTCAGACAGCAGCTCATTATGACCATCTGATGAAAAAAAGAGCAAAACAAAACAGGCTTGTGTTTTCTTGACAAAAGATAAACCCATAAAATCCTAATCCAAGTGAGTTTGTTTGCTTACTTTGCTTGCCCAACCCCCCCTGTCTCTTAAAGCTGATAGTGTTTCTTGGGTGGCTTTAAAACCCTAACACTCAGCTTCTTTGAATAAAGAATCTAATGAAAGGGGCGAAAATCCTCTTGGACGCAGCAGAAGCAGGGATTGGGGTTGTTAGTGAGACTTAGAATCCTCTCAGCTACTCATGAGCGAAACCTTCTGATCCAAAGTGAAAAGACATTATTTGTTTCTGCACCGAAGAAAATACAGGATGAGATGGTTACTAACAGACTCTCCTGTGGAGCACTGGCACTGTTCAGCTTGATCATTTACAGGTGCAACTTCCAAAGGCTGCCACCCTAAAGCCATTTTAATAGGTTCAAAAGTTAACAAAGTGAAGAAAAAACACAACAGATATCCCAGAAACTTCCATACACTAAAAACAAAGTATATTTTTCTTCGGTAAACAATGACTCCAATGCTATGATCACTGAAGTTCTTTGTATGGTGGCTAAGAGGATCCAGTTAGCTGCAGTTTGGTTTTAGACTTAACATTACCCACTTTCCTTCTATTGCCCTTAAAAGTTTTGCTCCAGCAGTTCTTTACCCCTATGAACTCACTTGTTTTATTGAAAATGATATCATTTAGAGTTTTTGCCATGGAAAAAAATTCTTTGGGCTCTAAAATTGCATTGGGTATAACTTTGCTTCTCTTTCCTTATTCAGTAAAAAGGACATTCTCTTACTTAGCAAAACTTACTATGGTAGTTTATGTTTGCTAGAACAAACAGCGATATAATAATCAGAGCTGCTAATTACCACTTTTTAAGCGCCAGAGGTGTATGGGCTTAAAGCATGGATCAACTTTCCGGATCCCATGTTGTTGGCTGTCCGGGCACAACCACCTGTCTTACAGGTATGCTTTTCAGAAGAAATGGCAAACACAGCCTGGACATACTGCTGGCAGCAACACTTAGGGCTTTTTTTGTGATAAAACAGATACAGAGAGAAAACATGCCCTCTTAAAGTCCATTCATGCTAAAAAGACAGAAACAGAGTGTTTCGTCCACTTTCAGCATCATTTAGTTTAGCTGATGTGTGGCTCATGAAAGTAACGATGAACAACAAGAAGAACCCACAATTTAATTTTGACTGCACACCACCATTCTTCCACACCGCACTACTCAAAGGAATCAGACCTTTTAAATAACGTATTCCACTGAGGCAGCACTGCATCAAGAAATACTGAAGAAGATGAGACACATAAAGAAGAAAACAGGCTCATCTATTGGTTGGTGCAGAACAACCTCTGTTTCCACCACATAACAGCAGAACATGAAGCTGGATCAGATCCTGGCGGTCTTGGGTTGATTTGAGTTCAAATTTTTATCATGTTCTTCTATGTCCAACCACAAGACATTTCTCCCAGCCAGAGCAGACATATGCTTTGGTTGTCACGTTGTATTCTACTTCCTGTATTTGGTTCACTTGAAAGTGAACAGAAATCCGCATTTGCAGGCAGACCAAAGTATGTTTACACATTTTGTTTTAGTTTATTTACCATGGACAATGCAAACAGACATACAGAACCACTGATGTTTTGCATATAGAGTATATAGCATTAAGCTCATTTGCAACTCTTGTGCTTGGTTGGGATTTTCAAGTAAAAAATAAAAGAAAAGAGGTAGAGAAAAAACAAACAATATAATATAGTGCAATATAAACAACACCAATATAATTGAAAGTATGCAACATATAACAAACAAATATAAACACAAACCCTATCATCTAAAATCGCATCAGGAAAGCACACAAACTAACTATTCCAGAGAACAGCTTTATAACATAAGCTATTGCATTTGTGGACACATTCTTGTTTTTTTTTTAGCTAGTTTGATTAAAAATCTGTCATACCCTTTATTCCATTTGGCATTGCGTTCCAGATATAGGTGCCTCTTATGGAAAAGGATGACTGTCCAAAGGTGGTTCTGTGAAAGAGGATTTTACAATTATTACTAACCAAATTCCTTGTAATCCTACTGCTGTCCTGTCTTTGGATGTATCCACAAAGTGGCTCTGGTGCAGATGTAATAAAGCTTTTAAACATTAAAGTTTAGTTCAATGAAGCTTTTGAAACTTAGTACATTTTGCTTTTTGAGTATGGGACAGTGGTGAAACCAAACTGTCTTTTTATCCATAATTTTGGGAGGTGGGTTGTGTAATGAACCTACAAGTTTTATTATACAGGATGCGGCTTGGACCTAAACTGTTAAGCAGTAAGACATATTCACAATACCCCAAACAAAGCAACTTTCCGAGCAAACAGACTAAGATTTGAATCAAAAGGCTGGTGTAAAAGCATCCTTATACTCATGGTGTCTCCCAGATGAATTGCTGGAATAGTGTTGCGTCTCTCATTTAAAAAAAAAAAAAAAAAACAGAAGAAAACAGATCAGCTCCAACTAGGTAGTGCTAGCTAACAATGATTCTTAATTTATCCAGGTCACCTACCATCCCAACCACTAAAACGTAGGTTTACACTGCAGGTCTTAACGCTTTTTTCCAATCTTTTGCTGAGATTTATTTTTGTTTTGCTGTTTGTTTGTTTGTTTTTTTGTTTTGTTTTTTTTGTTTTTTTGCTGTTTTTTTTGTTTTGTTTTGTTTTTGCATGGTTGTTCAAATTGCAATTTAAATGTGACCTCCATCAGATCCAGTGTGAACAGTCTATGGCCTTGAAGAAGAAGAAGACATAACATGCAGCATTCTATGTTTATGGAAGAAAATATGGACACTACACATCGGCATGTGTGTGTATCAATGTTTAGGTTTTTGTGCATTCACAGCCAACAAAATTATTATAAAATATTGTTTTGTCCATTGTTTATATTTTGTTGCGTCCTCTGAATGCACTCATTTCCCCTAACTCTGACTGTTCGATAGAGGCGTCAATCATGGAAATCGAACAATGGATTGCCATTTGCTTTCAGTGTCAGCATGACTGGTGTATGAATGTGTATGAATGCTTAGTGGTGGTCAGAGAATAGACCGATGCTACTAAGTATGATTCAGGAAAGAATAAATAATAGCTTCAATGTAAAGCCCTTGGCGTGCCATCAGCAGAAAAGCACAACACAAATCTAATCCATTATCATTATTTTTAATAGAAAGAAATGTACTGTAAGTATCGGTGCATACAGCAAATAATTTTAAGGTGAAAGACAGTGAAACTTATCTGTTCAACTAATACAAAATGTTGGACAGCCACAGTTCTTTTTGCTATTTAATAAATGTCTACTAAGCTAAAGTTTACAGTAGATCATTTCAAATGTGTTAAGAGCTAAAGTTACTTTGTTCTTTGCTGGAAAAGAGAAATCTGCTGTTCTTGCTTCTGTTTGGCACTTCTTGAGAAAATGTGAGAAATAGAAAAAAAACTATTTGAAGAAACACGTATGATTAAATTCATCCACTTGCACTTATAATCTGTTTTTTTGTTTTTTGTTGTTGTTGTTTTTCTTCGGGGTTTTTCTGAAAAAAAAAAAATCTGCCTATCAGAAATTCTGTTTGGCTGGTAACTTTAGGAATCTATCTACCAGCCATATCAGCTGGTGATTAAAAAAATGTAGTTTCAGAGCTCTGCACAGGACCGTTTTGCAAAAACACTAATGCATTTTTTTGTTTGTTTGTTTGTCTTAATAAAAAATTCACTTGAAGGCTAGAAAGGAAAAACTAAACCTTATCTTGCGCTTGTCTCAACTCGTTTACTTCTACCGGCTGTCACATGGGGGCATACTTAAACCGACAGATTTCTACTTCTAAACCACACTGGCTTGTTATGACACACACACACATGCACGTGCATACACACAGACATGCACACGGCCTCACTCACAGAGGACTTGGACATTCGCTCTCACGCAGGGCGACACCCCCTCTCTTTTGAAAATACACAATCGGCATTCACTCTGCAAAATCCACACACACCACGTCCTGTCTGCTTGGGTACACTCCATCAACACACACGCGCTCCTGCACATGCACACACACTCTTATCATCACGCTCACTTCAACAAGGGCCCCCTGCCTTATTGGCTCTCCATTTGGCTGGTGCCATTTAGTCCACAGTTTTTGTCGCTGGCTGGCAGAAAGCTGTTCAGAGCTGGTGTTGCGGTAAGGACGCTTGATGGAAGTCTTGTCCAGACTTGTTAAAGACTGAAGTCATGACCTGAGATATTAGCAAACATTTATCTATGTTTTTGACACATATTTTCAGCACTTTTGCATTTAAAAAGTTCATTTTTATTATTTCCAAGCAATATCAATTTTTAATCCTGAAGCCATCCAAATGTAGGCATGCTACAGCTATGTGAACATTCAGCAAAAAACATGGTTTTATCTAGAGCTAAGGGACATGCTGACTATGTAAAGATCATATTTTCTGGGGGCCTAAATATTTCTGATGGAGGTCTGATGTCTCCTTTTTAATCCACTGTTTTGTGCTGATTGCTGTAAAGATTTAGATTTCTTTTAAGGAGCTCACCAATGATGGTGGGGTGGGGGGCATATGATAAAGTGAAAGGTTTACAGTCAAAAGGCTGCAGAATTATGGATAAATGATGGGATGAGTGCAACCAAAGCTGAGTTTCAGACACCAAACCAGTAAATTCTATAGTGTGTGACTTCCACTTTATTACAATGACAAAAATCTTACTGCACCAGCTTCAACTAAATCAAATTATGTAAAAGCAGGCTTTTTGGATCAAGTCAAAGTTGCATTGTCAGTCTTTACCCTGACAACTCTGTCCAAGAATACTCCAAGCTGCACACAGTCATGCACAAGACTAAGAAAATCATTGTATAATGCTTATAGGAACTGGACCACACACGGGCATGCACATGTGGTGTACATACCTGAGCCACATTCAACTTAGTGGGTCGTGGAGAATTGGCCCCATTTCAGACGTTTAAACAGAGTGGCAGCATACAGCAAGATGGAGAGGGATGTTGCCTGCAAGGGGAAAGAGATGGCATCCTTCTGATGGTATAACTCACTGTTGCCTTCATGGACTGACTTCTCTAATTTTGTTTTAGATGTCTCTTTATTTTTTGGTGTTGACTACTGCCTTTTTTTCTTTACGTTTTACAGCAAGGACACTTTGAACCTGATGACTTACACTGTAACCCAGTATATATTCAAATATTTCCACAAATCATGCAACCAAACATGACAACTATAAGTCTTAATTCTGTTATTGTAACCTGGAACATATTTGGCATCATGTTAATTTGCACAATTCCAGCATATTTATGTGGGGAAGGACCCATGAGCTCACATTAAAGGTTACAAATGCTGAATATGGGTAAGAATGTCAGTGATATTTATTTATTTATAAGGTGCACTAAAGCATGGAAGTTGCTGGGGTCTGATGATTCTGTCATGGACATGGACTGCAGGAGAGGATGACAACAGGTGAGTCCACAGGTAAATATTCCTGATTAACATAAAACTTTGACCTTCCAGGGATGATAGTGCTGGTGGTGCAAGGGAAGACAGGTGGTCAACACAGAACTTACTGATGGCTGGAGATTTATTTCTTTTCATTTGAAAGGGCACAGGACTGCTTGAATATGAAAGGAGTAATTAGAGCTATGAAAACGGGAATTTTAAACTGAAAACTTGAAGCAGATGACCTGGTACTGACTGGTAAGCAGACCGAGGCTTAAAGGAGGAGGCCATCAGAGCAGGTGAGAAGTAATCATCAACACTTGGGAGCAGAACTGAAAGGGAAAGTAGGAGCTGGAGACAAACAAAAAACAGGAAAATCCCACAAATCCCATCACTGTAAGTACAGTTTTTATTATATGTTCAAGTTTCCTCTAAGTTAACCAAAGATCAAAGTTGTAGTTTAGTATTTATGTGTTATTTTTGCAACTGAAAGTATATCACAAGGTTTCTTTTTATGTATCTTTAACATCTGGCGTATACTTTTAAGTGGACTTAAAGTTAACCTAAAGTTAATTTAGAATTACTCCGCTTTATCTCAGATAATTAAGCCTGCACAAAAGTAAACTGAAAGTTAGCTTCATAGTGAACTAAATATACCAGTAAGTGCACCAGCATATGTTTTGCTAAGTAAAAAGGAGACTGAAAGTATATGTGCGCTTTTTTGTTAAAAAGGCATACAATAGAGCAGATGGATGCAGATTTTGGGGGTAGGGTGAGAAAATTTGATGACACAAGGTTGCACAGGACTGTGGATTGCGTTATTTCTGAACAAAGTATGCAAGGTCCCATTTTTTTTTTTTTTTTTTTTTCAACCTTTGTTTAACCAGATAAAAAACCCATTGAGATCATGATCTCTTTCACAAGGGTGACCTGGCCAAGAGGTCTGCAGCACGTCATAAACAGACAAACAAAACAGTATGAGAACCAAAACAAAGAAACAAAACAAAATTAAACATACAATATCACCAAAGCAATAGCATTTTCAACATAGAGTGCATGTACCTGACCTGATGTGTTTTCAACACTAACTTACTCCTGGGAACAAAGTCCTGCAAGGCTGTCCTTGTTTATGTGAAGTGGGATTTCTGATATTGAAATGTTTTCCTAGAAGAAATGAATGAATAATTGTGTAGGGTGAAGAATGAAGTAATTGTGTTACTGTGTGACTTTTTTCATGTGTAGTGTGTACAAAGACATTGATCACTCTCTTTTCATTATATAAAATTCTGGGAACCACGGATCTACTCATGGGCTGTAAATATATATATATATAAATATATATACATATATATATATATATATATATATATATATATATATATTTTTTTTTTTTTTTTTTTTTTTTTTTTTTTTTAATTAAAATAAGCTGCAGATCACAACAGGAACTAGACTTCAATACTGGTCTCCAATCCCTTTCTAGGAATGGATGAAGGATCACAGGACAGTGCAGGGGGGTTGGAAGATATGAATGAGGAGGAAGAGTTTGGGGGACGGACAGGAAAAGGGACTGCCCGTGATATCTGGGAGCAGATGGCGTGCCTCTCCCTGTCTCTCTTTAAGGTGACGTCCACTGGGAATTGGAGAGGCCTTTAAGCATTCCTTTAGAGGCCAGAGACAGATAAGTGAGTTATGCAGTTCGTCACCATCTGGGCCCAGAAAGCGCCTGGCCTGCAGCTGACAAGTGTGTGCGTGTATACTATAGTAATAGTAGTGGGGAGGGGTGGGAGCATGTTTCCATAGCAATAAGTACTATTCCTGGAGAGAGGTCTGTGCATACACTTGCACCCTCCTCCTCATGGTGGTGTGCTGTCATTGTTAACTTGGGATGCTGACTTTGGGAACACTTTTTTTTTTTTCTCCGTCATTGTCGACAAATTTCGAGCCATTCTTGTGCAGCTGACAGTGTCTTCATAGAACATAGCATCTGTTGTGAGACATAGGGAGGGAGCAAGGGATGATGGCATGGCACCACGTTAGGTTTGCCAATTTTCCAGTTCCCATCGTTTAAGGCTTTGGGCGCATTGTAAGATGCAGCTGTATGGTGCCAGGTCTGATCTGTGCTTAACCGGCTGTATATCTGCCCAAATCTTGGTCCAGCACTTTTAAAGAGAAAAACTGTTTAAATGTGTGCAGATGCAAGAATGTTGTTTTTCTTTTTCTTTTTTCTTTTTTTTTTAGTGCATCACCCCCACAAAATACCTGCAGGTCAGTCTGATCTGAGATGTTGGGGCTACATATTTTTATTGTTTTTGATCAGCTTGAAATGGTTTACCCATGTAAGCACAGCTGCTTATATTTTCTGATTTCTGATTTTCTGATTCTTGAAATCATGTCATTTTAGAGCGAAATAAACAATGGGACAAATCAGTCCAATCCAAAGCAACTAATCTTTAAAAAAATCACTGATTTAAGTCAGTTTGAACCTCCTGTCTATCACATACTGCATTTGTTTAATTTGGGCAGCTTGTTATCAGCTTATTGCTGCTCATGACTTAAACATTTTGCTGTTGAGTGCAAAACTGTTCAACAGAAGAGATTCACCAGCCAAAACAACCTTTTTATAATTTACTTTCAAATTAAATAGTTTTATAAGACACAAATTTGACAAAGGTTCCTTGTGAGTACCAATTTTACTTTTATGAGCTGAACTCTCGGACCTTTTGAAATGTGCAACCCATTTGGTCATACAACCATGACAACCAGCCACATTATAATATTACTATAGTTGCAACCCGTTCAAACCCTTTGAATAACCCCCTGGGTTTGATTTAAATATGAAGCATCTCATCTTTGCCAAGGAGTTGCTGGCATTCAGATGTGCTGCTCCATTACAGAGCTTCTGTGAAGACATGCTGCAGCTCAGCCCCTTGATACATTACTTTCCATGTACACAATGTAAGCTGAATACCCACTGTGTAAGTACAAAACCCCAAAACACTCACTGAGACTATTTCCTTTTCTCTTTAGTCTCCCTCTTGCTTTCTAAAATCATCTTCAAAGCAACTTTCCACCTCATCACCTGCTTTTCCTTTTTACTTCTCAGCCAGCTATCCTTCCTTTGATCCATCCATGCACCTTTGGATATATATACATGTGTGTGTGTGTGTGTGTGTGTGTGTGTGTGTGTGTGTGTGTGTGTGTGTGTGTGTGTGTGTGTGTGTGTGTGTGTGTGTGTGTGTTTTAATGCATGAATTCATATGGATGTGTGTCTAAGCAGGCCATTCCTGCTGTGTAATTGCAGGCTGCATATCAGCCCATTGACGCTGCCATGTGTGGAGACTAAAAGATGTTGCTAATCTGCCAGGTCAAGCAGCCAGCAGTGACTGAATTCAACCCCAGGACCACAGCCACAAATTAAGACAGGCTGACAAGGCCCTGAGGCATTCTGGGTATTGTTGTGAGCTGCCAACAGGCCTCTAAAGCTTCAGCTCCCGAGTGAAAGAACAGCCAAGGAAAGGTGAAGATTAATAGTGACTTGTTGACCTTGGAGTATGGCTGTAGGTCTATATCGCCACCAGACGCTTTCTGTCTGTTGCACACACACAAACACATGTACATGATGTCCATGCTCTGTGAAAATTAGGGTACTCTATTAGCTTGTAAACTGCTTTTTCACGCAAGAAAAAAGAGGGGGAGGGGGGGTTAAGCCAGCATTAGAAGGAAAGAAGATCACAGATCCCTCTAAAAAACATCCATGCCTGAACATGATGCTGGCAAAAGCAAGCGGCTGAGTCCAAGCAGGATGAGCCCAAATTCTGCCACTCCTAGATGCTCTGCAGCCTGATGAATGATGGTCCTTTGTTGTGTATCCCATAAAGGCTGCCGTGGCCGTCCCTTTTCACAGGACCTGGAGAGCAAATGTGAGGCGTGAATAGCATTAGTCCGAGTCAGTGCACACATAGCGGTGTAGCCAGCCCTGAAAACACAGCCTGCTAGCCCTCCTCCCAAAGTTTTATGAGCCAAGATGATTGAAGGAGAAGAAAACTGCCCTGCCAATAGTGAGGGATGGGGAGGAGAGGGGCAAGGAAGAAGAGGCGTCACTGAGATGGATGGACAGATAAAGCAGAGACAGCAGCAGCTCAACAGAGGACTCTCATCCTGGGGAAGAAGGGATGTGAGGGGGAACAGGTTTGCCTCAGAGTGGCTGAAAAGGAGTTGCACAAAAGAGAAAAAGGAGAAGAATGGAGGTGGAGGACTCTGGCTGTCAGGACTGCCGCTGGGATGGAGTTAGATCTCATTTCTCAAGTGTCATCGCACTATCTTTCTCTCCTCTTCTCTTCTCTCTGACCAATTATAACCACAATGAAGCAGTACTGTTCCTGCAGAGCTGCGTATGGTTCTCTGGTTGTAAAGCCAGCACACTTAAAAAAAAAAAAAAAAACTAGGCAGTTTCTGATTGGTACAGTATGGGGGAACCCCAAAGGGGCCGCAGCAGGATTTTCTTTGAGTTAGCACAAGTGGCTGCTGAGACAGCTCATTTAAATATGAGTTCCTCTGAATGCAAACATGAGTCTAACCAGTAAGTCACAGAGGGCGGTCAAACTGGGATTCATCTGCTTTCTTTACAAGAGATTACAAGAGAATCTGGCTGCTTGAAAGCAAAATATAAATAAACAGACTTTTACTCAGTATTACCATTCTGTTCTCTAATGGGAGTCAAACATTGTCCCAACATTCAAGCATCACCGGCTGCTGCAGTGTATCCTTGTGTCGGGATGTAACACACACCATATGTTGATGTAGTGGTGGTGCCACAAAGACCAGTGAACTGCACCTCAGGGCCATCTAAAGGATTGGTTCTGCACCTCGGAGGCTTTTTAACACAAGAAGTTTCAACTGATGTTGACCGTTTTGGTGTGAAATCTTTTTCAGTCACTCTTTCACATGTTAAGATGTCACCACCACTTGAAACACGTAACTTATGAGCTGTTGTAATGCGGTAAGGTCTCCATAAAAGAAACCAGGTGTTAGTAGATTATCAGATTCTGTGTTATATCTTATATATAAAGCACAGCAGATGTAGCTAATATAATTAAATTTGGGTCCACTTAGGTGTGTCAGTGCAACAGCACTGGTATTGTATTGTGAATCACTGTCATGGCTTTCTGTGACAATCTGATGGAAATGAGGCATTGATTATGTTATTAGTTACACCTTTCCTGCTACATGAGTTAAGTTTTGAAGTAACAAAGAGGTCTGTGTGTAGGCATGGCCATAAAAGCTACACAGATAAAAGTCATATGATCACAACAGCTGTGAAGATTTAAATACACTTTGGATATTTGATTTTAAAATTTAAGTTTCCATGCTCTGTTTAAGGAAAGATAATTCATGCTGCTTGTAAATATTATTTGAATGAGTAGGAAAGAAATTATACAGATAAAACAATCTCAAAATAAGGACTTCATATGTCTATTTAAGCTGAGATGTCCTAATATTATTTGCTTTATGTTCATTTAGGAGCTTAAATCAATATTTTAACTTGTGAAGACCCTTAAAGTTTTTTTAATTTCCTCCTTGTCTCTAAACTTTGGATATTTTGGACTTTCCACTTGTGAAAGAAAGATGGTGGAATTTTGTGCTGTTGTGGCGCCAGACACAGTTGACTTATTCACCTTTTTAGAGGAAAACAAGTGGGGGCCATAGAAAGCAAAAATCCTTTAATTGGTGCTATTCAGTCTTGAAAATGTTCTGCTTTAAAGTGTGTTTGTCAAAATTTTTGTTTTAGAAACATGAGGAAAATCCCAACTCACATCCCACATGAGTAGATTTGTTTTGCAGGAAAGAAAAATGGTGAAGCAGCAAAGCAGAAACGTGAAAGAACTGCATCTGAATGAGTGTTTTCTCACTGTTTTGTCTCAGGACAAAATATAAAACAACTTGATGATGTTGGTGTACAGTAGCTTCGTTTTGCTTCCTCACTCCTGTGTTGCTCCTGTCTTGTTACCAATGATAATTAAACTCCTCTTTCTACATAACAGCAGTGGAAAATGTCCAGTTTCCACAGCAGACCCCTTTATTTTAATCTTTTTCAGTCCTTTCACTTTTCTAATTTTATGTTATCTACTTTACTACTTCATTATCACTTGCTAATTGCATTGAATACTTCATGGTAAGGAGTAGAATTATGGTACATTTTCACATTAAAAAATACATGGTTAGAGTCAAAAGAATATACATTATTATGGACTGCATAGTTTGATATGTATTGGGATTTCATAATGTGATGCTAATCCTACATAAAACATATTCAACACACTGTGGCCTCATCAGTTTTTAAGCTCATATTTCACAATTTCAAATGAGACTTTGCTGATTTGGGGGGGGGTTAAAATGTGGGAAATATTTGCAGGCATTTCATGATCTTTTTAAGACACATTTGTAGCAGTTTGAAGTTTTCAAATTGCAGCAGTTTTACTTAATTGTGCTGCATAATGTGAATTATTTTTTACTGATATGGAGAATGTGAAAATGTGTGATATGTTGCATACTGGATTGTTTTAAGAATGCTTTCCCATCACATCAGTTTAAGACCATTGTTGCCCGACTTGGCTTTGTTTTAACAATATTCGAATTCGGTGGAAAAGAGAAGTGAGGTAGAAATTAAAATGGGTAAAGGTGAAGTAACCAAATATCACTGTTGAATACTGAGAGTTGGTTGTAAATCTGATCTGATCTCATAATAAAACAATACTTCCCAATAGGCTATTCAGAAATTTGCCTATTTCATGCCCGTGTGGTCGTTATAATGACAGTAGCGATGTGTTCTAAAACTCATTAAAAAGTTTTCTTATAGCGGACAGAAGCACTCAGTTGATTCTTTAAGCGTCTAAACAAACCAAGGCATGAGGTCATCCTCGCGATTTATGCCTAAAGAAACGATCTGTTGTAATCACAACAACAACAACAAAAACTGCCATTAACTAGCATTATTAAAAAGACATTTGTTTGCAAACAGGTTCAATTTTAAAGTCGAACTTTTCCGTGTAGAACAGGACCATTTTCTGGGCTTTCTTTCTGTTTTTGCGCACGAGCTCAGGCCGGACTCCAAAAGGAACCTCGGTGCGCTACTCGCTTTATCACATTGTGAAACTGTTGTAAAGGATGTCTTTTCTTGTGCGCAGCATTAAATCCGATCCCCTTGATGCGTGGGGAGAGCAAAGTGAATTAGAGATTGAGGCGGCAGGCCGTTTCACTCCCCCCTCCAACCGAGACCGAAGTCGAGATGCAAAAGGGGGAAAAAGAAGAATAGAAAAAAAGGAGGAGACACAGAAAGAAGATATTTGAAAAGCTGCCACGAGTTCCCTGTCACACCGCCTCTTGCGTGGATTGAGCCGTGTTCTTTGTTATCCACAAGCATGAATACTGAGTGCATGTAAAGAGAAAAAAGGCTCAAGAGACGAAAAGAAAAAAATGGTGGTACATCTGCCTCTGGTAAGTGAAAGTAACTTGACCTACACATCATCTTCAATAATTCCATTTATTGTGGAGTTTTCTGGTCCTGAATGTTATTGTCATTTAATCACAATAAATATAGTCATAATAAATGTGCTACTTATTACCATTTTACCTAAATTATTAATAAAATTGGCTCATTTCAGGAAAACTCTTGTGTTGTTTTGGTTGCCATGTCATAAGTGTTTATTTCTGCAACTTAATAACCCCAAATCTCGAGCTCAGTTGCTTGTTTCATTGCGCACAGGAGCACACGTAAAGATCCTTTTCAGATAAAGCAGCTCTGCAAACTCCACTCATTCAAACTGAAACCCTCTGAGGAGGACAGGTGTCCAACAACCCCGACAGCTACCCCCCCACCCCACACACACGCGCGCGCGTCATTTATGTCACTGTAGAAGCGTACGATTTTTTTAACAGACTGTCACAACTAATTCCCAATTTTTCTTTTTAAATCCTAAAATAAAAGGAAAAGGAGCATCTCACACCAGAGTGTGTCTACTTTTGGTTCTACAGTGAACCACATAAAGTTAAATCATACAGCATGATTCATGTCATTTCTTCTTTAACACGAACTCTTTAAATTGATTGGCTTTGTTACACCTCGAGATTATAAAACAAACGTGCTTATTGTTTGCACTTTATCACTGACTCATTTTTGACGTTTCGTGGCTTTGTAGCTGCTAAACACACAGATTTGTCTCAGGCTCTCATTCGTCACGTTGTAAGTTGGAAAAAATGAGAAAAGATCTCTCTCTCCCTCTCACTCTCTTTCTCTTGTACAGAGGGGGGGTAAAGGGGGTCAGGGAGCCCTAACTCGGTGACAAAGCCTCATTTGCAGGTCAATGCGATGGCACACTCGCCTCTCCTCTCCATCCAACTCGCCTTTGTTCCCTGTCGCCTGCGCCGATGCCAGATGGTCATGGAAAATGCTAATTCCCTCCACACACACACGCACACACACAACCCCTGGCTGATTTTCATCCCTTTCTAGATTTAATTGCAGTCTCCGCAGACGCCCCGTTAATTGCGTATTTTAAGTGGAAAATCTATTCTGTCAAATTATATTTTCTTGTTACAGAGCCTGCCTTACGAGGAAACGCGGATAACTTGATTTTCTTTAGCAGTTAGATGATTTTTGTAATGAACGGTTTCATCTGGATGCCAACAAACACACTAATTTCCATTTGGGTTATTTACTTTTTTATCATTAGGTCATTGAAGGAAGAAATAGAAGAAAACAGACTGGATCAGATTAAGGTTTATATATTTGCCCATTTCCACCAATAATAGTACGTTTTCAGGACCTAAATTAACATTAAAACCTAAACCAAACTGTTTTTAGTAAGTTTAATATTTTAAAAAGCTTTTAATTAATCAAAACGTCAAACAAAATCCAATGGTGTATCAAGTTAAAGAGATATATATTGTATAAAGGACCATTTTAATTTTGTTTTGGGGTTTTGTTTTGCATAGACTAAATTGCACCCCCCAAGTTATATTCAACTCATTTGAAATAACATCAGTATATCAATGCATGTTATACAACAGATGACATTTTATTTACCACTTTAATAGATGCTAATTTTGTGGATGACTGAGACAAACGAAACGGTGGATGTGAGTTAAAGGTCAGATGGGGTCTGAGGGGCCCATGAGACTGATTCTCTCCATCAGCAGCTGCTTGTTGAATTATACTCTGTTGTAGAGAGCATGTTAATGAGGTCTGTATGTTCGCTGTCATCTCTTTCCTTTATGTCCATCATACTTACAACATGGCTGAATAAAGTTATAAGTGTCATACAGGCCTATTCTATGGAGCTAATTCAAACTATTCACTTTAACCCATATGAGCCCCACGTGACATATATGTTACATACAGTTTCTGAGACATTTTGCTTCAATTTATGGTATAAACTTTGTTCAAAATTCTGTCGAACACAATGTGATACTTGTCTTCTGTCCACTAATAGATACCCAGAAGCGAAAAACCACATTATAATATTTTTAATGTATCACATGGTAATAAATGGCAGATATCCCTCCCAAAAATTTTTTAATTTTTTGTTACTTTTTGTTAAAGGGCCAAATGAAGACCTCATATTTGAAAAATGTAACTTTTCTAACAATTTTTTAATGGGTCGGGCCTTAATGCGTTAAAAGCTCATAAAATGACATCGCTTCTCATATCTTTTTCAGATATGCTGGATAACGTGATAATTTACTATACATCCAGGTCTACAATTTCCTTTAAATATAAACTGATTAGTTGTTTTTCAGGCCTTAAGCCGTGACTTTCCCAGAAAGGTTCAAATTGAATACCTTTTTAAGAACACGAATATGGCTCCAAGTTCCATTTACTGGAGCAAGTTTAAACAGCTGGAGAGACAAATGGAAGAAGATGACCTGTTTAGTATTATTGGAAGACTAGAGCCCCCTGAATGTGTCCAGTCTCCGAAAATGCGGAGACTTCATTAAAGTAACACATAAACAGCTGTTGTCTTTAACATGTAAACTATTGAGATTTTAAAACTGAGCTGAATGGCCTCTCAGCTCCCCGTGGGCATATGGGCGTTAATTAGCTGGATATAGCCATAGATTAATTATAATATTTTTTTTCTTCTATTCGTATCAATAGAACAGCCAGACAAAGTGTCTTTTGTTCTTTGATGCAGGACATTCTGTGGCTGACTGAATAGGTCTTGGCTATGTCTACATGGATTTGCCATATGGCAACAAAAAGGAAAGAATGGAGCCGGAGAGCGCTTTGTGTTGGAAATCAGAACAAGCTCCGTCACAGCTTATGGCTGCATAGAACTGACAAAGTCACTCTGGCCATCAAAAGTCTCCATTTTTATTTAAACACTCGTGTCAGACAGTCAAGACCATTCAAAAGCACAGAGGAACTCATGGAAAACTATGAAACGTGTTTGTTTTGTGCGCGATAACAGGCGACGGCGCAGGCCCTGCGCGCATTCACGAGCCGCGTTTTGGCTTCTTTCAATTAAAAGGTAAACTTGCAAGTATGACCCGTAGAATGGTTTGTTTCAATAGACGAGGACAATTACAATGACTAGTACTTTTCTTTTTCCAGCTCTGGCAGGTGGCCTCCACGCCCGGTGTATCTGCAGTGGGGTAAACAGCGTGTGTGTGCACTGTGTGTGTGAGAGTGGGTCTTTAGAGAGCTTGTTGAGTGCGGGTGGATGTGGGGGTGTCATCGTGACGGACAAAGCGGGGATCCAAAGGCAGCTGCTGCTTCTTTAGATGGGCGAAAAGGCCTTTAAATCCGAGCCTATATCCCCCAGCTGCCATTAAAGTTGCACGTCTGAATGCGTTTTTTCCCCGCAAGGTCCGCGGGTCCACAGAGTAAGAAACACTCACGGATAAAGTGGCTTAAGCCTGATTCTCAAAATGGAAAAAGACGAAATTTTGAAGGTCAAACCGGTGATGGTTTCATAAGTCATTAAACATGGTCTAGAGGTGTGAAGTCTGAGGCAACGCAAACACGTCACAGTCTCGTCTCAGTTTCACATCTTTACGCAAGCCTTAAAAAAGAAGAAGTAGCTCAAAACACACACATCTTAAAGTTGAAGTGAAAGATATTTCTTTTTATTAACATCTTTTACAAGACATATTTAGGGCACTTGTATGAAAAAACACGGCTCAGAGACAAAGAAAAATTTTTTTTTAAAGTGTGAACAACTATGGAGAAGCTACATGATTGAAAAAATATCACAATACAAAAATGTAAATAATAAAATACAAAAGATGCCCTTTGGCTAAATCAAAAAGGCATTTAACAAATAAAGAGAAACATAAATAACTTATAAGTTAGAATAAACTTAAAAATATACATTTACGGGGAAAAAAAAATGAACACAAAATATATGCTGTCTCTATAAAGCTGTACACTTTTGGCCAGTGTATTCTTTTAAAGAAATTTTAGGATTGCACAGATGTTAAAACATTTAACACTGTCGAGTGGCTGTATGCAAAAGCAACAATGAATGCTACATTTGTACTGGATAGAAGTCATTCTGTGAATTTCTCTTTGCCTTTTTTCTCTCCCTCCCACAAACCGTTCAGTCCTGAGAGTCTGGTCCGAGGCTCAGGCTGCGCTCCGCCGGGGAGCACCGAGCCGCAGCCGACCTGTCGGACTTCTTTGTCCCGCACCACCCTTCTCCTGTCTCCTCCACCTCCCCCTCTTCGTGTTCTTCCTCTTCGGTGGGTATAAACGGCTTTCCAGAAATCCACAAAAAGCGCAGGGAAATAGTGCAAAAACCACCTAGCAAAGAAATAAAACAAGATAAAACACTTATGAGTTCTGAAGAACAGCTATTCCAGAGAAAGACGGCGAGTCAGCTTTTTGCGGAAACAGGAGACGCAGGCGTCACCCTTTAGCCGAGCTTTTTCCCGCCACATCGTGACGCACATTCCCCCTCCCCCAACCACTGGTGTTACTACAGCTACTACTATCACTACTACTGCGATTTCACCACCACAACCTTCCCTCACTTCCCCCACCCTGATAAGACTCGTGCAATAACATGCATTAATAAATGCATATATAAATAATTACATAAAAATTTGTTTTAAAAAAAAAAGTTATAATTTAACATTCACATATAAATTTCACATTTTTTGGTTTCACAAGTCACATTTTATTTACCTTCAACGAATCCTCTTTCGTGGAGTTTGTTCCACCGGGATTGGAGACTTGGAAAGATGGCAAGCGCTCATGTCATTAGATTTTTTATCAGCAGCCTTCTTTCGTTTCACGAAGAAGTCTGTAATTAAAGAAAAAAACATGGATGAACATAAGATGAAATTATATACTACACATTTAAGCCTTCAAACCAAGTTCGCACTCTTCCCGAAATTAAATTTAAAACGCTTTTTACTGACCTGTGATGTGCGTGTTGTTGCCAGCCGCCGCCCTCTTGCGTCTAACACACGGAGCCTGTTTGGATGTTCCTGAGTTCAGTTTGTATTTGCGGTTCTCCTGATTCACCTCCACCGGGCAGGGAATGCTGTTGGTGCTGCTGCTTTCGGGGCCCGCTAAGCGTTCCAGTACATCCACACTTGGGGTCTCCGGGAGTTCAGAGTCCGAGGACGGTCTCTGCTTCACGGGCGTCGCCGGCACCCGGGTCCTGCCGTTCTGCAAACAGTCCTGATAAAACGCCGGGGTCTTATCCACGGGAACCTCTTCCCACTTGTAATCCCCCTCCAGAGGGGTGTCTGCGTCGAAATTAAAGTTCCATCTCAGCTGGTCCCGCTCGGAAATCTCCCGCAGCTTGTCTTTCATATCCCGGTTCAGCTCGTCGTGATCCACCGGTCCGAAGAGGTTGCGGCAGACGCTAGTGCGTCTGTGGAGAGGGAAGGTCCTTCGGGCCACCAACCTCTCCAGCGCACTGCTCGATAACTGGACGTGGGACATCTCCAAAACCCCTTTAAACAACGGCTTTAAAATACTAAATAAGACGAGAAACTGATTCCTGAATATAGTTTTGTTGTTGTTTGGTGTTAAATTATGAGTGCGTGTCTCCGCTCCTGACTCACTACCCCTTCCCCGCACAGCTGAGTTTAAATGTACCTTGTGTACTGATTCCCGTGATATATAACCTCCCAACGTGTCGTGAGTCGCTTCAGGCCTCGAACGACTTTCTCATTGGTTGCTTTTAAGTCCAACCCTCCACAAATACACAGACAACCCCCACCCTGATTTCCCATCGACCCTCTGTGCCCTTTCTATGAGTCGAATAGAGCGGATTTCTCCTCCGAAGTCAAACCTCCGGCAAGGTCTGCATAGTCAAGGATAATGTGCTGCGTGCGGATTAGGCACTTTTCCATCAAAGATGCTCGAGTTGATGATATTATCAGGTGCACTGGGATGTTTAATCTCATTCGGGAAAATCTTAAACAGTTGATCCACTGGCGTTCCCAAATAGTCACAAGTGCAGACACCCGTGTCATTTTCCACCCTCAAAAGTCATTTTCCATTCAGTATTGCAGATTAAATTTTTAAAAACCCGTGTTCGTGAATAAAACCGCTTTAAAACAGTTAAGCCCAGCTGTGCGATAAGAACAGGTGACCATGATGTAATTTGGAGCTGGATATAACGCTTATTGCGAATGAAAAAGGGGGGTAAAGTTCAGTAGCTAATGACTCAGTCAATCTATTGTCAACGTGTGCATGGCTTTAAAAAACAGGTTTACATAAATTTGGTGTGATGTGGTATAATTGAACCTTATCAGAACATTATCAGAAAAACAGCCAGTGATCATTGACTGCAGAGATGCCTGCAGAGTCCGCTGTCATCAGAATTGAACAGTCAGGGGGGACCGACAACGCCTTTGCTGGGGATTGTTGGTGCGCAGCGCCCTCTAGTGGCTACAACTGAAACTGCACGTTGTCAAAGCGGATTGAACTGGATTAGAAATAACTGGTCCAATTATAAACACATAAGGGATCAGAAGCGACCTCTTGGGCTGCTGTCCTACATGTTTTAGATGTATAGGTTATTTTGAAAGGAGGAATTATTTGTTGGTACTTTCTATATTATATGCGAATGCCTGAAGTAAGTAAGAATGATGGGTAATCATGCAGATTTATTAACAGGGCTGTGTTCTTAAGTCTGTCAAGGCTGCAGTGAGAAATCAAGACTCTCTTATGCAACAGAGTAAAATTTAATCACCAGCTGGTTGGGTTTTGCAGGTCACACCTGTAGTCACAGTTTAGCGTCATCAGAGTTGCATGAAGAAGATAATAGAGGCAGGGATAGCCCTGTATGTGGTTGTCTGCTTAACTGCACACCTGTTCCACTGCAGCTCAGGTAAACCCTCAGCATGTTATGTTCTGCCTCCACTTTTATAGTTATGCTACAGAGGTGACCTGATGACAAACTGTAAACCTCCACACCCTCTTCTGTTCAAATAAATGGGTGTGGATTCAGAAAATTAAAAGAAATTATTCTGTTGTTATAGCAAATTATGAACAACTGGATTTGCTTTGGGGACATCCATCTGTACATCAGGTGTGATTTCTTTATGTTTTTGTGATGCTGGAGTATGTTTTCTTCTTGTCAAATCACTTGTGGTGCCATAATTAGCTTTAAAAAGTTAACTCATTGATAAGAAAACATGAACAGCAGATATTCTGCAAGGCTTTACAAGGATTTACATGACAGAATTATGCCTGTTTTTAATATAATGTGGCCTAGGGGCTCAAAGATCACTTTTATCCAATACCAATTTACTTTGTCCTTGTAATTTGTGCATTGAACATATTCTGTGAAAGTTAGACGGCTGTTTAGTTCTAATCCACAAAGTGTGTTTTGCATTTCTGCAGCCTGTGGTTCAGAAATTGACTTAACATGACAAAATATTTTGTGCAATCCAATTCACATGGAACTGCTGGGCAATTATAGCACAATTTATATTATAAGCAGTGTACTGTTACAGTATATTTATTCATTCTTATGCAGGAGTAAATATATTTAACACGTCTTTCAATCTTTGGTGATCATTGCAGTTCACCATTAACAGAAAAATTACACCAATTTTAAGTATGTCAAACATCAGACTCTGGCGTCACTACTTCAAAGAAGCAGGAATCAGGTTATGTTGCTCTTTGGCTCCCTCTGATGGTGAATTGAACTTACTGAAATGAGGCTGTTTTTAATCAAAGTGTAGGTCACTAGATTTAGTCAGATCTTAACTCAGCTTTTTGTAGTCCATCTAATTTTTGTAACTGATACAATACTTGAACATTTTTTAACTGAGCAGATCACAGTTAATGAGAATTAAATCATTTAAATCAGTTTGATCATAAAAGTGGTTTGTTTAGACCCTTTTAGACAAATATTTGCTCAAAAAGAAATTAATCTCTCTTGTTATATCTTTTTACTTTCTTTTAAACTGGTTGCTGATTTTACATTGTGACAAGGGGCAACACTTCGTCTGTCACACTTGTCAAACATCAGTTTTAAAGGCCATGAAAAAGGCAAGAAGAAAGTATGCATCGCAAAATAATAATCTCACAGCTCTTAACAGAGCGTCAGACATGGTCAGCACAAACAATGATTCCTGGCCTGGTTGACAAATGCTGGAGTATTATTCTTTCATCTTTAAAACACGAAAAGACATCCATTGTTAAGGTGGCTTAACGGGCTTGTGGCTTGTTAAGGTTGGCTTGTTCTTTGAAATAAAAAAAAATATCCAGAGGGCAAACACCCAGATTGTAAACAGAAAACTGGTTAATGGAGAGGACAGAGGACAAAAGACAGTTTTAGAAGATGGTGTTCTTGTTAAAGGTTTATAAAATCACTACAGGGATTTGGATTTATTAAAAAAAAAAGGAAAAGTAATTGTCCAGGCCTTGTAAGATAATAACAAGACAATCGAAGAAATCCAAAACACATCAGACACTAACTTGGAATTTTTTCTGTTTTTCCCATTTTTGGCTTTTTTCCCTCCAATGTTGCTTGTATTGGGTGTTCCTGTTTTTGGCCCGTAAAAACATTAAAGGCCATTTCCCAGGAACTGGTATCCACCCCCACACAGACCACTAACCTGAACAAACTGCCTCTTTTGATGTTGCAAAGGTGCTGCAGGCATGACTGCTGCACCTTTTAAAAATGTGAAAATGGTCATTTGATCCCACAGTCTCAGGTGAGACCTATAAAGCTGCTTGAAGTTGGCAAGCACATGACACACCCAGCTGTAGTGGTTTTCTGAATGGGTGTAAGATACGGCTTTTTACCTAATTAATGCAGTCCAACTAATAACATACAAAAGGAATGTGTTTCATTGTATCTCCCCACCTCAGCCGTATAATTAATGTTGCAAACATTAATTACAGAACAGTGCATTGTAAGTCTTCTATCAGATACAGTCATTTTAGGCTTTTTGTACCATACAAATAAGTACATCTTCTTTCACTTTCACGGGTTTATGTATAAGGACATAAAATATTGTCTGGTCATAGAGAAAGTAACCTGACATGTTACTTTGTGTAATTAATAATTTAACAAAAACTAAAATACAGATGTAGTTTGTAACAACTAGCTACACCCCATGTTTCAGTATTTATAGAACCATGTTCAGCAGCAAGAACGTGACAGTCATTTTCTGGATTTTTACCATTTGCCTATTCACAGTTCTCATGAGGTCTTGTCACCATATTGTAGATCAGGTTGAGGTCTGGACTGGACCATTGCAACCAGGGCATAAGCATAGTAAGCAGCTGCTTGCGGGCCTCCACCCCACCAGGAGGCCCCCAAAAAGAACTTGAAATATCATGATATCTTATATAAAGATAGACCAAATCCAATTCTGCTTAGGACCCCATAAAGGCTTGGACTGACCCTCAAATGAAAACCTTGATTTTTTATTTTATTTTATTTTATTTTTTTAAGTCATTCTCTTGTGGATTTGTAGTTGTGCTTAGGTCATTGCCCAGTTGCACTGTCCCAGTTTCAGCCAAGCTTTAGCTGTTGGACAAATGGTCTCATGTTTGACTTTTCAGATGAGCTCATGCTTTACTCTTAGTTTGAATGAGGATGTACTTATTTTTCACGTGATCAGTAAAATATGAAGAAATCAGTACAGCAATACATTTCATGTACTAATGTTACAAAGTCAGCTTTTTTAGGTCTAAACTCAAAACACTTCTTGTCATGCTTTCATAAGCCATGAAGAAAACCAAAGGTTTGAATGACATTTTCTGCTGTTTGGAAATAACATGTTTACACCTGTGTGCTTTTGTCCTGATAATTGTTTAACTCATATGAACTCTGTATCTTGTTTTTTTCAGCACTAAGAGTTCTTTCTTTTCCAGCCTTTGAAGTCCTATCACAATTTTACAGTTAATTATAGAAAAAAGTGCAATGCACTGAATCAGTCAATTAAAATAATGTTCCTTTTTAATCCTATTTTAATCCCAGTGATATCACTTGCAAAGCAAAAAACATCATAAACAGAATTAGGATTCATTTCTAAAGATTCATTTACCTTCTGAAAACAAAAGAGAGAGAGAGACATAAACACACATTTGCACGCTCATACACTTATTTGTCTGTTTTAGTGTCTTAAAAAATGCAATCATAAGCTGATTAAGTAATTTGTAAAGACAATCGTAATGACTGAATGGCTATGTAGTAAACTGATATTGTCAAACAATAAAGACTAAAGTAAGGACATTCAAATCTATAACTTAATTAATGTAATTGTTCACCTGTTTAAACTTTTATCCGCCTGTCCATCCGTCCATCCATTCATCCATCCATCCATCCCAGCCAATCCAATACAATCCAGTTCAACATCAGTTATAATCTTGAACATTTATTCACAAAGGTTTGATTAGGATCATTTTAGTGGAGTAAGCACTAACAATACCTTTTCTGAATTATAAATACATTAGACTCTTTTATTCATTTTATCTCTGGCTTTGAGTCACTGATTTCTCACATTAGAAAAAGATAAATGTGGTTTGTCATATGCTGTTGTCTGAGCTTGTCCGAGATTTTTCGTTAACTGCAGACGCCACACCGATCCGCCTGTCGACCTCCTGCTCCATCCTTCCCTTATTTGTGAACAAGACACAGCGATACTTGGAACTCCTCCATTTGGGATAGGACCTCATTCCCCATCTGGATCTAATTTCAAGATGTTTGGTAAGACATTTTGTAACTGCATGAGAATGCTGATATAAACACAAAATATCTATTATAAAAGAGTTTCCTTATACACAACAAGCTAGGGAGATCATTTAATACTTCACGTTTTGTTTTTATTTTTGTTAAACTTCGTTGTATTTATTTTAACTTACAAAAGAATAAAAAAAAATCAAAATAAATTTTAAATGAAATAGTATTTCTAAGGAGGCGGATGTTACGTCATTTAAACTAGCCAATTACATCCATGCTTAAAGACTGTTTTAACAGAATGCGCTTGTTGTTTAGCAAACTAAATATTACACTTTGGTCAAATTACCATTGTTCAGTCGATTGCTGTAACAGGTTTCAAAACGTGTTTATTCACTCATAAATAAAGCCTATAAATGTACCGCCTTACATTAAACCCGCCAGTAAGGTCAGGCTGTCAATACTCTGAAATTACAGCAAGGAGCCAAAGAATAACTTCCGCCTAAAATATTTTGATTACAAAGTAAAACAGTTGACGTTCGTGACAGCATTAGACTCTGTTATTTTGAAGGAAATGGACCGGAAGCACTGTTGTATCTCTAACAAACGCTTCGCCCATGTGATTATGTGTGTAGACTGTACTCTCGAAAGACACCCCAAAGTGAACCGTTTGTTTGTAGCTTCAGTGGTGGCAGTCTCCGGCTCTGTGATACCGTTAGCCATTAATTAACTTTATCTTAAAGCAAAGCGGATTTAAAACGTTTATAGAAATGTAGCGGCTCTCGGACTCATCCGGACGGCAGCCAGTAATCCCACAAATTTAGCTGGTAAGTGACGTTAGCAACATTTTAAAGGCAGCCACTGGCAAGCTAGTGTACAGACAGTTTTTACATTTACACGGTGAAACGCTGTGTTGAATAATGATGGTTTCGTGCCGTTCAGTTAATTAATAACAGCTTGCAAGTTAACTTTACCTTGGGGACAAGGTCAAATAGAAAAAAAGATTCTGCTACAAATAGCTAACGTAGTTAACAAATCTGTCATTAATTCTACGCGCCCATCGCGGTACACATTCTATAATTTATCATCCGATATCCTTCTGTTAAATGTCCCCAAAGTGAATATGTTTGTGGTCGCCATTGCTGGCACACGATAGCATTGCTTGCTATTTAGACGTGATTTGTTATATGTAGGCTCTGCCAAAGAAAAGTGTTAGCTACATTTCCCATATGCTTATTTTGCCTGGTATCTGTCTGTCTGTCTGAGCTGGGCAGGTCAGCAATTAAAAGAACTGCAGGACGTGATTTTCAGGTTATTCTCTCCTCCCTGTTATCGTCCTAGTAACCTTCATTTCCTCCGAACACCTCAGGATGCTGACAACCACTTGGGTGGGGCAGACGCAGATGACAGAGGAGGGGCAGCATTCAGGGATAAACCAAACCGCACCAGATCGTTTTTAAATCACAGTTTGCGGTTGGCTAGTTAAGCCATGACCAAGCCCGAATCGAGGAAAAGCAGCGTAGCCGGCAGCAACGCCACCGGCAAGTGCGCCACCGCCGCATCCTCTGCCGAGCAGGTCAATAACGGCTCAGTGGATCTCGGGTGTCCGGAGCAGAGCACAACCTTAAAAGCCAAGATGATAAAACAAACCTCTAGGGAGAGTCTGTACCGGAGAAACACTGAATGCGAAGTCTATGACGACGGGACCAACACCTTTTTCTGGTGAGTTATGATTCAGAGGGGGGGTCCATGTGTTCATTGTCAGCAAGGATGTGTTGTCTATCAAGGTTATCTGAAAGACGGACTTAGATGACCTCCATTAATCGCAACTACTGCAGCCTTGTTACAAATCTGTAAATGTACTGTGATGCATACAAGTCTGAGGACTCTCAGGTCAGCAAGAAATTTGTTGTACTGAAATCACAAAAGGCGTAGTCCCCAGTTTTAAAGGTGTTCTCCAAGTGTTTGCCATGCTGTCATGGATGATTACTTTTCACATCCAACTCAGAGCTAGTCGTTGACAAGACACCGGCTAATGTGAGAAGACACCAGCTAATATCCCACCCTGCGCCCTCAGCAAAAAGATATCCATGACAGACTTGAAGGCAGATATTATCAGCATGCACAACACAAAGGCAGAAAAAGCGTGTGTAGAAATGTGTAGGATTCAGGTGTTATGCAAGCGTAACCAGCTGGTCTGGAAAAGTGACATTCCCCTTTGTAACCTTCTGAGTCGCTGGCTTGGCCCTTCAACTTGTCGCTACAGGAATATTTTATCCTGAGTTTAGTATGTGTGTATCATGCCAAGCTGTTTGGCATCCTTGGTAGCAAAGGCTAGTGTCTTACCAGAGAGAAATTTAATAGGCATGTACAAGGCAATTTTATCCAACACACACTATCCAAATTAAAGGTAGAATTCTTTTTCTGAACTGTAGCTCAGCTTAGTCTCAATATGACCAAAACATTGCTTGTGGTTTAAGTTATTAGAGGGAAGGTGTTTGGCTTCAGTAGCTGGATCTACCACTTTGGTTATAGCAGAGTCTTATAATTTAGTTTTCAGCACTGAACCTTAGGTTCATGTGACATTTTGAGTATTTACAGGGAAAAACTGCACAAACATATTAAAACAAGGTTTAAAAAATAACTAGATAACTAAAATAAACAGAAGCATCTCAAATCTTTGGGCTATTGTCATTTAAAGTTTCCATTTAGCAGTTTTTATTTATTTATTTTTAGAATACACCCTACCGCTACCAGCCTTCGCCTTAAATCAAACTTCCAGGAAATTGTTGACAGCTGACTTTCAATAACTGCAAAAAGATTTGGAAAGGCAGGAAGTTGTAGAAAAAAAGACAGTTGCTTCCAGTGTGTTACTGATGACTAAGACCATACAGAAGCCTTGAGGCTTTGTGTGGGACGCTCCCAAGAACTGTTTCTGTGTAGACAGCATATTCCTTTTGTTGGTAAGGAAAACTTGCATATGCATTTGTTGGCACACACACAAGAAGTTTAACATAATCCAAGAAAAGAGGACCAGCTTTAACATCAGTCTGATGAAACCAAATTTATTTTTTCTTTTCTCTCGCTCTCTCTCTTTTTTTTTTTAATTCATAAAAATACTTTATGTTTTGCGTTCAAACTACAGCCAATTTTCTTGAGCTTTTCTGGTTGGATACAAATAAACTTAATATGTCAACCCTTTTTAACCTTTGAGGCAGCCCTGAAACTTCTCTGCTGAGAGACTGTCTTAAATTAGCAGCTTGATTTATCTAGATGTTCAAACTTAAGCACACAGATGCATTTCTAATCCAAATCTGTCTTTCACTTGAACCAGACTTGTATTTCTGTCTTGTCACTCCTGATGTTGTTGTTTGGTTGTCAGGCAAGAGAGAGAAGCCAGTCCCTCCTCTCTGTCTCCTGCTAAACAGGTTGAATAAGGAGGTGGAACAAAGAGAAAATGCTAATGACTGTCATAACTGTCAGCAGTTTGGAAAAAAAAAAGAAAAAACTCTAAACTGAAGTTAAACGGCATTACCAAGCAGTTACACCAGTGTTATGTGATTTTTTATTTATCTTTAAAACTTTCAATACTAGGGAAGCCGAGAGCTGCCGGGCTGGACTTTTATTTTTTAAATCATTATCTCGAGATAACAAGTTCATTTTCTCGTTATCTTGAGATAACGAGGGCCGTTTTTACGTGAAGACAGGATAATTTATCTTGTTATCTCGAGAAAATAGTTTGTTTTCTTTAGATAATGAGATGATTAAAGTGGGCGCAAAAGTAAGTTTTACTGTGTTACACCTACTGATTAAAATGGACTCCATGACATGGACTCCATGGAGAGGGAAATCATGGTGTATCTGTGTAATTCTGTGAATGATTAATGGTAAAACCTTAATTGTCAGACATGTCACAATGTCAGCCGTTTTCAGACTTGATAGAAGTGAAATTGGATGCATTGATCAGGGATGGATGTTTATTGATCTGACATCAGCTTGTGTCGCTGCTGGCTTGACTGTACTGAGGACGATGAGAGGAGGATGATAGCTAAGCTCGCTTTCGTGTTAAAGGACAGTCCCCCTCCCCACCGCCCCACACCCCTCCCCAACACTGACAGCCCTGCAGAGCTCCTTCAGCTACAGACTGCTGCATGTTCGGCAGGTTTGAGTGTCTAAATTCTTGCTAGGGGTGAGTGCGAGTTTGATTGAATGTTTGTCTCTGTGTTGGTTCTGTGATGGACCAGGAGCAGCTACAACCCCATCGCGACCCCACATTTGTATAATCTGTTATGATAAAGATATAAATTATCCCGTTATGAGAGAAAACGGTGTTTAAAAACAAAAAAAAATGTGAGCCTGGCCACTAGAATACATATCAAAGAGTCACTGATGCAGCAGGTCGAATTTTGCTAAACGGTAAACATGAGCAGTGTTTATGCTGCAACATGACAACTCTGTCCTGCAACTGTGCCCTCTTTTGCCAGCATGAAGCTATTTCTTCATTCTGTTTTCTGGTTGCAAGTGCTGAGAGGAACTTGCTATCTTTGTTTTACAAAGCTTGCACAATGAATTTTGGATGTCAGGGCTGTAAAAATGTCAATAAGTTGCTAAAAAGGTGTAAAGCGCTAACGTCTATTTGTAAGGCAGCAAAGTACACCAAGAAGGCAGAGTTTTTTGTAATCTCTTAGTGGTCTTGAGCAGTAGATCTCCAGATTTTCTGAAGGTATTCCAAAGTATATCCTTATATTGTACATTGGCTGCTCACCCATGTTAAGTGTAGTTGTTTTACCTGATCTTACACGTTTAGTCTGTTAAGTGTCGTCACTTGGCTATAAATGTTTAAGGCATTAAAAAGGCGCTTAACTCTAGTCAGTTACAAGTGCTATAACTGTTAAAATGGATAAGTTTATTTTCTGAGAGCACATGGAGAATATGAGGTGTTTAATGCACTTAATACATCTGTCTGTTCCAGATATTTAGAATTTGAGACAATCACATAGTGAGGATGGTTTTTTGGTTCTGTCCACTCAGTAGAAAACAGGAAAAAGCAAATATGAGCCAATCAGTAGTTTACAGGTGTATTTCGGTGTGGCAATGGTCTGGTTCAGTACATTACTGACTACACAGATACCACACATAAAAATGAATCCTATGGGTCATATGGTATGGCCTTTACAGTCACCAGTTTCCGGTCCAGCATCTTACTACGGGGAAAAAAAAGGTTTTCCTTTTAGCTTGCCACTTTCTTGTAGATTTGTGTTAGCTTTCCAAAGACGATTGAAATGCTCAGACCTTCAAAGAGCCAGAGAATATTTGTAAATGGAAAAATTATATTTTGCTTTTGCTGTTGAAATAAATCTCAGCATCGGTCTACAAGATAGCTAACAGCCAACTAGTGACCGACATCATGGCCTTCACGCTCCATTTCAAATGTAACAAGGCAGGACAATGTTTAATGTTCACAGGTATATCAACAGAAACGAGGAGCTTCACAATTCAGTCAGACAAGTTGACAGAAAACTAATCAGAAAATCATTTTTTACTTTTTCGCTTTAGGTTTGAGAAAAGTTTAAAGGCCATTTTTCTACTGTGTTTAAGTCTATTAAACCTTTTTCCTAACAGGAAGCGTGTTAAACTATTAATTCACATTGTATATTCTAATATTTCTACCATTTTCATCTTAAATAACATATTATTTTCCCTTTAAACTCTCTTTCAGTGGCTTTTGTCGACTTTCCCCCCCTATACCAGCATTTATATTCTTCTTCTCCATGTTTTCTCTTCCACTCCTTCCAAAGGCGAGCTCATACGGTCACGGTGCTGTTCATTCTGACCTGTGCTCTGGTCTACGTCACCCTGTTGGAAGAGACTCCTCAGGACACAGCTTACAACACTAAAAGGTCAGTAGGCTGGATTTATCACTTCCTCTGTCTCCATGAACAAAGTCCTGCAGAACTCTGAAGGAAGGGCATTTAAAAAATCTACTTAAACCTTTAGAGCCTTTTGATTAGATTACATTATATGCTATGATTTTTTTTTCAGTCATTATCATGAGAGAAAAGATTTAAATGAGTATGTTCCCCATCGCCCTACTTTATAAAAGATTATCATTATCTCCTTAATGTGTCCTCGATCATGGCACTTCAAACCTGATAAATAGGTCGCATCGTGGAATTAGAGACAAATGTTTTTCTTACCACCATTTAAAAATATATGGGAAGAAATTATGCAGCAACAAGAGCTGATCTTCAGATATGAGCAAAATAAGACTGTTTCACCATCTACCTAGTGTAAGTTATGGCAAGTCCTTTTACTAATTTTTTAAAATGGTAAAAATATTCATAGGATTTTTGCAAGTATCAACCTCATAAAGGGGCTGAGATCGTCAAGGAAAGCCAAGCACAAGGAAGTGTGTGTGTTTGCGACAGACTGAGCGAGTGATCCTAAGTTGTGCTTGAGTGTTGGTGTATGTAAGAGATTGCGGGAAGGTTCTTAACTGGATTTGCTGCAGTCAGCACAGTTGAGCTTGTTGGGGTAAACACCCTAAAGCTTTTATCGGGTAGTGGAGCACACTCACACACTTATAGATAATCCTGATCCCCCCCCCAAAAAAAAGGGACACTGAAAAATCAAAATAAAAATAGAATCCAATTATTTATAAATATCATAAGCTAATATTAAATTCAAAATAGAGTAAAGAAAACATCAAATAATGAAACTGAGACGTTACTGTTTTTATGAAAAACACTAGAAGGTAAGAACAGCATGCGTTTATTTCAGCAGCATGGCTTTGTAGTCGAAGAGTCTGGGTGCTTTGAAACTGGGGTTGTATATGGTCTGAATCTTGCCTACACACTTGCCTTTACAATGAATTCACAATCTACATTGTGTGTTTTGATTGGCCGTCAGTAGTTCACACACACACACAACCTCTCAGTCACATACAAGCTTTAATCTCAGTGTGTGTTTAGTGTCCTATATCCTGCCTTGTACGTTCAGAGCACTGTCCTGGGCTCTCAGATGTTAGGCAGCAAAGCTTTGATTAGCCTGATCTACATATAGAGGAAAATGTAATAAGGTATAAATGCATGGACAGCAGCGTAGACAGACATCCAGATTTGACTAAGATCGAAAAATATCCCATTACTTTCTGTCTTCAGCGCCGTGTAGCTTTGTTTAATCTGTAAAGAAAGGTTGAATAGGATCCTCAAGTCCTTGAAATGCTTTCAATCCACACTGAAGAATATTTTTTACATGTATACTGCAGCATGAACTTATGTGTTTGCAATTGTGCTGCTGCAGGGGTATTGTGGCCAGCATCCTGGTGTTCCTCTGTTTCGGGGTGACACAAGCCAAAGATGGACCCTTCACCAGACCACATCCAGGTATGAAAAGCATGTTAATTCTTCTCTGTGTGCACTGCTGGCAGTTCAATAAACTATAAGTGTGTTTGAGAACTACTTGTTTGCATCTTGTAAGAAATACAAGGCAGGTTGTCAGTTGCAAGCTAAATGTAATTGTCAGGAGACAACTAGTAACCCTACGTTGAAAGCAAGAAGAACATTTAACAAGAACATTTTTCTTTCAGTAAAGTTTTTTTTTAAGCCTAGCTAAACATTTAACGCCTTCCATTGATCAGAGAGTTGCACAGTACGACCAGAAAGATTTTCTGCTCAGTGTTTCTTTTAACCTAACTCTGTTTTTAGAGTATGCTAGCTTTTTAAAGATTGTATATTTTTATTCCCAGCTTTACTTTAATGTGCCAGCATTAAAGTTGTCTGTACAGTCGGCACCAATGGGCCATTGCTTAGAGCTCCCATGTAACAAATGGCTGTGTTCTAACAGCATCTAGAGTGTTAGTTTTTGCCATTCTTGCATTTTTTTGTGTGCATCACCCTGATTTTTCTGGTTAAAATACAATGTTCAGGTGTATTTACACTGATAGACTGCTTAAATCACGCACCCTGATCTGCCGAGCAAGTCATGTTGGCTGTGTGTGTGTTGTTCATCCTGTTGTACTTCAGTTTACACTCGACAGATTTGTATCCTGGGAAAACAAAAGTCCCAGTGGCCTGTAATCCTGCTGGATCACAGGCTGGGAGTGCCACGAAAGCAGGGCTCATGTTTTAATGCACAAAATATTACAGTAGCAGCTAGGGCTGGGCGATATATCGGATATGCTCGATGTATCCTGAGAAGTTTTACATGCGATATATAAAATGTCTATCTCCCGAACATCGAGTACACACTGGCCCGGCAGCGTTTACAGCGTCTACATGTGAATTTCTTCGTAGTTTAGCTTCTCTCTCTCACAGCAGACAGCTCACTCTCCCACCCATACAGAAAACTCTCCTGTGCACACGCATGATGTTGTTTCAGGGGAGACAGGAAAGAAGCACAGAGTATGCAGCTAGCTAGTTAGCAAGCTAGTTTACAATCGTTAAGAGATAGAAGCTGTATGAAAGACGTATATTTTAAGCAGTAATACGCCTCAGAAATGACGACAATGAGACTGTTTCCCGATGGACATGAAGTTCTTAGTACACCGGAGCAGGAAACTCCTCCAGCTGCTCTTATTATTAAATAAGAGCTGATGTTAAACCAGATATTCTTGTCTGTTTTACAGGTGGTTGATGCAAACAATTTCTAACATGTGTCGCTCACCTGTGTGTGCATGCAGCATGTAGAAACATGATGCGACGTCATTACATGTCAACATAAGAATAAGATTAAAAAAAAAAACCCAGGCTGTTTCGTTTTTTTAATAAAAGGACGAATTATAAACCTGTTCTAGAGGAAAGGGATCTTAGATTACTTCTGTTGGGATCTGGTGCAAAATTAAAAGAACCTAAATAATAAAATAATATTTTTTAAAATAAAATAATTGAATGAAAAAAATATATTGGATATTAATTGAGTAATTATAGAAAATAAAATAAACTTGATCTTCTAGGGTTGGTGGGAGTTTGTTGGTTTTTATTAAATGTTTGAGAGCAGGTTCCTGGTTCAAAATAAAGTTTGTTGAAATGGGAAAAAAAAATCACAATAAAGATAAATTAACTGAGCTTACTTAAATCCCACTGGTGTGTTTTTATGCATGGTAATGTTGAATTTAATATTTATACAGTGTTTTAGAGGAAATTTCAAAACATCAGGATGTATATTTTGTATCAGGATAAAGCCAGAAAGTACCATGATTTCAGTTTTCAGCCGTATCGCCCAGCCCTAGCTATTGTCCCTAGTAGCAACAGCAATAGCGTCTTGGTTCTGGATAAGAAAAAATAGATATGTTTCAGCCCTTTACTCATTAAAGGACTCAGTTAGAACTAAAATGGTTTTATTCCCTGGTAGATGATAATAAATGTATATAAATGTAATTGAGAGGATCTCATCAGAAGGAAAACTAAACTTTAAATCTCAGCAGTTGTGTTAAATAACTTAACAATAAAGTTGGAATTCAGTGAAAATGTTCAGAGCTGCATGCGTGGTTTCAGAATGGCTAGTTTGACTAATCCAGTGCTGGTTTTGAGGACAAAAAGTGAGTTTATTAATATCTTTTGTAACCTGTTTCTCTCTTTCTGTAGCTTACTGGCGGTTCTGGCTTTGTGTCACTGTCGTCTATGAACTGTTCCTCATCTTCATCCTGTTTCAGGTGTGTATTGGAAAACTTGTGACCTAGAATTGTTAAAACATTAGAGATTGGGTGAGCTATAGATATTTTATTTTATTTTATTTTATTTTATTTTATTTTATTTCAACTTTAACCAAGCAATATTAAATCATTTTTGTAATTTTAGGTATTAGGTTGTTGTGTGTAAGTTATCTCATATTGGAAGCTTTGGATTTTCTTAACTTGCAGTGAAAACCTCTAGGTGGAGGATAAGTTTGTTGCTAAGTGTGTTATTGTTATGTATGTGGTGCATTACAGTGACCAAAAAAAAAAAAAAAAAGATTCATCAGTGCTATGTAGAGCTGGGCATTAAATCGATTTTTATAATTCCCAAAAAGATACTGGTTGCAACTGGTTCATGTTTGCGATGCGTGCTGAAGGGTGCGCTAGTAACAACAGCGGATTGACAGCATACTATACAGACTAAACAGATTATAGTTTATTTTGGGAAGCCGTATGTTATAATGGAGCCTAAAGACTTAACTATCAACTTTTATGCCCAAATTTTCAATTTGTTTATTTCTTCAAAGTCTTCCTCCTTTGGCTATATTTAAACTGTTGTGATTTTGGGCCGGTTCGCCAGAAAGCTCCAAGGTTCTGAGACTCCAGAACGGAGCCGGAACCAGAACAGTGTCTGTCTGAAAACAGTCTCGGATACACAGGCCAATGAGCCGTCATTGGCTGCTGGAACTTAGCTGCCGTGGGAAATATTTCTCTTTGAACCAATTCAATAAATTAATCAATTAAATTAAATATAAATGAAAAGTAATTTACAGGTGGGAGAAAATCTTCTGCCAGTTAACTTAAAACCATCTGATTTAGTTGGTGCATCCTTAGAATGAACAGTGTTAAGTGAAGTGTGTACATTCATAGCACGCCTCTCTCCTACATCACAATGCAGGAATATATCTTCTTCACTGAAGAAGCTGCTGATATTCCAGTTAAAATTTTGGATTTCATAACCTTCCAGAAGTCCAGATGGAGGCCATAAAGATATATTAAAACTAGGGGTCAAACTCTAGGATTTCTTTAAAAAACGAGGCTCTATTGCTCCGATTATTTCTCCGCTTTGATCCCTGGAAGCTTCTTTTCTTTCCTCCAGTTAAATTAAAATGTAACTCAGTCAGACAGCTACTTAAACCATCTACTCTGTGGATTTGTGTGAGGAATATTGAAGTTCTAGGTCAGGGAAAATTTTAAAACTGTATTCTGATGCCACAAAAAGTGTGAGGTAAATTAAGTAAATTCTAACTTCCACAGTTGTAATTTTCCACTTTAACAACTCGTCACACAGACGGTGCATGATGGGCGGCAATTCATGAAGTACATCGACCCCAAGTTAGGGGTACCGCTCCCAGAGCGCGACTATGGCGGAAACTGTCTCATCTACGATCCAGGGAACGCCACGGACCCCTTTCACAACATCTGGGTGAGAAAAATACACTTAGCTTAAATGTCATGAGTGCAGATTTAAACGAATTAATCATTTCAAACATTACTCCGTTTGTGATTTGTAATCTGTTGAAGACAGCTTAGTAAGTAACATTTTTGAGTCCATCCTGCAGCTATGATCTTGTGCCCTTCGTCTACAATTACAACTAACAAGGAAATGACCCAGATCTTCAATAATTTGGTTGCATTAAAAAAAAGGACTTTGCATGGTCGTCTGCACTGAGACAGTTTCTCCTTTTCTCTTTTCTCTATTCACTCACTCCCTCTGTTTTTGACAGCTCTCTTCCTGTCATGTCTCTTGCACCTTTTGCTTGTTATTGGAGTCCCACACATGCCCACCACGAGTTTTATCTGTGCTATCAAACAGAGGTTTGGGTCTGGTGCAGAATCAGGACTTCTTTTCCCTTGGTGGGGCAGCCTTACCTCTGCCACCGTGACCTAAACCCATCTCTGATGCTGGCCTGATTGCAGCCTCTCTGAGTGGGACAAACCACAGCAAAATGTTACATTATGACCAGATATTAAAAAAAAAGTTCTACTGGTTTGGATGTTTTTTTTTTAGGAAATTGGTGCTAAACAAGGTGGAATCCGTGTATGTGGATGCACAGTGAAGAAGTGACCTTAGATGTATTTTCTTTCAGTGTTTTCTGATGCCCAGCTAAGTTTTGTCCTGCTTGGTGACCCAGTATTCACTGTGCTCATTTCCACCATGTGCAGTATGAATGTGAACTAGATGTGGTGTTTTTTTTTTCAACATTTAAACTGTCTAAAGATAAAGTACATTTCTATCTTGGGCACACAGACTGTACACACATCACCAAGCATAAATGCTTTTTTAATTTATATAAGCGAGACAGTGCAATATACAGAGGGTCTAAAAGAACTGGATTATCTTGTATACAGACAATATGGTGTTATAACATGGTCAGCCACAATAATCACAACATTTTCCTGTTACCTGACATTGATTTTTATGAAGGTAAACACAGCAGGCAGTCATGCACAATGACAGTGTTAACTGATCCATCGCCTGTCAAATCAAAAGCTGAATGTTTATCTACATGTGTCCTGCTGGGAGGTAATGAACTCGATGATGTGCTTGTAACACAATAAACAGCACATTTACTCATATTTCATTCTTAAATAAAGACCTGTGCTTCACTTGGCTGCGGACTGTTTGATTAATTATGATTATTCTATATGCTTCAGTTGCAATATGACAGATGCGTTGAGAGAATTTAAAGTCTGTAAATGTGCTTCAGTTACTTCCCATTTTCACACTCTCAGTTTAAGGCGCCTTACTTATCTGGAGTATGGTGGGACGGGTTTTAGTTGTTTACGTTGCAAGTCGCCTGAAAATTGGCTAATGTTTGTTGGGCGATTGTATGTTAGGCATCAGTTTCACACTGGGTGAAGCTAAACAACATTTTAGTGAGCAGAATTTGGTGTTTATTTGTAATTTGTCTCAATAGGACAAGATGGATGGCTTTGTTCCAGCTCATTTCCTGGGATGGTATATCAAGGTAGGTTTGGAAAAGGCTGCATAACTTAAAGCTGGAAATAATTCAACACAGACTCAGCTTTGTTGCTGTTCGATTTCTGAGAATCCCCAGTACACCTTTCTGATTAAAACCATAAAAACTTCAGTTCCTGCTTTGTGAGAGAAGTTGATCAAGTGAAATTAAAATTAAAAGGTGTGGGTTTGATACGACAAGTCAGACTTTCTGGTATGTAGAAAAAAGAAGAATTTTTTAGCCATTAAAAAATGCATCTTTTTCTCTATTTCGAAGATAACGGTTCTTATTGAAGTGAAAGGGGAACTACTTAATGAAAGCGTCTGACTTGGCAAAGATTAAGAAACTGTGATAAATTTGATTTCAAGCATGTGAGTCAGCCTGCACATACTCGTATGTAATAACCACATTGCAAGAAAACCTGACATTTCAAGAGTTCTTCTGTGAATTTATAGCTGTGAACAGAATAAAGTTTCTATCATCAACCCTTTTTACCTTTTTATTTTTCTTCTTTATTCCTCAGACTCTGATGATCCGGGATTGGTGGATGTGTATGATCATCAGTGTCATGTTTGAGTTCCTGGAATACAGTCTGGAGCATCAGTTGCCCAACTTCTCAGAGTGCTGGTGGGACCATGTGCGTATAAGTATTTCTGCTCACGCTCTACTGTTGCTAGTGCATCCATATTGAAAAGATGTTCTTATGAAGCACTGAAAGCAGATTTATGTCAAAGTTTCTCAAAACAAGGCTTTATGACACTTGAATTATTGGAGATTTAAAACAGAAGTAGTCACTTTACAAAGAGCAGAAAAGATGTGCCGAGCTCTTGCTCTGCACAGCTGCAGGTTAAGGAACAATATAAGCAGTGGAGCAATCATTTTGCTGTTCAGATTTATGGTAGCAATTAAGTACTCATTTGTTTGCATGATAAGAATATTATATTATACTTATATGAAAGTAAAGTGGTCAAATAAAGCAATAAAATGGGATTTGAGAACTTGTAGGGATACTAAACAAGGATCAACTATTAACTGACAATGTAATATTGGGTCAGATTAATGCTGCAGTTGTGTAAGATAATAACTAATTTATAGTAAATATGACTTAATCTGCAAGTTTATACATTTAGATATTAAATGTAATTTAGATGATCTAAACCGCTCTAAATACAAGAGTTTATGGTGCTTCAGAGGAAGTGCGCACACACACACACACAAACACAAAGATTGGCTGTGTTCTTTTTTGTTTAGGTTATTAAAATCCATTATCTTAGAAGACAGAGAAAATGTCAGCGTTTCCAATAGAAAACAAAAACAAACAGGAGAGTCGGGGAGATGTAAGCCAATCATGATCTGTTCACACCCACACTGTCCTTAGAAAAGGTTTAATCTTATAAACCTGTAGAAGGATTTCTTGACCTCATTCACCCTTAAATAAAATGGTTTTCTCCCTCTAGTGGATCATGGATGTGTTGGTGTGCAATGGTTTGGGGATTTATTGCGGCATGAAGACCCTGGCTTGGTTGTCAATGAAGCCTTATCAGTGGCAGGGCCTCTGGAACATTCCTACATACAAGTACGTCTGTATAAATGGACAAAAAATTACTTTGTTTTTTGTTTTTTAACATTTTTCTTACACTGCTCCACACCTGATGCCTACATGAAGCGTGCACATGTTGATAAGTACCTAATGGTATGTTTCCCTCACAGGGGGAAGATAAAGCGAATTGCATTCCAGTTCACTCCTTACAGCTGGGTGAAGTTTGAGTGGAAGCCGGCTTCCAGCCTTCGTCGCTGGCTTGCTGTGTTGGGCATCATCTTCATGGTAGGAACTAAGGGGTCACGATACAAGATTATTTCGATTCTATGGGTAACGAATTG